>NC_090705.1:19481935-19787998 GCF_040954835.1 Lepisosteus oculatus
TTGTTTGCTGTGCAAAAGGTGCTGTGTAGCTAATATTCAGCATTGCAAGATATAAAGCTGTTGGGCAAAACTGATTAGACCAACAGCTAGCATAGAACAGGAGGAATTCATCACTTCTCCTCTTGACTGCGCTAGATTTTTCTTTGTGCTGAGAAGAGAAGAAGCCCAGGGAAGCATTCAAAAGCAATGTTATAAACTAAAGAAGCTTCAATGGACTGTTGTTCTGCCCCTCTGGACAAATGTGGCCCCAGAGCACCACACAGTGAAGCTCACTACTTATGCAGTGAGGATGACTAAGTCCAGAAAGTCAGACAGAAGTTCCAAAGGAAAGGCAATTGTGCTACAGATTCTCCAAGCCTGTGATGACAAGGTCTTCACAGAGCTGGATTTAAATCAGAAGCTGGAGGTAAAAGCACTTTCAATGTACTCCCTTCACCAGAGCTGCTTTTTAAGGAGACCTATTTGTTACTTCAAGAAGAGAGGGCATTTTAGATGTAACATTCAGTGGTCTCGGGCGTCCTGGCAGCGTGCAGGTGGGTGACTCATCAGTGTCCCCAGGCTGGGCTTTTCCTGATGGATAAGCCCCTGCATCCTGTCTCACGACGGTCCACTGTGCTCCTATCATTAGCTCTGGTCCATGCAACACAGAAGGATAGAGCAGAATGATGGATTCAGTCCATCCATACTCTGTCTGATCACTATATTAAAAAAGCCATTTGTTACCCTCTTTCAGCATCTTTTCTCCATGCGTGTACAAACCTACCAGCTCTGATACACAGGGACACGCTGCTGAGCAGTGAGCTGGCCCAGGATGAAGAAAAAGAAGTGGGACTGCTCATAATAAAACAGGCTTGTTCTACTGACAAAGTCGCAGTAAAGGGATAAAAATAATAAAAGAATTAATGAAGGAAAACTCAAAATCCTACAGAATATGTGAAGTGCGACACAAATTTAGGAATTAATTTAAAAGCACCATTCAAGGCATATTCATACTTATTTGGTAATATCATAGTGCAGGAGAATAAGAAACAATAATTAAACAAGCATGAGATGTCAATATAAATTGCATTTTATATGTTGTTCTTCATGTATTACAAAACCTGATCAGTTCTGAGTTGTGGATTTTTCTTATAGCCATTTTCAAGTATTTCCATTTTTCAGCAATAGAAATACTTCATCTCACTCTCTATTGTTGAACTTTTAAATATTACATAATAATGAGTTTACAACATATTTGTACAATACATTGGTGTGTTGTATTAATGCTGTATCTCTCATATTACTTCTACAACACAGTCATTGAAAAAAGTTTAAGTTCTCCATCTTAGCAGTTTTAGTTATTTAGTCTTTCATTTACAAAGATAAAAAAACTTCCATTGAACATTTCTAAACTTCAATTTTCGTTTTTTTGTACTCACCCCAATACACCAACATGGGGAGACAATCTCTAACACTCAGATGTTAAGACATAAGGATTCCGTCTGTCACAAATATACAGTCTATCACAATGTATACACAGTGCTTCACTGACCCATGTAACTGTGAGTTGTTATATCAAAAGCTGGCACAGAAATCCTAACTGTCCCAGTTCCCAGAGACAGACATCAACTGGCAGATAGAAGACAATATCTTATTGCGTACTGTAAATACAGTGAAAAATGCTTTCTTCATGAAGAGAGCTTAAGATATGTTTGGAAATAGTTTAATGATATGTTATGTTTATAAAATGTCCTTATTCCTCTCCATAGCTAATTAGAATATTGACTGAGGTCTCTGACTGATGGAGGTTGGCCCTGGAGACAGATAAAACATTTAGAGCCCACTAGGAGTGGTCAGCAGCCTCGGAACTCCCCACATGGCTTCCTGCCTGGCTGCTAATCGGAATTCAATGGTTACAATATTCCCATTACAATACATAATTCCTTTCTTTTTTTCTAGCCACAGACAAGCCTTATCTGTTTACATCAAAACCCACCCATATGCGTGCCCAAATTCTTCATGAGGATAATCATTACAGCTGTACAACAGAGCGCTGGGCTCCTTGACATTCAGAGAGGACAAGCATGGCTATGTCTTCACTCTCCTGGCCTCCAGGCTGGAATTCCCCAAACCATCAAAAATGCTTTTGCTTGACAGAAAAGAATCGTTCCTTTTTTAATGAAATCAAGGGCTATATTCAATGCTGTACAGATGCATAACTCTCCATAAAATATTAAAATAAGTATTTTACCATTAAAATATAGCTATTTCAAACCCATTGAACTATAAAATTCAAGTGTTATGAGAAATTATTGAATATTTAAATATGCCAGCCTCACTAATATGCCTTTAGTTCACAGTAACAGATTGCAATCATTCAGTTCTCATTACATATAACAAAGAACCCATCTTACAAGCACACAGTACTGATTAGTTTAGAACAAACAATATTGTATCCAAGGCATAATTGCTTTTACAATCCATAAAATTAATGGAAATAGTGTCGGGTGTTAATATTTTCTTATGGCAAATCCAGACTGAAATTACTCTATGTGAAATCAATAGATCTTCACCAGGACGTCATTATTGGACATTTTATTTTTTTATACATGTGCGCTGGGCTATCTTGGTGAGTTTACACTGGTGGTGTTATTACGCAATGTGAATAATAAACAGCAGGATAATGGGACGCTGCAGAATGTGCATCTTTTTTTTCATTGTTCAATTAGCTAAATTAATTGATTTTTAAGAGTAACAAGTAATTTTCACACAAACTGTTCATTCTGTCTGCCCCGATAAACTGATTTCATTTTGTTCTTTTAATGATTTTTTAAAAATTTTGATGGAAACCATGCTGACACTTTCTTTTGGTTCATCAAGTTCCGGAGCACAATTACATGAATTTACTTTCAATAAATTACCATCTTTGCATATATCAGTCAAAATGTGAAGCCCAAGCATTCACAAACAATATGCATTATTAATTTAATTGTCACAGCTAATTTAGTTAACTTATAATAGGTTTGGACAGGCCATGCTTGATGCAGCATTAAACCACAGCAGCAGTTCAGGAAAATCACTGGTCTGCCAGTCTGGCCTGTCCTGTCCGGGGGAACGACACACCTTAGTGAACAAAGGCAGAGGGAAACGAATGCCTTCTCAAGAGAGGTTTTGGAAATTGATTATTTCTTACAGAAGGTTTCAATGTCCTCTTTAGTACTTGAAACAGCAAGAAAAACAGAAAAATACCAGTTGAATACACAATTCAGAATGACAAGAATTTTACGTTTTATCTTACATAGATTATAATACAGGTCATACCCTTTCTTTTTGGATTTTCTCTATTATCATTTCACCCATATTTAAGAAAAAGTAAAGAGCAAAACTTTTAACGATATTGGCAACACCTGTACCTGTATATGGATACAATAAGAACGTAACATTTCACAACCACCAAAAACACGTTCCACCCTCAGTAGACTGAATAACTTCCAAGTAAAGCCGAGGACTACAATCTGTTCAAATACTGAAGATAAAACCACATCATAGAAATTGTATTTGTAGTCCATTCAGCCATCAATAAAGGCAATAGTGTAGGCAATATAGGCTGGGAACAAAGCTTATTTTCAAAGGGAGGGAATGGGGGGGGGGACGATGTCACACGTTGTTCTGAGTTAGGGACAGTTCTTGCAAGCCACATATTCCTCAACCCAGGTTTTCAGGAGATCCGAGCTAGCTCCCACAATGCCCTACAACAGGAGCATGTGAACACCTCTGTTCTTCCATAATCTACACATCAGTCGCAGTGATTCAGTGGTCTGCTGTTACTTTGGCAAACTGTGAGCTATGATGTTAATGGTGGGTACAAATTGTGAATTAACACTACGTCAGTGCATGGCTAGACCACCAAACCCACTGTAATGGTGACCTCAGTGGCATCAGGATCAAGCTCACCCAGATTTAAAAAGGCTCTAAGGACTTGTAAATGGCCAGCTATCCTCCAGGCTCTGATTCCAGATTACATCAACTTCCTTACCTTTCTTTTGGTCTTCCCACTCCATGCTTTCCCAGCAAATGTGTGTTCAGATGTTTCTTCATCACAAAGGCCCACCTAAGAAACAGGAGAATGGTTAGGTTCAGCATTATTATTATCTACAGGACAAAAACATTTTAAACAGACCCCAAGGCACTTGTGAATTTTTCTTTTCCTGGACTTGCCAGAATAACATTGTCTTTCAAATGCAGATCAATCCTAATTTCTCATATTGATGTTTTTTATAAAGGTATGCATATATGTAAACAGAAAATCAACCCCTGCTGAACAGCAATGCAAATCATTCTTTTAGGGGGAAAAAATAACAAAAATGAGCAGAGACTTTTAGAAACCTGTCGGGATTTCAGAGTTCTGCAGTGTTGATTATAATAATGTGAAAGCTCACGTAATGAGCATTTCCTTTCATCTAAAAAACCTGTTTTCACACATCAAAATCAAACATATCAGTGCGGGCAGTCATGTGCTACAAACCTATCTCCCTGGCTTTCTTAACTTCAATGAAAAACTGAAAAATGGGGCTAGAGAGCTTGCTATAATATGTCTGACCACAATCTTCCACACAAAGTACAAAAATAGGTCTTCTACAAAAAATGGCTCTTCAGAGGTGTGACCAGAAAGGCCAGATTAACTTCATCTTACTTTTTCTGAGCGACAGGAACTTATTTTATGCCAGGGTTGACACTTATCCTAATTTAGCTCTGCCTACAGAGTAGCTGAAGCTGCTGAAATATTTTTAACGTGACCTTTTTCATTGTAAAAGAAAGCACCTCTGAGATCAGACTGCTCTTTTTGACAAAATTTAAGAAGGCAGAAGTGATTCTAGACAGAACTAGAATCACCAGGTTGTTTCTTTTTTATCTTAAGTTGAAAACAACATTTCACTTTGAGGCTTTGCCAAGCGTCCACTGGTTTTGAAGAGTAAACTGACACCATGGCAAGGAGATTTACTATAACACTATGCTATTTTCACTTATTTTTTCCCTTTTTATTATATATTATTTTTCACTTTACACTTACAGCAGGAGATGATGTGTTATTCTAGATACTTGCTTTGAAGTCCTGTAGTGGCAAAGTATTTGGGGAAGCTGGATTTTTTTGCCTTCAAAAAAATCATTTCAATAGATAATAACCATCATACAAGAACATAAGAATACAAGTTTGCAGGCTACATCAATCCCATCTTTAAACTTCAGTTAAACAGTAACAGAAAAACCGAAAGGCAGCTTGTGGAATGCCCACAGTTCAGTCCCACTTGAAGTTGACATACAACAGACAGGGAAAAACAAGCCCTGGTCTACAAAGTCATAATCAAAGAAACTGTCAACAACAGACAACCAAACAGCAAAGACTTGTGAATATACTGCTATTTTTTAAGCACTGAATTGTTTTCTATTTCTGGTTTGATTGCTTACTTATTTTATATCCAAATCTCTATCAGCTTTTTTCAGGGATAAATAAAAGATGTCACAGTATGTTTGACAGTAAGATCCTCTTTCTCTCTTGAAATACCTGCAACCCCAATTAACCAGGGCAATTTGAAACTATTTTAATCCTCCCTAGTCTTGAGGATGTATCCATTTTTTTACTGAAGGCACTAAAACCAGGTCCTCAGTTTCTAACATATGACACAGCAAATGTGTACCACGCTGATCTCTTTATGTCCCTGCCTTTGCCACATGAAGGGATGAAAGCAACAGAAATTCTCTGATCAATGCTGCTCCTCCTTCAGCTGTCCTGAGGGCTGCCCTGTAGCCCTTGTGAGCCTCCCTCAAAGGCCACTCTGGAGGTAGTGACGGTGATAGGAGAGATCTAGAGGAGAGAAGTTGTGACCTGGCGCCGGGCTTCTACCCACCAGCACACCAAATGGGCTAAGGGCATGAGAGAAGCCAGGCTGTTAATGAGCCAAGGACAGCAATCCAGTCCCCGCTATCACTGTCATACCACAGCGGATCCAGAAATGACTTCTCAAAGCTAACACCTTTGGACAGTGACATAAATATTCAAAATGATTTATTTCAGACTCTCTCCCTCCTTAAATTCTGCTCCATGGGGCCTTTAAACCGCATGGCTTTCACTTCAGTGAAGGAGAATGAAGAGATTAAATTAAAGGTACACAAGCTTTAGGGAAACCAGAGCACTTAACGCACTCAGAAATAAAGAAAGAAATAAGCAGTCCTTAAAACATTTCAGTGTTGCTTGTGTACGTTGCAGTGTAAAAGGGGCTTGCAAACATTTCTGTTAATTATGTATTACAGCTGTCCTTCATAAACTTAATTACTAAGTGCTGAAAGGCAATAGACTCAATTTGCATATGTACATGAAAGACATGGCATATGCAAAAATATGATTTTAATTAGCATTCTCTGATAGGGAGGGTTACAAATCAAACTGGCATGTTGTAAGATTTTCATCTTCAGCGTTGAATTAATCCAGACATGCGATGGCACGACTGGCATTGCCCACTGCAAGAGCCTAATATGAAACTTCTGAAATAAATCGCATGCATAAGGCAAACTGGTACACATTTATTTAAACAAGCTGTTCATATTATACGCTCCTCATTCCTTGGCCATGGGTACTGTCAAGTTACCATAGTGAATTTCTCCCCTTCGCAGCCTTGGGGGGTAACAACATAATTTGGTCTTTTTAAATGATTGTGTCTTGATTATTATTATAAAAGGATATTATAGGATGCCATTCATTCTATCAATTTTTCAATAAATTTAACTAATAAGACTTCTCAGCCTGGGGGATATTCATAATATCATAATAGATAAAAAGAATGGTTCGGATTTCACATTTTCCCCTCTAACTAATCGACGTGCTACACCTCGTTAAATCTGTGACGCAAATACCGATGTACCAGCTCTTTAATGATAAGACATAATGAAAGGCTAAACTATATTGTTTAGGATTTTATTTTTTTAGATGAGAAGATTACACATCAATATTGAACAGAAGCTTTTTTTAAAAACATAAATACTGGATTTTCCACTTACGATGTTCAAGCACAGTATGGTACGTACACAAAGACTCGATACCTGTATATGAACCATTCTGGTTACTAGTACAGGCCACAGGAAGCCAGTTTGTAGACAACCATGGCTCAGACAGGAGAAAACGGAGCTCTGAGTGACTTTCAAAAAGTGCACTCTGCACTGTGAAGTGAAGCACTAAACAAAATAAAGAATACTAAACAAAAACAAAAACAAAAACAGCCTTTGAGAAACCCAGTGAGGGGAATTCTAGGTCCTCTTATCTTTAAACTGTTGCACGATTTAAGTTTGCATTCATCACTGATCGTCTCATGAATTAAACACTTTGCATTATTTGAGGTCCACAGGAAACTGAACCCCAAATGTTCAGTTTGTAATCCATGTAATTTTTATAGTTTAGCAACTGCTTTGAAAGGAGCAAGCAAATGAATCATAACAATCACAGCCAAATGTGGTATGACAGTCTTGGGTGTCTGCGAAATCACTCTTTTCTCGAACTTTATTAGCAAGTGCTGTGAGACTCAAACCTCACTCACTCCACACAACGTGAGCTGTTGAGCACAACTGACAGCTAAGATACTGTTCTGCTTTTGTGCCTTTATATATATATACACATTTCTTATTTTAGGAATGTAAAAAATTATATTTTGGGGGTGACTGCAGATTGTGACAACTCTATGATTATGATGTTGTACAGGTTTGACTTTTAAAAAATAACTTTCATAGGATGGAGTGAGATACGGACCACAGGAGTGCCACAGTGCTTAAAATAAGAAATTGAATTCCTGGACAACAAGATTGCTCAGCTGGAAATAAATGGCAGTTCATGACAATATCCATCCATCCCACAAGGTATGGAAGATGGTGCCCAGCATGGTAGTACGGTGGTAATATTTACAGTCTTATAGGTCCAATGCCCTGTGTTCGATATTGGATTGGGGCATGTTGGGTTTGCACATTCTCCAAATATATACACAAGCATTTCACCAGGTGCTATGGTTTCCTCCCCCTGACAGAAATATGTGGCTTTGGTCTAAAATGGTATTCCAGAATGTGCCTTTGAAGGGCACTTTTTTTTTTTTTACATGAGGTGAGGTTCCAACACAAATAGTATTAGCTATGTGACAAGAAGGTAATATAACCAAATATGTATGATGGGCCAAATGGTCCCCTCTCATTCACGGCCTTCCTGATGTTCAACCCAGAGACATAACATTAGACATGACCCCTACTGAGTATGTATCCTTGAGCATTCCCTGCAATCTTAAAGAGGTGTTTTTTAACTTCTCTATCTGTTTAACCAAATCCAATCTCTTCATTTTCTTCCTAAAATAAAAAAAGTTTTTCCACCCTTGACACTACTACCTGGTTTTGTTTAAAGTACAGTAGTTTAAACACCACTATAACATGTATATTACAACTGCCACCCATAAACAGAATATTATAAAACAAATTTGTACAATGCAGATGTTTGTGAGACTATCAGACATTTGAATGTATATTCTTTAAAAAGAAGTATGACATACTTATACTTTTAGAAGCAATTAGTAAACTTGTTCTGTTTGAAAGTTATTAAACACATGTGCCTTAATTCCATAGGAATGTAATTTGTTGTGTCTGTGTTGCTACCAAAAACATGACACTTTTGTCCTTCACTGTGGATGAGCCATGAACCTTTTTCTAACACTAATTTCTCTGCTCCTGCCTTGTTCTATCTGCACGACCTCACCCAAGGAGAAGTGCCAAGACTTCACCCTCCCAGGTCACTGCTGGGTACCTCAAAGTCAGGACACAGCAAGACCACAGACTCTCACTCCATTCCAGCCTGTGTGGCAGATCTGCTCTGCACTAGATATAGGATCTTATCATGGTAAATAAAAAAAAAAACAAATTACAGTTTTACACTAAACAGCGGAACTAGTGCCATCTAGCTACAGTAACTTTATGATGTGCACATGTTTCTCTTCAGTAGCACCTTCTGTCCTATGAAAAACACAGGTCTGCACTCAAGGCAAATGAAAGAAATTCTCAACGGCCAACGGTTTTGTTGTTTCACAGGTCATTTTCCTTTACTTCTACATAAAAAGCAGTATTATAGCAATTTACACTGTAAAAAATAAAACAAATGTAACATTTCATGTCCATCTACCACTGATAAGCAGGTGATGCCATGTGTTGTTTTTAACTTTTTCTACTGATCTTAAAACTACATGATTTTATTTAGTTGATCTACACCAACTTCAATTGTGAGAAACTTTTCTTTGTGCACTGTGAAATCTGGAGACTAGAGGAAGACATGCACATTCTTAATAAAGTAGCAAAGTGGCAGGCACCTTAGTTAGCAACATGAGACACTAATGTACAGTTAAGTAAAGATGCCTCAACTCATTTTCATGCTGCCAAACCAGGTTATCATCTTTTTGCTCATAACTATCGTCAGTTTGTTATACATCGTGCACGTAAACCAGCAAAAAAGCTTGTCATTTAAGAAAACAAAAACATGGCTAAAACAGGTCAGCTTAAACAGTGTGCCACTTTTTTTAGAAAAGGTCAAAGACATACTTTATTATTCATCTTTTTAAAAAAACTAAGTAACATCTCAGTCCAAATTAAGTCCAAACCAGGCCTTCTTTAATATCCAAACTGATATTAGATAATATGAAATGTATCTAAGACAGATTTTTACTATTTTCTTTGCAATTTATAGCATAAACTTAACCTTGTAGCTCCCCACCCTACAAAACCAATCCTGGTCTCTGAACAGGGCTTTCAATGAATGCAGCCCCTAAGCTTCGACATTAAAGTAAAAATCCAGTCTATCAAAGCAGCAGCAGCAAAGTCTACATGAGCATGGCTGTCCTATCATGTTGGGATGTTTCTAGCCACTAAAGTTCAAAGCCAATCACAGGTCCTGAAGAACAAGTGCTGATTAGAGCACGATGACTCAGTGTAGTGCATCCAATTTGTTGTCTTTAGTGCCTGATTGGAATTCTTGGAGGTCAAATGGATTTTAACTTGAGCCTCTGTGAATGACATCAGAGTTTAAAAAACAGCCTGATATTCTGCTCTGATGCTTTGAAAGTCTTCTGAAGGCATTTTTTGCCTCTGTTTCTTTCTGTGAAATCTGTGCATAATGCTTCTTTGCCCACAAGATACCAAATCAGTGGCTCTCTACACACCCTGCTCAATTCTATATGGGGATGAAGACGTGTTTACTTTTGAAAACTGACAGGTAATATATTCATCAGCTTCCTAGAACGTCGTACCAATAACTGTGGTGTGCTAAAAAATGTTTTGATTGGTCAGTGATCCTTACAGAATGACAGAATGCCAGCTACAAAATCAAAAGCTACCAATGTCAATGCCAAATAATTTTCTAGGACAAAAAATACAAACTTTTAAAGCACCAAACTGGTTGCTCTTTTCTTCACTGTATTGTATATAGCCAGCAGCTATACATATATATCACTATATATAGCCTGCAGCTATATCACCCTGAAACTCTCACAATTAGCAACTCACTATAGCTAAGCAGGTATGAGTCTGACCAGTACCTGGATGGAAAGCTAGGGTTGCTGCTGGAAGAGGTGATGGTGGGACCAGTAGGGAGTGCTCATCCTGCAGTATGTGTGGGTCCTAATGCCCCAGTAGAGTGACGGGGACAATATACTATAAAAAAAAGGTGCCGTCCGTCAGATGAGATGAGTTAAACTGAGGTCCTGACTCTCTGTGGTCATTAAAAATCACAGGGTGTTTCTCAAAAAGAGTAGGGGTGTTACCCCAGTGTCCTGGCCAAATTTCTCCCTGACCTTTACCAATCATGGCCTCCTAATAATCCCCATCTATGAATTGGCTTCATCACTCTGTTCTCCTCCCCACTGATATCTGATGTGTGGTGAGGGTACTGGCACACTTTGGCTGCCATCGCATCATCCAAATGGGGGCTGGTGGTGGTGGAGGGGAGTCCTCATTTCGTGTAAAGTGCTGTGAATGGAGTGTTCAGAAAAGTTAAAGGATAATATATACAGTATACATTCACTGATTCCAAAGTAGAAATATCTTTTCTACAATGTAGTGACCAAAACTGTACACTATATTCTAAATGAGTGCATTGGGGTGGCACGGTGATTTTATTCAATTTCTATTTTATTCCCAGCTTTGAATAATTTTGGAGGAAGCTGTAGCAGCACAAGGTCAAAAATACTTTACTGTCTTATAATAATAATAATAATAATTTCTTACACTTATATAGCGCTTTTCTGGACACTCCACTCAAAGCGCTTTACAGGTAATGGGGTCTCCCCTCCACCACCACCAATGTGCAGCATCCACCTGGATGATGCGACGGCAGCCATAGTGCGCCAGAACGCTCACCACACATCAGTCTTATGACGCTCTCTGTATATAATTACAAGATTGTTGGTGCTAGTGACCTTGATCAACAGCAGACATGGTTAAAGAGCAAATGTGTAGCAGTGGCTGAAAACTCCAACAGGAAGTGCTTTAGGCCACAGGAAGCTACTGAAACATGGGGACAGATGGCACAGGTTATGTCTTGTGAGCAGACTGATTCTTACTTATTATGAGAAGACCAATGACTACATCCAAGAATAGCTGTGAACATCCCAGTGCAGGATTTGAAAACCCTGGTCCTGTGAGTCCCAGCTAAGCGGGTAATAGGCAATAGGTTATAGCTAACCATTATCTCAAAAATCACAAAAGGCCAAGAACAATTTAAATGCCATCAGTTAAGCAGGTGATTTCTTAAATTAAGTAATTAAGGATTATCTAGAATAAAAAAAAATTGAAAACCCTTCAGCCCTCAAGGGTCACATTACTTGCTTAATTAATCAATACCTTACAAGGATCCCCAAACTTTAGAATGAGGTGAACTATAAAATGTACTGGACTGGATCTCTCCAAGACTAGGATGTGGGCCAGCCTGAGACTAGAGGATATAAAGTATATTCACATTATATGTTCCAAGAGGCAATAAAAAGAAACAAATGAGCACTGGAACTAATAGCATTTGTTGCATTTTTAATGACTCTCAGTATATTTAAGCAGATACTTGTATATATACAGTATAACCATTTCCTCAACAAACCAGGGACTAAATAAAATCATTTTAAAAAATTACTTTTATACAAAAAAACAACCACCTGTTTCAAAGCAATGCCTAACAACTGAAGATTTCTGAAAATGTAAAAGTGGACACGTACTGTAGGTAAAATGATGATTACGGTTAATTATTTGTTAAACAATCGTTAACAGTTAACAAAAGGAGAAGTGCGACAGGAAACGTGTCTCTTTAGAATGAGAGGGATGGCAATTCGCAGTTATGTAAGATTCCAGGTCAAAGAAATGTTTGGAGCTTACAAATATGCAAAACATGGTCTTAAATCAAATAAATGAAATTTTATTAAAGTGTAACTAAAATCTATTCACTATAGCAAAACAAAGACCTGTTATTTAAGTATTTTATACCAAATGAATTAGAAAACCCAAGAGAGAGCTCTGAGCCATAAGATCCATTTTCTCCTGATATCCACTAGGAAGTATTTTGCAGGGCAAAATTGACTGAGATGGAAGCTATTTTGCATGGTACACTGGCTGAGGCTAACAAATGAGAGTTTGGAGGGCTGGATGTTAGTCCCCTGCCTCATCTGCCAGTCCTAATGATGGCAGCCACCTGCTGTTTTATTGTCACAGCTGGAGCTGGTTCCTATTCCACGGTGCTGAGCTCTGCCCATGAGCACCAAGCTCTCTTCCTGCCTCATTACTTTGATGAACTTTTTATGGTCAGCACCCATGAAGACCTCATCTAGGACTGCACAACCTAGATTGGCTTCAGGGAGCTCTCCAGGCTCACACGGGCAAGAGATAGAGGCGACACGGAGCCCCTCGCTATCTGTCACTAAAGAACTGCGACTAAGCCCTCCAACCTCGCTTCGCTCCCAGCAGGCTTTGCTGTAACAGGTGACACAGAGCTCAAGAGTGCTACTTTTTCAGGTGCTGAGCTCGAAACTCCTGCTTCGCATCCGCAGCACTTACAACTGCAGGAGAAAAGAATGGAAAAGGGATAATCATTTCATTGTCCTTGCTCTCTTTTCATGCGTAACTTTCAATACTTTTCACCAATAGTATAACAACCAGAAACTTGTGCACTGCCTCGTTTCCTTAGCAAGTCTCTACAAAATGCTTTACAGCAGACTATGCTATACTAGTCCTCTTTTTGTTTTGTTTTTTAGTGGACACCCCATTTGGTAGGTACAGTAGTTTGGGTTGTGGCATTCCATATATATTTTTGTTGTTTTTTCATCTGTTTCATACTTGTGTCATAGCTGGACATTAGAAGGTAGCCAGTCTCCGTGTCAGGTAATACAGAAACAGAACACAACTACAGTGAGTGTTCTAAATCTTGTCTATCTAAATCTTGTCTCACACATTTCAATGGCATGATCAGGCTCAGGGAGGCAGGCAAATGACCAGAGATGCTTTTCCCAAATAAGTGATGTCACTGGCCACATAAGTCATACAGTCAATGAAGTTAGGAAGCATTTGTGCTTAGAAATTGTATCACTGTGCAACACTGACTGCTAAGGATACTGGTCTCAGTGAGTGCCCATTCAACATTTGCATTCAAACTCAGTTGTTCCAGGACTAATGTGTGCAAACGAAGTTTAGTCACTGACTCTGCTTCCACACTTTAAATGAACCACAGTTATAAACATTCAAAAAATGACAAACGTTGATTGCATAGTTGATTAAGCCACTATCTTTCACAGTAACGGATAGAACAAGCACAGACTGGCTGCTGTTACTCTGTGTGAACACCCCCTTGTGTTGCCTCCTGTCTAGTTTCCGCAGTTCGATTAACACAATACACCCGTAAAGGGAAATAATTCAATAACACAGGGGAGAGGGATTAAATGAACATCAATTTCAGAGAGACAGCTTTCACTTGCTCTATAAAATATTTGGATTAATCAATCCATGGGTGCATAATTTACTAAAATGGGTTTTACAGATTTTTTTTGGCAAAGCACAACCTGTCTTCAGTTTTCCTAGGAGTTATAAAAGGAAGAAAGCAGACACAAAATAAAACATGAAAACATTTTTTTTTCTGCTCAAAGGTAGTTCTGGAATTTAATGTAGATTTTGCCTAGAGACAGGAAAGACACAGTGACTCTTCACCCTGGGAAAACACACCTGAGCTGAGGCACTCACTCCCACACAATCACTTAGACACAAACAATTCCCATGGTGTGAAGGCTATTTCAGCACAGGCACTATTATATTAAACTTTTTTTTATATAACCTGGATGTTTCAAGATGTTTTTAATTTTGCTTTTTAATGCACCTAACACCGCTAAAAGCAGTTTTAAGTTGAATTTCCTATTAGGTATTATTACTTTTTCCAGGTATGACAAATGCTGGGCACAAATATCCCAGTCTTTCCCATATCTCTACTTAGACCAAAAATAAAACCAGGCTCATGATAGGGTACAGCAACCATTTAAGCGAAAGCAAAAATATAAAACTCCATTTAAGGTTGAAAACCCGTAGCGGTTGAACACACAATGGTTAACTCTTCTTTTTTCTATCTGCCGTTGAGAAAATTTGCTTTAAAAATTACATTTTAAAGGCCATTAGCATTTGGAGCAAATTTATTTTCTCCCTACAGTGTTAAAGATATGAAGAAAACATTTTTTTTCATGGCTCTGTGCTAAATGATTAAACACCAGCTCTGCTCATTATCTTGGTTAACAAAACTTCTCTAAAACCAAATAAATCAAAAAATGCCTCGAACATCCATGAATGTATAAATTACAGACCTGTTCTGTGGCAGCAATGATATTTTAAAAAGCTTGTTGTACAATTTCGGAGCTGTACTGCAATTTATAACATAACTGTCTTTTTATTTATCAGGTCTGTACAGAAACATATATATATACATACTTAGTCACAAAAGCAATGAAATGATGGTCAGTAATAGGTTGTGTACAGCCACAGAGCACTGCCACAAGACAATAAGCTGCTACAATCAGACCAGTTTTACCACAGACCAACACAGTTAATATCAGCCCTATTGCATGGCTATTTGTGTCAGGTCCTGCTTGATATGCATGGCAAAGTTATAACAAGGACTAATATTTGGCTCCTGGTTGATCACAATGGTACCGATTTCCACACCGTTTTATACAATACTTACAGTACTCATGTTATTTGTTAAAAGGTTATTTAATAATAGGATAAAAGCCAGCTGCTGCTCCTCCCTCTGTAATGCTTGCCTTCAGATGAATTGTCGTCATTTCTATGTTCCTTTCATTTTGTCTTTGAGGTTGTTATGATGTGTGAAACCACTAAAAGCACTCCTAAACGCAGTAATATTTACTGACAGTGTTTAAACAACATTTATAAAATCAAGCCACTTCTGTTATACATCATTATTCTTTCGTTAGAGGCAAACTGGCATGTGGCAGTGGCACTGGTGAGGTGCACAGCAGCCTAGAACTTTGCTTCTGAGCTACTCCATAGTGTTAAGAAATCCTGCAGATTTCTTAATCCTGCAGGGGACGCTTCTCATCCCATCTTGTTCGTCTGATAGTTTTGAAACTTTTATCCAGGCACTTCTTGTGAAAGAGCCCAGAGTCTGGGGCTCCACTACCTGACTGCAAAGCCCATTCCAGACACCCTCCCTCATTTATTTTATTATTCCCTGCTCCAATCAAATTAAGAATGCAATTACTTCAGACTCCCTGAACTGTGCAGCCCTGTTACTCCTTTAGGCTGGATTTCTCACTAGGAGCTGAGATCTCTGCACTCACCTGAAATGCCAATCTTCCTTGACCCCCTATCGGTGACCTGTAACCTGTACTAGGAGCAAAGCCCACTCATTTTTTTAACTGAAGAAGTGAATAACACCAAACCAAGAAAGATTTAAATATTGATCGAGGAACAAACACTCCTTCTAGCTACTTTCTGTCTTTTCAACACTTTTTTTCCACACCTACAAGTTGTCCTCACACTATAGCATTCACTTAAATGCCTGAAGCCCGGCTTTGTGTGGAGATAAACATTTCCTGCATTTGAAAATCTTTGTGATGAGAATGACAGTTATCGAAAATACTGTACATTTGTGGTTACATTTCCACCTAACCAGCTAAAGAAGGATGGTTTTCCCAAGATGTCCTTAAACAAATCATATTTTAGCCTTTAAACCTTAGCATAACATACATATTGTTTTCAGTCATGTATTTGTGCACTGCAATTCAGCCTACTAGGAGCAAATATGCAGTTGCATTTACCAGCAAAACAATATGGCATCAGTTACATTGTCATTGTAACAATGCATAATATCAATGTGTTGAGTAAATGTACATGCAACTACTATGTAATTAGAATGTACTTGCATACTGTTATAGCCATGCTGGACAACTCCAGCTCAGACACATACTGCCAAATCACAGAGGCCCCCAACAAAGACAACCAGAGCACAGAAAAAAAAGACTAAAAAAATCATAAGGAGACTGATAATATAACTGTGATTTCTTCTGTTTTAGTAAACACATTCAGACCTGTTCTCCACCAGCTCCTAGAGTCTATTCATGGACTAACCCGTACCCCAGTGCTTCACTTGTATTCTCATCTGTTCAATACAGTCTATACTTGGTCCAAATATTCCAAAGTACTAGTTTTCAATGAACATTTTAATTTACAGCAGAGTGTATGAAAAGACAGGAACAATAGTATCCATGTCATAAACCAGCTCTGTAACTGGGAATGTTTGGAAAAGGCACTGAAGATGGACTGCACACTTGGGAAGGTTTAAAGAGGTGATGTTGAACCTGTTGTCAGTATGTCTGCTTGCCTCACTTATAGCGCCATATCTGAGAAGCTGCAGTAGTTTGTTATTGCATGGTGGACCAAAAAACTAAAAGTTCTAGCCATGCGCCTGACACCATTTAGAGTCCTCTGCTTATACTGTAGGTGATGATGGCTAACTGAGGAGTATGAATCAAAGGTCTCTCATGGGACAAGAAAAGAGTCAAATCTAGTCAAGCCACAAGAAACTGATTAAACAGACATGAAATTCTGCTGCTCAGGTTCATTTTCAAAAGCAAGGACCACATGGGGTTTAAGAGAGGACCACGATGCATCTGTAAAAAAGAAAAACATGATTTATTTAACATGTTTACTGTTTACTGTGTCTCTGTGCCTTGGAGGGCAAATGAAATTTTAATTTATTTCCCTGAAGTATAAAAGAACTCTTGAACCCCTGGGTATTTGACTTCCAAAATTGCAAACTGTTGGAAGGCTTTGATTTCTTTCACCTCTATCGATGATGATTCAAGGGGTTTGATTTTGTTTTGAATAAACTGATGAATATTTTAACGAAATTTCCTGTCTGTCTGTTTGCGTCATTGTGAGGCTATGTTCTAGCAGGTGACTGTTCAGACATTAACACTTCGTTTCATGTTCTATTGCAGTTATGTTCCAAATGAAGTACCCCTGCAGTAGACTTTTGATGATCTAAACATTATGGGTTCAAGGAATGCCACTTGCAATAAAGCCCACAAGCAAACAGTTATGCAGCCTTTAGAATGTTTCTACTGTATTTTGGAAAGGGGCAGTGTGCAGAGCATTTATTTCTCACTTGAACTGTGCTCTGCTGTTACCATCTGCCCCAGTATGTTTAACACACATAAAAATATTAAACTATGTGCTACTCTTCTATTCCCCTCGCTACACCTTTATTGAGCTGTGTAAACAAAATACAATATCCCCTCAAGACAACACTAAGCCTAGTGTGAATTTAAACTTGGAATCTCATTTACAGCATCCATTCTTTTTCTTTTGTTCATTCATTTTTTTTTTACATGTGAGGCACCACCATCTGGCTCAGGTTCAAAATGGAAGTTTAGAGAGCAAAGGGTCAGGTTTCGGTAACAGGCTAGGCTAGGGGGCAGCTAAGATAAAGGTTTTGTACATGGGGAGGTTGGAGATCAAGCTCCCAGCTCTGCCACTTGCTCCCTGTGTGTGACCCTCAGAGAGTCACCGAGCCTCCTTCTTCAGTGTCTTCAGATGACGATGAGAAGGAGATCTGAGATGCTGTTATCACTGACTCTAATACAGTGGCTGCCGAAGCATACTCAATCCCTACTTTTTAGTTTGTCCCTTCAGATAAAAGAAAAAGTTATGCCGCTAATTATTATCACTATCATAATGTGTTAACTCTGTGAGCCTACCCTCCTCTCCCATAAACATTACAGGCAACTAAAAGTGTTCCAAGCAGAGTGAAAATCAGCACCACTTGGTTAGCACCTTCAGAACAACTCCTTACATTATATCTTTTCCTAGTCCACAGTTCTAACAAGTACACGTCATCCATCAAAACACCACTTAGATTTCAATGAGGTAAACACAATAAAAACAAAAAGTGCAACAATTAGTTTATAAAGTATTGCATAAATTGCAACAGAATGATCTTGCAGATGCTGTAAGGATGATGAATTTAGTATATACATCTGAGGGATCCCAGACTGAAGTTTATATAAGCACTCGGTTAGTCTGCATTGTGTTTTACGAACAGAAGATTTAATGCTGAGATTTCACACAGAGATTGGGAGCTTCTAAGAGCTGAGTGAAAATACGCAGCCGCTCAGTGGCATGGAAGGTGAGGAGCTCATAGCTCTGAGGCCACGTTCGTGACTTTTAAGGTTATGTGATAGAATTTCTGTAGGGAAAGGTGTGTAAATAATGACGAGAGGGATCTGGAAGTTAAGCCCCAGACAATGATCAATGGCAGAAGAGGGTTCTATCAGTCACTCAAATGGAACGCTAGAAAAGACAGAGCAGATAGCACAGAGGATCACAGGACCATCGAGACCTCACTTTTACATGCACTACAAGATAAACATTTTCAAAGTGCCAGGGGTTACAACTACAACAGACGGTTGCAAAAGGGTGACGTTTTTTTCAACTAGGCTATACAATATGGTTAACATTAGCCTTTATAGACCACTTATGCAGTGCCAAGTGAAAGACCTACCTGCAGAATGCTTCTCTAGTGCATTATAAGCAATCACATAGTAAACAGTGGTTTCAAATCCTACCAGTGCTAAAGGCTTATCCTGCACATAACTCAGTCTGGGGGCTTGAACACAGTTGCAAAAAGTGTTGTTACAAGTACTTACTATACCAAAGCATATGTATTGTGCAGTTTACTCGTAAATGTATCAACGCCTCTTGCTTGGGTTTTAATTTCTTGACTTTACTTAGCTATGGCTCATTTCCGTCTGTATATTCTAGTGGTGAAAACTTGCCATTGACCATTTTCTCTTACTTAATGACAAAGTTACCAGTTAAAAGAAAAATGCTGCATTTAAATTGCAAGGTTCTCTGCCAGTCCCTGCAGAGGCAATATGTATCACTGGGTACAAAAAGAAGTATGGCATGTAAATGAAGGTGACGAAAACATGCTTTCAGCCAGCTCTGTAATGTGCTAGCTATTCATCACCTGGGCTCATAAAGCACTAGGTCCTGTCCTTAGCATATTCTAATGAAGTCTGTCATGCAAATGAGGGTGACCTTTTCTATGCTTTCTGCAAGTTCACAGCTATACAGAGCATATATATATATAGTTTACCAATACAAACTAGCCAAAGTCTGCGTAATTACTCTAATCAATTAGTAGTTAGCATATTCTGCTACTCATTTACAGCTAATGTCACTTAAGACGTTTTTTCTTTTGTCTTTTTTTGCTGCTCAGGGATCGGCTCCTGCCGCCGTCTCTCCATTCGAACAAGGCAGACGTGTGTCAAGCTTCTCAACATGACACATCCTGGGCCTCCTCTCCCAGAGCCGCAGCATCAGGATAAATAAGCCAGCCTGTGAAGGCCGTAATTGACAGAAAGCGCCCGGCAAAGTTACGTATCCTTACAATGACTTTGAACTTTTCAGCTTGTAAAATTAAACATAAATATTTAAATATTTAAATGAAGGATGCTCTCCTGTGGAAAGCCTGCAAGGATATGAGGAAGATGAGGTAGAACTTAGGCTCTCTTTCCAACGGATGAGTAAACAGGCCATACCCTCTGCACGGCAACAGTCTATTTCGAAGACAGTTATGGATAGGAAACATTACTAGAGCTGGTAATTAAAGTAAAAACTAATACTGTCTCTTGGATGGGGAATTTCGTACAGAGAAATCATTTATCACAGCTTACAGTCGCCACAACTGGAATGAATTACTCACATATTTAGTCTGTGGACTGGAGCGTTTTTTAGCTAACCCAAGCTGGATTGAGCCTGACAGTTTTTCAAACTGCCTTTCCCTTTCGATCCTGACTCAATAGGATTTAAAAAAAACACAGATATTTTAAAGACACCTTAAAATCAGATCCTGGGGAAGAGTGGGGCTGCAGCGTGAAGATGGATTCCTCCAAGATGGACAGATGTCTCCGGTGAGCTTCCCTGGGGTGCAGTCAAATGGCTTTGACAAGAGGATCACAACATTGGCTGTACTGACTTATCTACAGTCCTGAGATGGCCTATCCACAAGTCACTACATCTGCTTATCTATTCGCTGCACATTCATTCACAATTATGATAGCCAAACAACTGTGACTACTATATTCTACTACATTGTATATAATACATTTACCCCATTCCATTAAATCCTATTCATTGTAAATTAAATAACAATGCCCTATACTAACTTATGTTCATTTTGTTCTAATTAAGAATACAATGTAGCAGACCTCTTTGCTTCTTCTAAACCACGTAATTGATAGCCTTAACATAGGTATCTCTAGACTACAGATTCATTTCCTAACAAGCCAACCCCACAGCAACACTGCAAACTTTCTTTCCTTTTCTGTCATGAGAAACTGCCCAGCCATGTTTGTTAACAATGATACCTTGTCTTCTTTCAAGAAATGTCAACATAGGATCCTCAGAACAGTTTACTATCAATCGAATGAGTTACAGTAAATGGAACTCATGACTTCATCTTATTTCTAACCTTTCTTATGTTCACAACTTGGCTCAGCCTTTTTTAAAACATGTAAACTTATCAGAAAAATGTTTAGTGAATAAAGTTCTACACATCCAAAGAACTTAGTTTTGATTTCTTTAGTCCCGGCCCTTTTAATTATTGGTTCTTTCTTCTCTGGTTGTACCACAGAAACTGCTAGTTACTGAGCCCTGGCATGAAGAAGCCAAAGCCCCGTGTGTAGATAGTGAAGGCTTTGGACCTGCTCCATGTTTTGAGTAAGCTGCTGTCACAGGCAGATAGACACAAGATTTAATAATCTCATAATCTGACTACTGAACAATTTTAACAGGATCAGACGTACTAGGCTGAATCAGCAGGATTGCATGTACAGTATGTTACTTTAAGTTCTACCACTGAACAATAGTTACCTGGTGGCTGCGTCACTGTTATAATACTTACTGCATATGCATAAAATGCAATACACAAAAATGAAAGAACAAAATTAACTGTATATTAAATTAAGCTTTGCGAAGGATACACCGTACTTCTTCATACAAAGGAAAGACAGTGAAACAGACAGTCCTTCTAAAACACGCTGCCCTAATCCTCAGGGAACATCTCCATCATCGTTCCTGTCGAAACTAACTGTTCTGCAGAGCGGTCCTTTTCATGTCAGTTCACAGACGGGGCCATCATTAACTGGACTGGCATCTGACAACGTCTCATCTGATTCTGGACACCAATCACCCACAAAGAGCTGAAAGCAGAGCCTTCTGTGTAAGGAAAATGGGGCAAAATAATGGGCATCGGAGAAAAATGAGTGGAAGATATAAAAACAAGCCTGTCTAACAGTCATTTACTGATAGCCCAAGTGCTGCTAATGTACCTGCTGCATGACGATGTTGTCAGCAAGCTGCAAAGGCCTGTACACAGTGCTACCAAGGCATGTCTCCAAGGCTGTTAATGTTTCGAACTGTCACTCAAAATGAAATGGTTTATAAAACTCTTAATTTAACATCTGCCGTGATAAGCCCGACAGGTAAAAATATATCGTTCTCTACATGAATGAATGTGAAGCGGTTTTGAACTTTTTACTTTGTATCGCTGGCAGAACAATTCATTTTGAGAAAATTACCAGTTCCTTCTAAATGATTGAGACAAAAACGAACTAACTGTCCACTTCGCACATTACAAATGTCTTGATACAAATCAAGAGCATACAGGTTTCAAAAAACCTTTTAGACCAAAAGGGACCAAACAAGAGTTGTCTCAAAACACTTCCATGACCACAATATGAATATCAGCTCTGAATGTCTGTGTTACCCCGAACAATACAAATAGCCATGCTATATCAGATGCTGCTGTGCTTTTGTATGCTCCATTTTATGCTAAGTGTTGTGTACATAAGTTTTGTACATCGCAACACGGCGTTTTCCTATTTTTAATATAACTGGCCTCTGTTTAATGCACCTTATCCCAATATAAACAATGCTCAGTTAATATTTTCCCTATCACCTTTTGCAAGCTTCAGCTTCAAAGTTAGAAAGTATAAGGTTAAATTTTTCAAGATCATGGAAATTTCAAGAGCTGAAATTTTCACGAGAAGCATGCACAGAGGTCCAACAAACTACCACCTGTCTCAGCTGGATGAAGATTGCTGTCCTGACAGCCCCGTAAAGCTGTAAAAGCACAAGTCTTGTGTTTAATGCACAAAGCACAAACACAACAATAAACAATCATCTCCTAAAGGAAATCTTACTTTCCTTCTGTGTAACTGTGGCACTATATTTGTCTCTTGTCCAACCCCTGCATAATGATGCTTGCAACTGTCTGGTCTGCAGTATTAAGACACAGCTACACAAATCAGGAAGAGAAGGGTTTTCAGCCAAGAGACAAAAAGTGTCATATTTTTTAGCAAAAATATTCATTGGATACCCTATAACCTCATTAAAAAGACTTACAAGATCCCTTTTCTAGGGACAGTGGGGCTTTCAGCATTCCTTGTCTTCCAGCTAATCTTTCCAACTAACACACAAACAAAAGAACACATCCTGCTCTTTTCCTCTGGCCATTCTACTGCAGATCACAAACAGCGTGGCTGGGGAATTCAGTTGTGAGACCAGCTATCCCCTTCAACTTTCAAAATGAACATTGAGAAAATGCGAGGTTCATGTTAAGTGCATTGCGTCCATAGGGCAGGGCAGTTTTAAGCAGTACGGCACTCTGTGAGCAGTGGGAGAAACAAAGTGTCCAGCCCCACACAAACACAGTACACTAAACTGGGGGTCAGAGCCAATATCGATTCTTACTTCAAGCTTCAGGGAGGGAAGAGATTTGAAGGGTTATCTTAGTCTAATACAAAAAGGATACTATTAAACTTGCCCCACAAGAGGTGAACCCTTTGCTGGACTATAGTGCTTCACTTAACCTCTCCCACCCTCCCCATCACAACCAAAAGAGCTGGCATCTCCAAGTCAGGTGACCTTGAGGTTTCCTCCTGGTCTAAAAAGCACCAGTCCCACAACTCATCCACATGCACCTGAACACAATTCTCCCTCCACCCACAGACATAACCCAAAACAATTCAAATTAATTTAATCAACAAGTAAAGACTTTCTCTTGGGAAACAAAAGATGCATTTTTTAGATCATGTGACTAAGAACCTAATGATGGGATCTGTACCAAAGCTACAGTAGGACATATCCATTTTGAAGCTCTACCTTGTGCTTCAACAGCAGGATTATTTATCTCAACCCTCTTTCAAGAAAACGCCTGAGAAACATCTCTGCACGCTGGCAGAGATGAAAGCCATTAGATGTCGCATTCCTCCAAGGAGAGAGATTCTGTAGCGGCATGACACTGGCACTGTAGATCTCTCGGGTGATGGCTGCATTCTGCTAGGACCAGTCACCTCAAGCGGTGTCAAACACCAGCAAGCTGTCGATACTGACACAGAGCCGAACAGCAGGAAGATAGCTGTTTTCATTCTTGTCAAACTGCACTGGTGACAGCCACTGAGAGAGAGCGACAGGAAAAAAATAGCCTGTGCAGTTCAGGAGCCCAGGGCCTCCTGGAGATTAGCCACAGAGCATGGCTGGTGGAGGATTTGAGGAGCAGCGTTTCTGACTCACAACAAAGAAAAGGCTAACGACTAAGACTTGAGCACACGCGAGACAGACTGATCACTGCTGATCTTCCGCAGGATGATGTGCTCACCATAAACACTCGCGACAACTTGTGACCAAACTGCTGTTACAACACTAATTGTCCATGAAAGCTGACCTGCAGCAAAGCAGCAGAGTTCAGTTTCAATAGGCCTGGCTTGGGAGTACGAACATGATTGTAAATGACAGAAGACATCCACACATCAAAACTCCCTGAAAAATTGTGACATGACTTAGTACACTGCAAAACGGTGCAGTGATACTTTCTGCTTGGCAGCAGTACAGATCTATCAGCTGGAAATGAAAAAAGCAAGAGGGGGGAAAAAAGGAGAAAAGATTAATCTTATTGACAATTACCTTCCAGTCTTTGAAATGAACTCCAACCTGTCTGCAGATGGAATGTCGGGCACAGCAGTCACCTCCACGCCTCGCATTTAAGGTCTTTTAACAGCTGCTCTGTTTCCTTCCTGTTCAATTTTCCCCAATTTTTCTCTTTTAATGCATGAATATAAATATTTGAATTCAGGCTTTGCTCTGAAGGTTACAGTGATCAAATACATGTGATTACTTTGGCCGCCTTTGCGGCTCACTGAACAAAAACATGTTGCGGCAGAACTCACAAAACACAGCACTTCTGTTTAATTGTTTGACTCTAATTTACCTTTTTCATAAGCCTTTCATCACAGATGACAGGCACCTTTCAGTTAGCTCTACTGTGATTTAAAAAGCTTTTTCAAAACTCCCTTCTCATTAAATTATATATATATAAATATATATATAAAACAATTTACTGCACATTACTTTTCTGGTTAATAGTGCCTTAATGATTTAAAAACAAAAAGGAAGAGCAATGAATTTGTCTGAGAATGTTCATTTACAATCCTTATTTCAAGTAAAACTCATTCTGAAATATACTAAAATACACCTTTACACAAATACACACTGTATATACGTATACTGTATATATTTTTGTCTCCTTTCACTTTCATAGGATATTATTTGGCCTTATTTACCAATTCAATTTTTAGAACTGGAAAGCAAATTTAATCATCAACTGAACTTAGGGTCAGAGTGTAATTAACTAAAACCTCCCATTGAGAAGATTATTCGATTTAAACAGAGAACTGATCAATTTTTAAGGTACACTCAGAGCTCCTTCAGTCTTTGGTTTGCTTCACCTAAAGAGAAAACATGCACACTGCAGATTTTGCCACACTCATTTTACCTCTAATCACAATGCACTGTCTCATAACGTCTCTCTGCAATCAAGATGACGAAACGAAGTAAAATCAAACCTTTTCGCCATCGCAAAAAGGCGACAGTGGCTTACAGTTGAGCAGAACCAAGCACTGCTGCACTTTTGCTACATTCAACAAAGTGCAAATTTGGAAATGTGATGACATTTTGAAACTTTCTATGCACCTCAACAGAGATGGTCTCTGCTTTCTTGCAAAACAAAACTGTCTGGGACATCCCGTTACACACCACACCCAATGGAAAAAAAAAAGAATGATAAAATCTGGAGAATCCAGAGAGTTTTTTATTATAACAGCAAGCGCCTGCATTTTCCAATGTACTCTGATGGCCCTCTTAGGAAATCTGAAGTGCTCTTATTTTTACCGCGTGTTTCTTTAATGACTAATGGCTACTGGCTTTCATTTAAACCCCCATGTTCAAAAAGTGTCTGCTGTAAAAATTCCTGGCACCATAGATCATCGCCGATATTCCTTCAGGACGATTTGAACGCAGTGGAAAAAGGTAACAAATTTATAATAGCCTCACAATTTCATAATGATTCCAGTGAAAGACTGTGTGGTGGGCAGTGGTCACTTGAGGATAACAAAGTGTGAAAACCAAAATAATGGTTACCCTCTATTACAGGTAATCAATGCTGGGAAAGTACAACATTACAAAAAGCCGAGCTAGGGCTCCATTATGGCTGACAGCACTCCAACAAGCAAACTGCAGCCTTCCACACAAACCAGCAGCCTAATACAGACGTAAGGAGACCAGTTTCTGTAAACAGCAAACCAAATATCTGTCTGGTCTCTTCAGGCAGCATCAAACTGTGGACTACACGTGTCATAACTGGTGGGATAAACCATTTGTCACGCAACCCGCTTGGAGGAAAAAAAAAGAGGTGGACAAATCAGAAATTTTCATATTGATTCAGAAAGTAATGCTATCTTTTTTTACCCACAATGCAGACTTCTGGAGCCATGCCTCAGTGAAAGAAAATGAAACAAGACTTTTTGCTCGGCTCCCTTAAATATTAAAAAAGAAACGCTTTGTCATCAATAACTCGATAGACCTCCTTGTCGGGAATAATACAAAGAGATTCCCCATGCTTCAGGAATTTAATACTGGTATAATGCACATGAATACATGAATAGCAAACAATAAAAAAACTGGTTTACCTGTAAGGCACTCAATATTAAATAATTAAAGGCCCTAATGTTTACAAGCCCATTTATCTTAGCCAAGATAACCTTTAACCCATTTATGACAAAGTGTTGTCTGGTAACTTTTAACCACCTGTCCTGCAACTCTCCCATTGCTCATCTAACAGATTTGTAACTTTTACCTTTTAATATTTTTCAATCATTATTAAAAATAACTACATCTTTTTGCAGTTATATAACACTGTTACCAGCAGCATAGTTTGCAAACCTTGAAAGTGCATGCACACCACTGTTTTGGTCTAACTCTTTTCATCTGTAATAGAATTGTTAGAATCTTTTGCAATTTTTGTGTATGGATATTCATAGCATCCAATGAATGATGAATAAGGCTTCAATTACTGATTACAAATAATGATAACATACTAAAAAAGTAAATGAACATTTAAAAGAAGAATGGAAAAAGAATGTAATAGGAGCATCAAGTTGTTTAAGATCATCTGTAGAGGAATCCAGAGGAAATGCTAAAAGAAAAAAAGTCACATGCATCCTCAGACAGAACCCTTCTGCACCACAGAACATCTCAGGCTGGACTCAGAAGCCTCTCTCTGTTTTTGGTTCTGGTTTGTTTTAAGCTGCAGTTTTTTAGCCAATTGGTACTCATGCTGATAATTCAATTATTGTCATAGTTCTTATGATTCAAGTATTTTACTTTTAAGCATTGTACATTTTAGTGTGTAAAGTTTTACATAATTACTAACCATCATTATTAGTATTTTTGAAAAATACATAATTTTTAAAAAGGCCCACCAATTTTATGGAAGAGTGATACAAAACTACAAAACTAAATTGAAAGAAATGCCAACTCCATTTTTAGGTTAATGCCAAACTGTATTTGTTAAATCATACCATAAGCTTCTCTTACTTCAGAAAAACACATAAATATTATGTTTCCAAATATTACATAGAATAATACACAAGACACTGATGCGTTACGAGAGACAACAGTAACGGAGTTCTGAGCCATCAAATCCCACAGGAGCACGCACTGTATCACGGCTTAGAATTCCTAAATTAGCTATGTTCTTCCAATTTGGCTGTGAGTACTTATATACGTGTGTATTAAAGAAATCTCCAAAATATGCTAAAATATATTATAAATATATTTTTTAATTATCTTCAGCTTGTCTCAGAATACAGATTCAGACTTGTTGTCATCCTTCTACAGCCTCAAGATACAGCTGTGTGTTAATGGTGACATGACAGTGCTTCTGCACACAAATCTTTTTGGTTCAGAGTCAGGAAACAACCCCAGTACAGGTGTGTTTAAAGTGTCTGAGTAAAATTAATTATTTAAACCTTTTATTATTCTAACGACTGGCACATTTATGCCACCATGATACAGGAGATCTTTATGTTTAGCAGATTGTTTATTGGTCTGCAGTGGCATACGAAGAAAATTCAGTCTGATTTTGGCTGTTTTGTGTTTAGTTATAACAACAGTATTACTGGAACTTTGCATTACTTAAAGCACAAAACAATGACCTATTAATAACACATCATCTTGTGGTAAGGAGTAGTGTTTCAGTACAATACACAGAGATAGTAAGAAGACCATTTTTGCAGATGATGATTCAACTTTTTGCAAGCAATAAGGAGATTCCCACACCCTAGGAATGCAGCTGCCCTCACAAAAGTATGCTAAACACGATTTGCCATTACATTTAATTTGAAAACAGATTTACAATATCCTCGTATAAACCCAATATGAAAACTGAGCCTATGTATTCGTATGTGTCACATGAAAACAAAATTGTATTTACTCTGTGCCTCAGAATGTCTCCACCCTTGGCTTCTATACATACGTAAAATATAAACAAATATTGAAAACAAATTGAGCACTTTGCTTTCTTTTGTCTTTTGTCTGCCATATTCTTTCAACAATACTTTATAACAATACTGCAGACAAAAGCACACAGAATTTAGGCACTTTCACCGGAACATAAAATATAGCAAGTTCCAGGAGGACAATTTTAACATCAGATTATGATTTAGTTGTAGATTCTTTTTTGTAAAAAAGGGGTATCTAACGGGATACTGGCACTGCGCTGCAGGCCAAAAGCACCACAGCACTGCAATTAGGTTTAATGGAGCAGTCAAGATTTTACAGTGATTAGCTTTGGCCCTGCAGGTTGTTTAACCAAAAAACACTGCAAAAGAGGCATACATCTGATTAAAAATGTATGCAAGCTAATTATACAGAAATTAAAATACACACTTCTGTATAAAGCTGAAACACAAGAGGAGAATATACAGCAGAATTGTGAAAATGCACTTAATGGGTAGCTTTTCTGTTGTTGCTATTTTTTTAAGAGAGCAGACTGAGTGTGTGTGTTCCATGAAACTACTGTACTGTATATCGATCCCAAGAATTTTCAAAGCATTTAAATCCAGTACCAGATTTGCTAGGAGATTAATTATTTGCGACGTTCATGCAAATTTTTTTTTGTCATCCACTATGCTTTAATATAATCTACAGTTTAAAATCCTTTGTCAGTAGGCATGTAAACAAACGTATTCCTTCAATAACAAAGGTACAGCAGTAAATTATATTGCAGCTGAACACTTCCACAAGACTGATCTGACTGTGAGGTATGGCTCTGTATAAAATCTTATTTTAAATGCTTTGTTTGAATATCATCTTAAATGGTTTGATTCAGTTTTTAGGATTTGCTGGCTGAAAACCGCAAGAGCTGTGGAAGAGCACCATGTCCACGTCCAGTCTGATCACATGTGAGTCACAAGTGAGAGAATTTTTCCCCAAGATGACTGCGAGCCACGAAGCGCGCCCCTCCTGGCAGAGGCCGCCTGAGGGAATGTCTGCTGGCGTGTGGGCTGTGCACGTCCTCCCTCCCTCTGCACTCTGCTCAGGATCCTCAGCCACCCTCTTTGACTGCCGTTTTCTTTTCATAGAGCATTGCAGGAAAAGACGTGGCTTGGGTGGATATGGACTTCAAAAGCATATGTTTTGGGAGAGCATGTAGCACAAGAAGTGCTGCCTGTAAAACACCAGGCTTAAAAGGCAAGGTCAAGCACTTCCTCATGTTTCAAACAGCATAAACACTACTACTGTCCTACTGTACACTACCACCCTAATCTAGGTCCACATTACCAGTTCAAGTACCACAGTGGAAACCAAGTCCTGTTTAAAAACAATCATAAGATGCTGCAAATTTAAGTTTAACATCTCAACCTGTATTATTAACATAAACAAATATTTTTAAGGAAACAGGTAAAGGTTTATTCCATGCTGAAAGGAAAAGAAAAGAAACACAACATTTCAGCTGTGGAGCCTTCTTCACACACCTGAAAAAGGTTTCACAGCCGAAACGTAGTCTCTTTTTTTTTCCTTTCAGCATGGAATAAAGCTTTACCTGTATCGTTGCAGACTACACATGCTGACGCATCTACATACAGTACAGTACTTGAACGTCTTCAATACATATTTTTATAGATTATACATACTGTATATATATTTATGCATGCAGACATATGAAGGCAAACACAAATAACTCTTTGAACAATCTTAAATTATTGTATAAATGTGTGTGTGTTACATAGCAAGAGTACTGTGCAAAGAGAAACACATTCGGGTTCAGTAGGAATGTAGGGAGACAACTATTAGATTATTACAGGATTGCTCCTTATGATGTAAAGTTATTCTTGAAACCAGACGCGAACATACTGCACAGTAACGTTAACTGTACTGTTTCACTTATAGCTACACCTTGGCTGGAACAGGCAAGCAAAACACTAACAGAAAGTAAGAAGTGATTTCTCCATGTACACTCTGCCAAAGTTTTCTTTTCAATACAAAATAGCAAGAGTTTAATTTAATATTAAAGAATTGCATTTTTTTACAGAATTGTAGAATCGGTACAACAGATAAATCTTGTTTTAAGAATAAACACTAAGCTTCCTGTGCTCTCCCTTCATATTTTGGAAACCGCTATGATCACCATGAAACACTTCTTACTAATAATACACTACAGTATAGTCAGGCTATTAGTGACTGTTCGCCACTGAAAAGTCAGACTGATGCAGCCTTTTCTCTTTTTTAAAATCAAGTGCTTATGAAGCAAAGTAGATATTTTTTTATACTTCAGAAAGACATTTAAATATGCATTGAATTTACATGTGATTTACATTTAACTCCAGGTGCCTCTTGTCCTGAAGTCCTGTTAGCTTTCTTTCGATTTCATACTAACTGAAGCTAAACGTCTCTCGGACTTTCAATTGCAATGAGAAATTCCAAGTCCGGTTTCCACTTCTACAATCCATGTAAATGGCACAGAAGCTAATAAGAAATTCACAGTGCCTTTTTCAGAGTCTGAAGTTTTATGTTTTATCTGTAAACTGCCTGAAACAGTCAATATCTAACAATCATCATGCAATAACTATCACTGTCCATTATACAGGAAAGCTTGGGTCTTTACAGGCACCTCTCAACATTTCACAACGAAATCTTTTCTTTTAAGAAGAAAAATAACTTGCACGAAAATCCAGCTCCTCACAGAATGTTAAATTATTTGACAACAGCAGAGTCATGGTGCTGAACAAAATGAGCATGTTTTCTGCAGAACCAAACACCTTGCCTCACTAGAGATGTGCTCTCACTGGCCCATGCAAGCATAATAAATTCACTGCAGTACTTACTCATGAAGAAGGCCTTGATTTGATAACTGGATTCAATCTCAAAAACTTTTGCAGAGAATCCGAAATCACAGAAGCATTATTATGCCATGATCTTAGTATGTTACACTCCATGTCGGTATTTGCTAGTTCATATGAATTGTTCATAAAGCCAAATCCTAGCAAACAAACGCACTGTCACTGGCAACTGCATTGAGCTGCTGAAAAGAAAAGGGCAAGAAAACAAGCATTTTAACACTTACTTATGTTTAGCAAGTATGTATTCGAAAAACAGATTTTTATTAGTTAACGAGGTACATACCATTAGTCTTCAGGAACAGAAAACAAGCAGTGTGCATACAAGTGTCAAGGTAATTAAAAAGGCAACTTTCACCCTTTCTTCAAATGAACAGCACCAGAGGCATTAAGTTAACAAAGCAGGGGCAATAACCGCTGAAAAAAAAATGACAGTTATCTGCAAAATTCATAAATGTGCCTTTTGTACAACTATAATCATCATATTTCATGCTGTCATTTTACATTTAATTGCTCACCCCAGTACTTTTCCTCACAGAAGCCATCAGTATCCCACAGGGCCCAGTGCTGAATTGGAAAAAGCACACTGTGACTATGGACCTGGGCTTCAGTTAGTGTACCGGATTGGAGCATTTGACAAGTTAATTCTGGCAATTATACCATTCCAGGAATAAATGAGATTGTAGGTCTTACTGATTTCCTTTGATAAAAGAATACAGTAAGCACGCACTGAAGTTTCACAAACGTAATTAACAGACATCAGTATTTTTTTTTCTTTGTTTTAGCCTTTTTTCCCAGGTAACTACAAAGTTCAGGCAATTTGCCTACACACACTATTTCAAAGGTCACATGAAAAAGAGTGACTAATCAGCAATGACAGAAACTGTGTAAAAAAAACTTTAATTAAAACAAATAATTATGAATAAACACTACAGAAGCCTTTTATTTGAACAGCAGGGGGAAAAAAGCACACTATCAGTAAATCCAGCAAAAAAACAGCCTCCCCTTTCCAACACTTTAATCTCTACAAACATCTTTTTTTCCCCACTGAAAAACAAGCCATATTTCATTTCCGATATCTAGTTATTTCTATTATCTTTTTTTCCCTCTGCTTTGAAAAATGTGCCCAACACTCGCATTAACTTCTTAGTAGCCATTTGAAAAAGAGCATGGGTTTTAATGATTGGTAGGATCATTCCTCAGTCCTCATTACTATGTACGCCCAAATATACATTTTCCTCTTTTCTTTGCTTAATTTCTGTGGAATTGCTTCTGAAATAAATTTAAACTATATAAACAGCTCAACAAAAAGAGAAGAAACATTCTCTCATAGCTGTGTGTTCTGCACGTGCCAGAAACTGCAGAATACTATGCCTGTTAATGAGAGTCCCATCTCCAGCACCAGAGGACTGCTTTCAGAGAGTTTCAGTGGAAGCTGTAGTGAGCTTCTAATCTTAGATTTAACATCTCTGTGCAAGCAATGCTTCCTTCGCACTTGGCTATGCTTTTGCAATCCCGTATACCAAGCAAAGCCATGAAGTCATTTATATTTTAAATGCTGATATTTCTCCATTAACATCTGGCAAACTACACCGCTTTAATCTCGATTGCAATACTTTGTTCTGAAACATTGTTTAAACATCATTGACAGCTTCTCATTCCCATCCGCTTAATTAAAGGAAAAACATCATCTTCACTTGCAATGGCTGTACTGAGGCTGCATAATGTGGATAATTAACTTAACCTTATCGCTCCTCTTTAAAGTGTCGTTTGAGTGAGCCATGGTAGGGAAGCTTGGGAAGAAAAGGCATATACACACACACACACATATGTAGCTTCTGCTATCATCCTCAAACAGTCCTGAGGCTGCGCAGTGTCACCAGCGAAAGGAAAAACTTCCTTTTGCCACTTTCTGCTCCTGTGCTCCCATCCTGCTGCACATTGTCTCTCTGCTCTGTCCATAGTACCCGGACAGAGATTTAAGACTAATATTATTCAGAGGAATCCTGACGTGCTAAAGGAAACAAAGAGAAAATGTGACACGACTTCTTTCTCCCGCCTGTTATTAGCATTCTTCGTGCGGCACCACAGACGTGTGGCAGGTAGCGCATGCAGATGTGGGGGCTGTATCCCGCTGCCAATCAAGATGTCACACTGTCCTGTTCAACGTAACGGGAGATGCTTATTTTTAAAGTAAAGCCGCCAGGTTTGAAAATCAAAGGAGAAGTCAGACAAATGGCAAGGCCCTCGGCGGGCCTTAATTTGCTGAAGAATAACACTGTGTGAAATGTTATTACAAGGCCAGTGTTGATTTAAGGCGGCGCTGTTATGAGCCTGGCTGGAAGAGGTCTTTTCTGACTATGCCTTTACGCAGGCCTGCTCTTTCACTGGAGCTCCTCACATATGATTCGCATTACGGTGGCTACTTTGTATAAATTTCTCTACCCCCCACCCCCTTTTACAAAGCAAGGTGATGTGCCTTTTGCCACTCATCCCAGAACCCTGCCTACCCACTCCCCTCACAACCACAACCAAAAGAGGGCGAGTCTGGTGCAGGGCTGCACTTTTTCGATATGTGTTTTCCCCAGTCACACTCTGGAAGTGTAGTGTTGGAGGAGAAGGCTGTGTTTGAGGTTCTTCACTTTCACCAAGTCAGACACTGAGTCACGGGGGAAGGTTATCAGCAAATTCCCTCCGACAGGCCCCGAGCCTGCTGAGGTAATGCAGCTGACAAACATTGATGCGCCATGCCCGTGTACATTATGTTCACGTAGTGTGTACATCTGGGCACCCTTTATGGCAATGCAGCAAACAGCCAATCATTTATTCCACTCTAATTAGCACACATGTAAATCCTCGCCAATCAAGAGGCTCGCCGGGTTAGCATTGTGGCAGCCATACAGCAAGCTGGCAGGACATGTGAGGGAAGCAGGAGAAGCCGCGATTGGGTTTGATCTGAACCTGCCGTCACATCCCGGCAGGTCCTTCCGCGTCCTGACTGTAACCAGCTCTGCCCTTCAGATCCCATCACCCAGCTACAGAAGAAAAAGGTCATCAGGCAGATAGCTGATTGGCCCAGACACTTTGATTCTTTACATGCCGCGGCGCTACACCTGAAGTGACATGCTCCTCTCACGGCTCACAGAGCTCCGGCTGAGGCAAGAGGAAAGCCATCCAGAGCCCCTGCAAATGTCCTGCGCTGCTGGAGCCATACGTTAACTTAAAGAAACACTGTCCCCCCAGATATCCTACACCTTTCTGCAGAGCCGGGAAAATTCTGTGGCAGATGTCAACTTTCACGCAGCTTTATTTTTGTTTGTACTCTTAAAAAACAAAGAACGGAAAGGGGAAAATGCAGAAACGCCACTGACCTCCTTAAAGAAGGATAAGTCACAAATGTGAGGGCAGAATTATGAGACAAGTCATGCTTCAGGAAAGCAGGGGGTCCAGGCTATAAAATATGACATTGCTGACCCAGGCTCAAAGGTGCACAAACATGAGCATGCCTTCAATCTGTTTACGCTGCAAAGAGAAGTGATACAAAACAAGTACGGCCCACTATAAGGAAGCAAAAAGGACATCATCTGAATGTAAAACAACACACTGCCTCCTTTAAATAAACCCTAGTTTTATTATAGTACAGTCCTTAACATCGTTCTCCCTTCCCCACATCACTCTATGTGGAGCAAGGGATTATACAGAGGCTCACTATTAAACAAAAATAATGCCATGCAATTAAATGGGGATAGGTTAGTAGCGGGTGCTATCTCTATAAACAGCACGCACTACCTTATCATCTTTAGGCACAGGATCAACAAGTCTGCCATAGAGAAGCCCAAGGCAGATTTTGCCTTTTGCGTGTTTATTACACTGGCTAATTGAGGTGCCGCTATACAAGTCCTGTAGGGAGCATGTGGCAGTGTGGCCTGTGAAGGCAGGTTATTGTAGCACTGTTCACAGACACTGTACTTATACTAATGCATCCTACAGTGAAACATACATTATTTTATGAATACTACCTTTTGAAACCTGGTTCTCTCTACCCCTGCCTGCCGATCTTGGCTTTACAGAACACTCTTGAGCAAACACTCTTGAGGAAGCTATCTAACAAATACAAAAGCAGGGTGATCTTCAATACTGAAAGCCATAGGACAGTGAACTGTGTCTGTGCACCCTAACTAACTGATTGAGGTTATTTTTCTTATATGTTAGCTGCTCTCAACAGATAAACGTTTCTTTTATTAAATTGCACATGTAAATTCATATATCAGTGTTTTGTTCTAATCCTGAACATAAACTTCAACAAAGCCTTCCAGGAACATTAAGGCTAAATCACATCCTCTATTACCCTGTCTGAAAACAATCAGTCTTTCAAACACACAACGGTGCTTCCTAGCTGCCCGCTGCCGTCGGACAGCACAGAAAACTCAACCTAGAGGTGATGCAAAAAAACAAAAACACACACAAATGTACAGGACGCACACAAATAAACAGCCACGAAAGTGCACCCATCAAACTCCAGGGCTGCATGTGCCTCGCGGAAAGAATGTTCATGTGGTTTAGTCCAGAGAAGATCAAACCAGATACATCATTTCACAGAAAAAAACAGCAGCGCCAGCCCCCTCCGCTCACAAAATAAAAAAGCAGCAGATATATCAGTGCTTGATGTGTACAGACAACTGGGGAAAATGTATTCGGAAACCTCCTCCAGCGCTATGTCAGTTTTCTCTGTTTCATACGTGCACGCAGACAAATATGAATTCTTTGCTGAAGGACTCGGGTCAGCAAGTTTAGTTTTAAAGGTCACATGCCTACATCACTCAAGCCTGGAACAAATTGGCTTGAAAAAAAAAACGGGAGTGGAACATTCGAGAGCAGCAGATCCCCACCTCACTCGGGCAGTGCCAAGTTCGGAATTCCGAAAGACCTTCATCCGGAAGCCCACGTTGGGACAGCAAGGGATGTGCAAACTGTCACTTAGGCAGATCGAGCAGCTACATATAACAGGTATCAGCAGCGGATTCACTTCCACCCTTTACCAGCAATATTGAGACATGAGCAGCTTCATATAAACTGCTCCTAGCACCGCTCACTATCCATGCTGAGTTATCTGAGTTATAGTCATCTGATTTTCGGTGTACATTTGGGCAATCTACGTATTATGGAGAAGCACCAACTGGCTGGACAAGTGATTTTCTAAATTAATTTGAAATATATAGGCTTACCTTTTTGTGAGATATTCATTTACCAAATTGCTAGACTGTATGAAATAACTCAAGCGAGGTCCATGAAAATACTGATCTTCCACATTAATTTACTATTTAAGGTTGTATACACACGAGACTGTTGTAAAAGGTAATACAGCTTTATGTCTGGGAACACGGTATTATGCCATTCCATGTCATGTCAAGGACAATGTGGAGGGTAGCCAGACAACTAAACACAATTTTATAAAGCAGCTTTCTACATGCAGTACACAGAACTATCACATATATAAAGAAAGGAGAGCTTTAAAGAAAACATTACAGTATTAATCACAGCACTTCAAATATTCCTCCTCCAAAAATATCAAAGCAGAATAGCTGTCAAGGGCCTAAATTAATCAATTTCAAATTGAACAGAAAATTGTTTCCTACTTTCCGAAGGTACTGATTTGGAGCAATCTTGAAACCTCTGGAAAAGAATTCCTCAATTTATAAAAAAAATCTGAAGCCTAATTACAAGTAATTACAGCTTTTCATTTTCAACATGATGAAATAATTTGATTCTTTTTAAGAAGGGTCTGGTTTAGCTCAAAATAGACAACTGCTTCTGCATTGAGTTAGTACACTGCAAGACAATAACGATCATTCTCAAAAGAAAATCAGACATACATGTTGGCCATAAATCATAAAGCTAGTATTCAGACAAAATTATTTGTGTGCGCTGTAACTGCCATTCATCCTGACCCACATTAGTGAGATAAAATAAATAAACCACTGACAGGCTTGGCTCGAGAGAGAAAACGGTATGACATTTCAAGAAAGAAAACATCAAAAAAACGCAGCGCTTTCATTATATGCAAGTTTAACTTGGACTTGTGTTTTGCTAAAACGGACAAGAAAATTTAAACCCTCCTTAAATCGAGAGTTTGTGTGGGCTCCCAGCTCTCCTGTCTGTAGCGGCAATCATGTTTGCCTTGGCAGTTTTTCCATCCTATTTCTTCTCACTATATTTAGAGTAACAGAACTCATATCTTCACAAAACATGACATTCTTCTTGTGGTTGTTCTTTGGTACTCAGTTGCTGCTAAAGGTATTTTAGTCTTTACTGCAAATGCAACAGAGCAAAATCTGCTATTTCTATGTAATGTATCTTGCGAAGAAAAAAATGTTGACTATAATTATCGGCATACAAGTAGATGTGCATTTACATACAAAATTACCATATCTTTCCTACTCTTTCCGAGATCTGCTCTGCTCTTGCATACACAGGCAGGGCAAGGTGTTTCTGTTATTGGAGCCCCAATGAGAAAAACAGGGAACCTGCCAGGGCCAAAAGCACAGAGACGCAGTGTTCACCCAGAAACACCACCAACAATTACGTATTTAAAAGGAGCATAAAGAGTTTTTCAATCACTCAAATACCAAGTCTCTAAAGGCCAAAGGAGACTGTTAAATAAGACTGCTAAATATCAGGCCCAGCTTGTAACAATCTCAGGTACAGGTCACCTTTCCCTAAATTACATGGCAAAGAGGTTTCAAAAAGCAGAAAGAAGCCCTTTTATTAGACCCAGTCAGCCTTGTGTTAAGCGCATTGAAGACTGAGGGTTAATACTGAGGTGTTTTATTGGTCACATTATCAAAAGTCTCTTTGAGTAGGTGCAATAATTCAGCTGCAAATGTTAAAAGGGTGATGGCTACCATGACATCAGACAGAGGCCAGGTTAGCCAATGAGAAAATAAAAGAAGCACACTGCACACCAGGCAGGTTGTGAGCCCCGTGTTCTGCGCACTACAAGGGAAGAGGTCTGTTCTACCTTCAGGCAGCCTTCTGAATTACAACATTAAAAAAAAAGGAAAAGTCGATGAAAAACAACAGCACCCAAGTCACCCGTGCTTTATGAGATGGCCAAGAAAGAGTATTGAGGCGAACACGGAAAAGGATGAGATCATGTCTTAAAAACACAAAAGCATAATTATTAAATGTACATTTTGAAAATTGGGTCTTTTAAAAATGTAGTACTGCGTGGAATATTGATAGACTAAAGGTGATGTCTAGCCTATTGTTATTTCAATGGGACATAAATCTGTTATAGATTAATATGTAGAAAGGTTGTGTCTCCCTCTGCAGGGTGTCGATTTTTTCAAGGTTATGTTTGTCTGCTTGCATTGCTGATGCCAAGATCTTGGCACATGTGACATAGCAGGCTGACATGAAAATGTAAGACTGTGGACTTACAAGGCACTGGCAAATAATGCAGTTTTCTTAAAACAGATAATATATTTTAAAAGGCAATAATGAAGCTTTTTAAATTAGCTACCACACATCACATGCTTAAAATATACAGAACAGGACAATAAACTGCAAAAAAACAATATAATTGAGATCAATAAAAGAGTTCAATATTACTGGATGAAGTCAATGTGTAATTCCTTCATTAAGTCTGTTATTTTAGGACATAAGGCAGTGTGGAAGGGGGCAAACTATAGTATGTGTAGCACTGCTCTCTGGTCCAGCCTGTAGAGGGCATTGTTCTGTTTTCAGTATCTGCTCTCTGGCCCAGCCTGTAGAGGCCAGTGTTCTGTTATTCAGAAGCAACTCTCTGGCCCAGCCTGTAGAGGGCAGTGTTCTGTTATTCAGTATCTGCTCTCTGGCCCAGCCTGTAGAGGTCAGTGTTATGTTATTCAGAAGCAGCTCTCTGGTCCAGCCTGTAGAGGGCAGTGTTCTGTTATTCAGAAGCAGCTCTCTGGCCCAGCCTGTAGAGGGCAGTGTTCTGTTATTCAGTATCTGCTCTCTGGCCTAGCCTGTAGAGGTCAGTGTTCTGTTATTCAGAAGCAGCTCTCTGGCCCAGTCTGTAGAGGTCAGTGTTCTGTTATTCAGAAGCAGCTCTCTGGCCCAGCCTGTAGAGGGCAGTGTTCTGTTATTCAGAAGCTGCTCTCTGGCCCAGCCTGTAGAGGCCAGTGTTCTGTTATTCTGCTGCTCTCTCCACAATAATAATAATAATAATTGCTTACACTTATATCGCGCTTTTCTGGACACTCCACTCAAAGCGCTTTACAGGTAATGGAGTCTCCCCTCCACCACCACCAATGTGTAGCATCCACCTGGATGATGCGACAGCAGCCATAGTGCGCCAGAACGCAAACCCAATACAAACCCAAGAGCAGAAGAGCAGGCCATGTCAGCCACTATCTGTGAAATGGCTACATTCTTTGGGTGCTCACAGAGAGATATGTTCATTAAAAACCAAATGCATTATATTTTTATTTATTAGAATAATCCATTTCCCCAACACTGAATTTGATTTTGATTAACATTTTGATCTCACACAAAATTACCACACACACATCTTGGGGTATGATGAGAAGAAGTCAGACTGCGTCAGATTTAAAACATATGCTAGCAGTTATTTGAGTTTAAAGCTCAAATTACTTTTAAATGTCATCCTCTTTTATGACTTTTAAGTGACATTCGGAAAAAAAACCAACAGTCCACACATGAAAGAGAACACTTGAAACCCAGAACGTATATCCAGCTATATTCCTGACCATTTCCCACCCACTATTCTAATGCAGGACAAAAACCAGCCCGCCAATTAAGCTACAATGGCTATTGTTGGTATTAGTCTGTCTAGGTTTCGTGTCTTTAACTTTTTAACTCATTGATTGGTTGCCTCTGGTTGCCATCAAACGACAAACTAGAACTGGCCCAATGCAAAATAGACATGCTCACCCTAGCTGTTGGCTTACAGTGCTCTTAACACACAAAGCCTCCACAAAAGTATTTATAAGATCCATTAACAACGAAAAATAAATAGCTTACACTGTATATGCAGTGGAGTTTTTACTTCCGCTATCACTGGTCACAACCCTCAAAACACATGTTTTTCTAAAGCTGGGCAGAAATTAAAATTCAGGTTTTTATAAATAGCAAGTACGATTATTAATATATACAGTATATAGCACATACAAATTCACATAAAAGTATTTCAGGGAAAATAAACTACAAACAACTGACTCCAAAAAAAAATGTATACAACAATATCCTTTTCTTTTTGTGCAAGAGCTTCTTTTACTCAAGAATATATACACATAAATTCACTACTGTCTTGTGGGTTCAAAAAAAAACAGGCAACAGATAATCGGTTAAAGTGTCATAACAAATATTTGCAGGCACTCTAACTGCAACCTTAAAAAGTATCATCCTGTAAAAGTATGCTCCATTTACACTGCCTCTCCCCGCACAGGAGAAGAACTCGCGAACATCAAAATGCGTGATGTGAATACCTAAGCTAAACCCACACAACGAAAATGCCCCTTGAAAAATAAGGAGGGAAAATACTCATCATTTAGGCCCCTTATATGATCAGAATGGCTTTGCAGCACACAGGGCTGCAGAATCTCTGGATACAGTACGTTGCAGAAGAAGCACAAATTAATAAGAAACACTTCTGAAGAAAGTGACAGAGATCTTGTACAATGGCCAAATTAACACAGCAGTCTTATTTGACTAGGTCTTGTTAGTAATCCTTCCTGGGGACTCCTGATGGCTTCCATCAGTCAGTGCTTTTCTGACTGTCACTGTCTCTTATTTCTTTGGGAAGGCTATGGAAGTCTGGGAGCTGTATCGGCATAAAGAATATGCTCTGTCATGTCAAGAATAACGAAGTATCTTACCCCTTTGTTGGGGAAGAATGTCATGCAACACATACTGAAGTGAACACAACTTTCAGCAGTGTTGTTTCTGTGGGTCCTCAGCACTTTCCAAGAGCAGCCCCACCCAGTTATCTCTCCCACTTCGAACCTTTTAGGTTTAATAACACTGTGGCATGTAAAGTGGCACAGGCCCTTGTCAAGAACTAACAGAGAAGGGGAGGGAGAATCTCTAAGTCCAACACCGAGACGAAAACAGGTTGTCAGATACAACCAAAACTTATTTTTTCAATTTGCTTTAGGGATGCGTGCTTCAAAAGGAAAGCCAGATGTCCGTGTTTTGCATGTCGCCTTTCTTGAACAAAGTACACAGACCAGGGGGGTTAAGAAAAAAAAGAGATCCTGCCCCACAATAAAAGAGCAATGGATAAAAGTAACAAGATAAAAAGGTCAGACACCCCTTTCATGCTTACACTCATAACAAAGCCCACAATCTGTAAACTAAGAGAGCATCTGTCTGTCTCCCTTCACAAACCCGGGATGTAGATGTTACAGAAATACAGTTCCAATTCACCTGGCTGTTTGATGCGGCGTACTCACACATGACAACACATTGATTTTGCTTCTGCCTCCATGCAGACATCGATGTAAAGAAATCCATTAGGCAGACAGTTCTCATTTCCATTGACTGACAGAGTGACAATCGAATGCTTTTCACTCCCCAAACTGACTGACGGCTCGACACTTAAACAAGCCTTCAAGTTGCTATAATAGTTTAAAACACTTTCAATTACCTGAGTCAAACAAATCCACAATACTCCCGCATGAATGCATTTTTCTAGCTCCTTATACACCTCATCGGGTTACACCATCATTTGAGTAATATAGACACTAAATAACTGCTTTTTGCCGTTCCATATAGGTAAAGATGATCTGCTGATATACAGTAAGTCCATCTTGTTTGTAAAAAAAATAATTAAGGCTGAGTTCTGCCATAAACATTCTGACAGCAGGTATTTAGCTCCAACATGTTTCTTTGTGAGGTGTCGTTGGGTGTTGTCTTTAGCAGTAACACATTTTGGCTGCACAGATCGGAATTTCAGAATGCCTATATTTTTCCGTTACTTTATTTTGACTCTTGCTTCTTCTTATCAAGGCTGTGTTAAGATTATAGAGACAAGTTTTTTTTTGTGCAAATTAATTTTCATACAAATTAAAAGAATTAGAGAACAATCCTGTTGAAAGGTAGATGACTTGCCAAATTGCCACTCTTCACTGACTTGTTGCCCACTCCAGATAACATCATTTTTCTAACCTCAGACAACTTTTGTAACAACCGGGACCAGAGCCAACAATAACACTGCTTTACAGTTTCTTGCACAAGCAACAATTGTGACTTCTGTGTTCATGCTACTACACTTAGCAGCATCAATGAATACTAAATACATACATTATTTTAACTTTAAATATTTTTACTGATTTGAATTTTCAAAGAAAAATAACAAAGCAGTATACCATATGCTAAGGTTAAACACTGTTTTAGACAGAGAAAAACAAACTACATTATGCTTCTATTGTTATAAGAAATATTTTTGAACTATTACGTTAACAGGCTGCTTGATTTCATTAGATGCTTCATACTTGAAAGTGTTATTTTCTCAAGTTAATAAAATAAAAACAAGAATGTGAATGTGTTGTAACACATAAGGTATAAGCTTACTAGTTGGGTGAATATTTTTTGTTGACAATGTATTACTGCTGCTCAGAGGTAGTGTATTTCTTTTACAAATGTTGAACACACCTAAAAGATGTAAATAAATACATATATATGTGACTGCAAGGATCACAGCATTATAGATGCAACGTCAGCTTCTCAAGGAATCATAACTGCAGTATTCCATTACACCTAAAAAACAAATTGATACATTTAACTCTCATTTTGTTAAGTAATCCTTTAAAAGTGTAACCCAACATGTGTAAAGGTAGCTACAAAATTACAGACGGTATGGAAAGCTGTTCTTTCATGATGGCGCATGGACACTGGACAAATTTGAAAACACAAAGATGACATTAATCATGGAGGACCCATCCACTGTCATGGTGCCTAGTTCCTGTGTGCGGCTGTGTTGTCCTGCTGACCACTTCACCCCGTTCACACTGGAAAAAAAAATATCCTTAACGGAATTTTTACAGCACATTCTATTTGTGAGCTACAGAAGTAGTTTTTATTAAAAACAAATATGAAGGCAATTTGCTTGGATGCTCAATCAATTTATCACTCACCGTATTTTTCCCATTAAAAAGTAGCCATTAAGTGAGCAGGAGACATTCCTAGCCCCAGTGGACCATAATATGAAACTAAGCTTGCTGTAAGCACAGCACCACTGAAATAATTTTAAAAAGCCCTGAATATCCTGAGTACACAGCAAAATGCATGAGGACTCTTTCATTTTAAGTTAATAATATTTCTCCATTATCTCCCAAGATTGTGTTACAACACATTCAGATCCAACGCATCCAATATCGACCAGTTCCAGTTCGCATCTGTTATTAGCTGCTGATATTTTGTAACAAATCGGACCCACTGTAATCACCTACCCTGTAATTATCTTTCTGCTCGATAATTCTACTTTCACATGAATGTGTACCATTATACTTCGTATAAAAAGTAAAACAGTTAGAATTGATACTAGCTGTTTGCATAATTTCAATAAGGTTAAGCCATAATATGCACATCGACCTTAAAATGTAAAACAAAAAATCATAAAAATAAAGAATGCCTTTAGGTAGGTGGTTCTGCCTCTTGGGTTGTTTGGTATGTCTTTTGAGAAGGAACCACTACTCTTGAAATTTCCACTAGGACTTAAGAGAGTACTCGCAATTAAAAAAAAAACACAATTCTGCAAATTGGCTGTTAAGTGAAAGGAATCAGAAAGTCACGCTACGTTTATATTCTGTGTACTGTATGGCTCGTAAGCCAAGCAAGAATGCTAGAGCTGTGCAGATGACAGAGGGCAAATGCTGAGAAGGCCTGTCACTGCCATTCACTCCATGTCCCGCTGCAGAGCAAGAGCAACCACAGGCTGCTCAGGCACTGGGGCTGGGTGCCGACATTCCCTGTGCTCACAGGTACAGTCAACAAACTGTCTTCAAATATAGGAGCATTGCCTTCAGAATTTCACTTGCATTTACTTTTCTGTGCTCTTCTTGTGTAATACACAACCAAATTTCCTTTTCCTGTCGGAATACTTTTATATTTCTCCTATCTTTTTAAGGATTGCACAGCGGTGCTATAGGAATCTGGAGGACAAACGAGCACATGCCAGGGTTGAAGGATTTAGGATGTCTATGCCATCAGAGACACATATAAGGTCTCCAAACACTACCATGGAAATATTTTCCAAAATCTACCATAAATTGAATGAATTAATTTGATAACTCACAGAATACCTCAAGTATTAATTTATGCAACCCCTCTACTTACTATCTCAGAATTCACTTAACTTTCTTTTAATAATCAATAAAAGATTTTAGTGCTGTTCCTACAATCCTCAATAGTACAGTAAAGGTTGTTTTGCCTTCTCTTTTTTAATGCTGGAGAATTTTGAGGAAACTCAGTCTTAATCATTTTGCCAACAGCTAGCATACTAATAAAGCCCCAAGAAGGAATAAATTAAAATTAGAACTTGATTAGCAGGAAGGATGCTGTTGAGGTTTTATTTTTAGAAATTAGGATATTTGTTTCATTATTAAAGGGGAAAGGCCTTTGATATTCTGAGAAATCAGAGTGGTTTTTTCAGGAAATGCAACATTGACAAATGAAATGAGACCTTCCCTGCACAATCTTCATCAGATTCTGAGGAAGACCCTTCTGACAAACCGTCAGTGGACTGCCCTAATCAATATGTTCTGCAAATGAATTTACGATATCACACTCTCCTTCGGGGTGCTTTTTTTGGTACTTTTAAATACCATAAAACAAAGTGTTCTCAGGACATTGCCTTCCCTGTCGAAATGCACCTTCAGAATAGGCTGTGCGAAATTGCAAGGTCACTGGAAAAGTCATTAGCACATAAAGATCATTTAGTCAGGCTGTAAATCAGAAAGCAAAAATTAGATCTTAATACATAATCAGTAATATAATTCAGATTTCTTCATTTCAATTTCTTGCTTTTTCTGACATATTAGACCAGAGGAAATTAACATTTTATTTGAACGTGCATGTATGTCAATCATTACTAAGTGAAGAACATGAACTGTCTCTTGCGGGTCTGATAAGTGTTAGTAAGGAATAAAGGTGGTACAGAATTTCATGCTGGGTGTTTTTGTGGCACCCACCATAAGTTCAGGCCACTTTTCTTCTTTGGGTGCCTTAGGTCTAGAAAATCATACGCTGTTGTTAACCTCAATGATTTTACAACAGAAAAGCAACAAAGCTTCAAGAAGATTAGAATACACTGTCCAAAGGGATCAGGGGAAATTGACCATGAAGAGCTCTTTAATCATAAAAGACTATTTTAATTCTGAAAGTAATTACTAAAATATATGCGCCTGCCCATCTATTGATCTTCATAATACACACTGTTACATGTGTCTGAACTAAAGATATCGACTGCCCTAAACTCCAGGGCTCATATTGGAACAAATTGGATGATGAAACTATGAAAGTAATGCTATCTGATTAGTAGTGCATAATGAATTGCAAGTAAAATAGCTTAGCAATTTTGATAACATCTTAAAGCATTTAGTGTGACCTCAGTTATGCTGTATGAGCACATTAAAGTATAAATTACTGTGAAACTTTTAGTCAGTATTGTTAGTTTATAAAAAGCACGATCAGTCTTACCCGACTGATAAACTGGAAGAAAGAAGGAAGCACTGTGATGTTCTCATTGCAACATGACTAAAAAAGACTAAAACAACCACAAAAAAACATGAGAGAATAATAAAGGTCTTTAGACCTGGTGAGTCAGAATTTCCACAATTCGTTGGTTAAATTAGACAGCTTTCTTGGTGGAATGTGTGGAGATATAGTACTGTTCACGATTAAATTTCAATAGCCCATGAAAAGGCTGGTTCACAATCAAGTGGAGATGGGAAATATGAAACTGCTCTGTATTCATACTGACAGTACTAATCTGCTGAAACTGGTCCCCATATGAAATTCTCTCCCGATTCTTTTCCTGCAAAACTCAAATGGTGCACCTGGAATAAAACACTGTAGTGTATCTGTTGTGATGGCTTCTCAAATGATAGACTGTAGCCTCATCATCTCATCAGCTGAGTGGCTACCCCTGCACTCTCACTTCCAGCGAGGAGTAAATGATCCATCTGAATTAATGCTTCTCCAGAAATCTCAGTCTGCTTTCTTATGCTGCAACTGTTTAAAAAGGTCAGTTATATCTTTCTGAAAATCATTTGAATCTTTTTAGCTGTTGCATACCTTCAGCGATTTTATAAACCAAGCCATTAGTCCAGTTTGTACACACAAACAACAGTTTTTGTTGCACCTGAATACTTACTGTACAGTCATCTGGATTCTGGGAAAAATAAACTAAAGCATTAGACTGTGCTCCTATAATGCTGGTTAACACAGAAAAGCACTAAACATTTTGGGTAAGAACTTTACCAAGTTTGCCTATGCAACCCAGACTCAAGATATTATTATTACTGTATTAACAATAAAAATCTGAGCATGTATACTGCATATATGTACACTGCATGTTTACATGTCCATGGGGAATACTTATATATCAACAATATCTTGTATCAATTGTATTTAGTTGTGCTCCTTATGATCTCCCTCTAGAAAACACAATAAATAAAAGAGCTCACAGCACTAAAATACCAATAAACCTTTATGACATTTTATAGAAAGGGGTTTGGTCACTCCGAATTAATACTACCATGTTGATCCCCTAGAATATTCTTCCAGCACTGCCCTGTGCGATTAATTCTAAAGTAATGGGATTATTTAGTAATAAGAGTCCTTGGGCACATATTTATGTTAGGCATCAATACCAATTGTTGGAAGCAGTAACGCACTCTCAGCCTGAAATACCCAATGGAGCACTGGTATGTTCTATACATGTACACCAGCAAACATACAAACACCAGGGTCAGGGGCACTCTTCTGTGCCATAATTGTCTTGACAGAAATAAATAGAGAAGTCGGAGTCAGTCAAGAAGTGTTCAGCAAAAACCACAAAAAAGCCAAAGATTGTCTTTGCAATTGAACTACTTTATCAAAAATGGTCAAACCATTTTAAAACGGGGTGCTTGTATGTCTTGGGAAACTAGATCTGAAAAAAGAATTATCTTTGCATATTTAAGTAAGGGAATGTGTCTTAAAAATTTACTACACAGTGTCATCTTCTATCACTGAAACATATCTAAAAAATCCAAAGCACTTCGCTGACATTTTGCATGCAAATACGTGAAGAAAGAACAACAAGAAACAATTTAAACTAGAGCCTGGAAGACATATCGATACAGAGAATGCCTATATGAATTTATTTTTGCTGCTTTTCAAATGAGATATCTAACAGGGTTTATTGTGGGAGAGAATCACATTACTCCTTTTTTAGACTCGTTGCCAGTCAATGCTACTTTAAGGCGCCACTACAGAAAGCAGTTGCGTGCTATGTAAAGTGATTCTTTCAGAAGAGCCTAGCTGCTTTAGATTTAACACCAAATTGATTTTCTAGAATGGAACCTAGCCGGTATTTAACCTAACAATGTAACCCTGTAGTAACACATGGCAAAGGACCATGTCCATTGATCTCAAGACAATCCCCTGCATTCAGAAAACATCACTCCGTGCACAAGCACAGACGAAACTGTTAAATCCAAAATGCTACTTTCTTCTCAAAACAAAATTCATATACTGTAAATATACAAAAAGCACAGTCTGATTTAATGTTTAACTTCACACCCACACACAAATAAATACATATATTACAAGACCTCTAAATACTTCTGTATAAAGCATGGAAAGAAGATGTGGATTGAGTACATGTGTGTGTGCTTGGGAGAAAATAAAATAATAGATAAACTTTCAATATCGTTCTTTCAAGAGGCATGTTTAGATCTGGTTTGAAATGTCATCATTTTCTCTCAGTTCATTCAATATTATTCACATAACCTTAACCTTAACATTTACAATGAAATTCAGAAAAAGAAGCGCAACAGAAATGTTGATTCTTGCTACAAGAGTTCAATAAAAACGCCTTCGTGCTAATTATATAGAATCCAGCAATAATGGCTGTAAAGATACGAGCTCCAGCCAAGGAAAATAAAACACTGAAGCCGTGAGTACGATGTCCTGCATCCTGCTAATTTTGGAAAACGGGAAATACTAATACATTTTAAAAATTAATCTCTTTCTTCAAATCATAAAACATATGTCTTTTAACATGAATCTCCCCGAATCAATACCAGCAATTAACAATTGCAACCCAAATGTTATATGAGGCATAATTACTATAAGGTCACTAGGTATTATTCAAAGTCAGTTTAGTTTATCACATTACGACAAGACAGGACGCTAGGCAAAAATTATAAATTCCTTCCCTAAATCTGTCCTTTTCTGATTTAGATGGATGAAGAATAATTAACTCTTAATTATTCAGATGACTTCAAGGCAGTTTCTGGATTCACAAAAGAACGCAGTCATTTTTATCATGGTGCAGAGTCTCCTATCATTTATCAAATCTTGCGACTTGACCAGTGATGAATAAAAAAATGTCTGTTTACCCACAGCCCTTACTGTTACCTTAGAGGTTCTTAAGCAAGAAAATTTCCTTTAAATTCTACCATATGCAAATGTTCGGATGTGATTTGCATTTTAAAGTATTTAACTCCCCATATTTATTGGATTTTGAGGCCGTGCTGATCATTGATTTATGTGCTTCTGGCAATCATATTTCCATATTTGTATGATTTTAACGACAGTAATAATTCAAATATGCAAAAAGTTGTTCTTTGAACGATATCTTTAATTATGTCCTCAAAGCATCGTTGTTGTGCTGGGTGTCCTGACAAAAACGGTTGAAAATGAGAAATGGCATTGTGATCCGAGACACACTGAAGTACATTTGTCCTTTGCTGTCTAGCACTAAATGCGCAGAAATGACTTTTCATGTTAACCAGTCCTCAGCCCTAAACAGGCTGCAAAAGCCCAGCAACCTTGCACGTAAATACTTTATTAATTCTGACACACTTTCACGACAAATTCAATCACAGTTCATAAGATTTCTGTTCAAAATGCAAAACCTGCCCTATTTACTTTGCCGCTAACTCGGAAAGTTTGGCTGCCACATCTCTTTATTGGAGTTGTCACAATCTATGTGCGCTCTTATGAAAGCCATCAAGAGCTGTAATCATTAAAAGATCCACCACTGTTTGGTCTATTTGCTTCAGAAAACAACCGTCAAATGTGTCTTCTGTCAGCATCGCCGGAAAGGTTAATGTGCAGATTCCCTTTGTCACAGAGACAGGAGAAAAAACTTTTTTTTTTTAAATTGATGCTCACTCGTACGAATACAGGCAACTAATGGATCAGATCAGCAAGAGAGCATGCATCTTAAATAATCCTAAATTAAGCGGCATAATTCTTTGGCTAGGTTCAAATTTCAAAAACAAGGTATTTTCTAAAGCATTGTCCTGAGATCAAATGCACATAAAATCCTCAAATACATACTGTATTTTTATGGTTATCTAATTATATGATTAAAGTGCATTTGTGATATTAATATACACCAACATTTCTTTAACAGATTAAAATTAAAATTCAAAACCTTCAACATTTTTGTACTAGGATTTTGAGCTGAATTCGGCACATTTTAATAGAAGAAATAAATCATTACAAGGGATGAATATCTAGAGATATGATGATTTGTGAAATATTATTCCTGTTATACCAGTTAAGAGATTCCTTTTGTCATATAAAAATAGACATTCTTCTGATGGCAGAACTAGTTAATAATTTCTGTAGTCCAGCTTAGTAGCTTTTAACCCCCTATTTATATTTTTTTCTGCAAGAAAATAATGTGATTATTTTCAAAACCATTTCTTCATTGTAACAGAAAAAGAGCAACAAAATCTATCCTCAAGTTATTTTCAGAATTTGTTTTTTCTTAGCAGTGGTACTAATATTTTTGTACATCGTTAATTAAATTTTAACAATTAAAAATACTCCTTTTATAGCTCATCCACATTTCATTATACATTATGTATTGTCATGTTTACACTGCAATAATTTAATCAATAACAGTGACAGTAAATGATATTTGTTTCAATAAAATCCTTCTTTTAGTCCTTCTTTGCTAGCATGAATACACTTTATAATTGCTATAATGCATGGTAAAAAAAGAAGATAAAAAATAAAATCCTGAACATTAAAGGCATTACATACATTTTCAACTCAAAGTGTGAGCCCTGCATACCCTGTTAGTGGTAACTGCTCTGCTATTTTTACAAGAACACTCCAGGCTAAATACATAAAGACCACACCAGCAAAATCTAATACACTTGTCAAGGCATTGTACGGCCAAGCACATTAACACACTGCATGTAAAAGACTACACTTCAACCTAATGCTTAACCACTGCTTGTAGGACTTAAGCTGTACACAAATTGCATATATTACGCTGCCTTTCTCCCTTTCAGTAAACGCTATCGCCTTTAGATTTAGCTTTCTCCCAGCATCTCGATATCTTTTGCACCCCAGTCCCTCACAATGAAAATCAGGGCCGTCCTACGGCAACACAATTTTATTACTGTATCTCTACCCACCTCTATCCCCCACTTCAGAAATTAATTATGTGCAATGGAATAACTGGGAAGTATGTAGAATAGATGTGAGCACATTAAAAATTAGACAGATTTCAGGTAAATTGTATAATTGCCCGATAATTGCAGGGTTTTTTTTTTTTATTTAGCAAGCGAGTAATGAATACTAGGAAGCTTTCGGCTGCAAGTAATACAGTACCTACACCAACGATAAAATAAACATAGCAAGAAAATATATATTAAAATTAATGATAAACATTTATTTTATTGCCTTTAGTTACTTATTTATTTAGTATTTTAAAAAAGGGAACTGCATGTTTCAAGTAGGAGTGAATATTTAATAGTTGTGGTAGATTACTAGATTTCTTTCTTTGTTTCTCCGGGGTTATCTAAGTTTATGGTGTGAACCATTTGTGCATTTATCAGATGGTGGTTCGGTGTATCCAGTGTCATATCACATGCACAGCAGCTCTTAAGAAAGGGGGACAGTGAGTATTTAAATGTTTGTAGATAACAATTCTGAACTCAAATCCACTCTTATATCACAGAAATTGCAAATGCAGTAAAACAAAAATAACTTCAGAACTAAAATCTATGCAAATTCAATAATACAGGAAAAAAAACACATTTGTATGTCTATTTTTTGTACAGACCAATGATCGCCATGATGGCAGCTACAGCACGCTATTCACCATCCACAGATATTAACGCTTTTTGTCTGTGTCGGGCTAATTAATTAAGTTTTGGGATTGTTAAAATGTGTCTCACCGTTATTATTTGCCCTATATGTTACACTTTTGTGATGCAAGACCACTTTGATTTAACTGGGGTTCCAGGTACAGTATGAAGAAAAATGAACTAAAGTACTCGCACTTCTGAGAACACCGCTCTGTGAACAGTAAGGGTGAGACCTAAAATCTGTCTAACTGGGCTTTAGGTTTATTATCATTGAGCTCTGTCTCTCCAAATGCTATAATACATACTTCTGTACGTCTATAGCTAAATTTCCCTCAAGCACCAGTAAAGGGAATATATAATATCATAATATTATATAAACATATATCATATATTATTAAAACATTTTAATTTAAAAACAGTATAATTAAATAAATAAATCTAATGCTATATTTCCCTATTCTAAAGTCTCGGTTAAATACACTTTTGGACAAACTGAGAACTGGAACACATTATTGTTATTATGAAAGAATCAGCCGCTGCTAATATATTTTCTTTCGACTAATAATAAAATTGACTAATTGTGGTCCAATTAAAAAGGTGTACGACTTTGTTTGTCAAGCAATGTAATTTATATTTTAAAAAAAAAGGCTTTAGAAAAAAATATCAGATCCATTTTACTTGATAACACAGCATAATGAAAGATAACTAGATAACAGAATACGTTGTCACCACAGCTAACATGCAATATTTTACCGACATTAGAGAGAGTGGCAGCAATAAAACTTTAATCCTTTGCAGGGAGGGGTGTGTGTTTGTGTGTGTGTGTGGGGGGGGGGGGGGGGGGGTTGGTGGGCAATGCCCCAGAGGACACATGGCAGCATTCTTCCCCGCCAGGCCAGTGTTTGTGTTCCTCGGCCCTCTACATCATGGGCACCCTTCATTATCAGCTATGCTAATTTTATCACTTGCAAGCGTCTCCGCCATTAAGGAGCTGTGGGGACTTATTACCGTGTAGCTCCTGTCCTTGGTCTAATTGCCCTCTCGGCGCTCGCTCCCCGCCATGGCAGCCAGCTCAGCGCTGGAGCGGGGGTCTCTGGAGACTGCGCGCGTCCCCCTCGGTTCACAAGCCAGAACACAGCACAAGCACGTCCTAGTTAAAGCAGTACCAGAAGGGACATCCTCACAACACTTAAGACTTTTTTTTTTAACTGTTCCTTAATCACTTTATTAGGCTGCGGTGAGGGACCCTTCAATAAGGCATGAACTTCTTTCCCTACAGGGACGGCCCTTGTAAAAGAAAAAGGACTGGCTTCTTTCTTTATTTGTTGTTGTTTATTTCCAAATACGATCTGAAAATAAGTATTTTCTTCCATTTTCTTTTTACTTTTGTTATTTCACACCAGTCCAATTAGGTACCGTAACATACGATAACAAAATAAACTCTTAGTTTATTATTGTACTGTCCTGAAAACATTATTCACACCTTGTATCTGTCAGCTGTCATTTTGTAATCCGATAAATTAAATTCAGTTTAATTATTAACATAGAACTAGAGAATATTAAGCAACATGTATATTATTATTATCAAAAATAGGAAGAGAACACATTTATTGTACATCCTACTGATCTTTAAAAAATTATAACAATGTTAAAATAAGTGCCATGATATTTTCATTAGCATTATTTTTGATGATTACAGCTGCAAGAAAATAATTTATACATTTATACATTTGTTAGGGTAATATCCACATGCAGGAAAAATACTGTACTGCCACTGTTTTCCAATGTGTTTTTCTACAGTACTCAGCAGTGCGCATTCCCTACAGCTCCACATTACATTTCCCTTGTAATTACATAGTGAACTGGCGCCATCTACTGGTGGATTTGTGCCATGAACAGTAAGTGCAAAAAAAGCCCAGGCTAATTAGAAACTAATTGCATATTTTAACACCTTTCGTTTTATCCTACCCTCTTTCCTAAATTTCAGTAATGCTCTTTCCAGGAAAGAAGGGAAAACTTCAATTAACCTGAATCTTAAAAGATATTTGCATGTGTTTCTTTATCTTAAAAGGCTCGAGCTGAAAGCAAATGTAAATAATGACTTACAATTAAAACGAGGAAGAAGCTGTGGCCAATTATTTCACCAAGAGTCTCTAGGGCTATAAATGAGGAAGAAAAAACAGCACAGCTCTGGAAATACATGAATATCAACACCTTCCCTTTCACAAAACTGAAGTCAGAATTGCTGGATAACTCACAAGTGGTTAATAATTAAGGCATTTTCTGTTTTTTTGATTAGCATGGTAACTTCCATTGAAACATTTTTCTTACTCAGTGTCAAAATATCTTTAACGCACTAATGGATATTTTTTATGCATTTCCATCTAATTACTGTTAAACTGAAAAAAATCAATTATAGTCATTTATCCCCTTAATTTATGGCATTTATAGAGAAAACACTCAGCATAGATACATTCATTCGTCTTCATATAACTTTATAATTGTAAGAAAAATAAATATTTTAATTAATTATTGAAAACAGAAACGTGATTGTACAAGTGAGTGCTCTAAGCAGTTTAGCAATGTGTAGGTCAGTGCTGCACGTTTTTAGTGACAGTAGGAACAAAACTTTACAAATGAGAGGAGACCCATCTGGTTTGGTAAAAATGAAATATATAAAACATCTAAACTTCGTTCTTCTTTATCACATTTCAACTTAGTTCCCTTCCTTTACAGTTTATTACCTTAATCACAAGAGATCCTTCTGAAAGCCTGTTGTGCAAATTCTGTTACAACACTATATGGTTTTGCAATTAAACACTCTGGAAACTAAAATTCTACATTAAATCCATGGTTTCTGTACGACCATTTCTACAGTATTATGTTGCCTTTAAAAGAAGGGTGAGCTCATGTAATCAATCTGAATGAAGGCAAAATGTAATGGGAGACAAGAAAAGAAAGACCATGTCCATGGAACACACACTATATCAACAACTATCCTTTCTTAAAGACCGCAGAGAATTAGTATAAGCTTTCAAGAAGAAGTGCAGAGTTAGCTGCTACACACTTGATGGAACCAGGTCTCCCATGCGTGTTGACTCTACGCTCTTAACTCGCCATTTACTCCGAGTGTCGTTTTTTTTTGTACATATTTGTCATAATTAGATAAGCAGAGATCACACAAAAACTCGTGGCTTCCATTTAGCAAGGGTTAAAATTCAAGGAGTGGCCACTGAGCTGAGCAGACCCCTTCTTAAACGATAAAGCTCTTTCCTCATGCCCATTCGACCACATTAAAAGAAGCCACGTCCCCTCTCCATCAGCAGAGCAGGCGGACGCGTCTCCGTGTCCGAAGGGGGAGATTTGCCCAGTGCTCCATGCCAAGGCGCTGCTCTTCTGACCCTTAAACAAGCCCCTGTCATTTCCCCTTCCCACTTCAGAGCGGGCCTCCTGATACAATCTGAGGGAGCTCTAAAGACGCTTCAAGAGGGCTCTGGCCCTTGTGGTCCTGACGGGAACAGGAATCCTCAAACCATTCGGATGTGAGCTTTCACTTCACAGCAGAAAAAGAACACTGGAAGTAATGAAACGTGTAAAGGGAGAATAGCAACATTTGAATAAATCTCTGCAACATTCTCCACTACTAGAATCGCACACCACATTTACTCTCCACTATATCGAACTGCATCTGCCATCACACTCCAGCAGGAGGCTGGAACCAGTTTCATTGCTTAATTCACTAGAAATCCACACTGCAACATCCTAGGATGAATGATGCTTCCACCTACTAGCATTTATGACACTTTCTAAATTTGTGAATGTAGGTTGGATTTTATGATCTGACATTATTTCCCTAAGTGTGCACTCCTGTGTGGATCTGCCCCTCCAGGCACTGCGCTCCCCAAGATGACCCCATACTTCCCAAGCCATGTGTGACATCACACCCATGAGCCTCAGAAGCCAGGACACACTGATCACAGCAGAACACTCCGAGAAGAGCTGGCGCCGGAGGGGCAGCTATTTCAGCTTCACATGGGCTCCTCTTTCGTTCAGCTCTCAGAGCTGGCGATTGCTCTGCAAACGTTTTGCTAATGACCATATGGTTTCTATAGAAAGCCTTCAAACATACAGCCTTGCAAGGACAACGCAAATTTCAAACTGTGAAGAATTCAGTTAATTAAGGCATTGTCGGCACGCAAACCGACTGCCAGGCTCAGTAGACGCAACTAGGTTTTATTTTAGGGATTTTCAGTTTTAGGAACAATAATGTCACGCTTATTGAACTGCTGAAAAACAACAACATATAACTCAAAAACAATTTAAGGCTTCTAAAGTGAAAAAAAACAAACAGCTTAAGCCTGACATTGAAATAAAAGCAATGATATAGCTTTTCCATTCAGCTTTCTAACTTGCTAAGGCCTCTGTACAACACAATAATTTGGCATGTTCAAATATTGTCTATGCAGCCAATGATACTTTTCACTGGTCATTCAGAAATTCCTTCTGATCACAGATCTTGTTAAATGAAACCTATTTCCTCTTTTATGTCTTTTCCATACTGGAATTCCAAAACGTCTATACTTCTATACTGTTCTCAAGCATAGTAACCAGAACAAAAGCTATATACTGTATATGTTTAATCTCTTTTCAACATCAATTTTTCTTCTCATTTGGAAGTGTTAGTCAAAAAGTATTTTAGACAGTAAATCTGCAAATGTGCAATTTTGTACTCATTTGTCATCAGAGAGCTGCTTATTTCTAGCAAAGGCTAAGGCAACCCCAAACCTTCTTGGAAGGAGGAACCACCCCACTAACATGGCTCCTACAAGTTAAGAATGTGAAAGAAAATGAAACAATTAAATGCTCATCTGAAAACATTAAACAATGAAAATTAATAGCCTGACTTGCTGTTTCTAATAAGCATGTTGTTTAAAAAAAATAATAACCCTTCAGGTTTTACAACATAACTTCAGCTGAAGACTTCAGGCCTCATTTTCCCTGTGGGGACTCCCAGCAAACTGAGGACTAAAGTCTTTAGTCTAACTGTGCAACATGAAAGATTGTTTTTAAATCACAATTTTCACAAGCAACAAGTGTACTTAAAATATAAAAAATAAGTGTATTTAAGTTATAAATTCACTTATTAATTAATGCACGATAAATATAAAAAAATGAAAAGACAAACTACTTTAAAATGACCGCTCCTAACGCTGAAATATGAAGGCTTTAATTTCGTTATGTTTTACATAAGACCTAGAAAGATGATCTATTCCGTAATGTATCAAAGAAAAAAAAACATGATAGTAAAGTACACAGATTCCTCCTTCCAAGATACCTTTGTTATTTACCTTTCAAAAACATACAACAATTTATGTCAGAACTGGGACTGGTTATGAATAAATAAAATCCAAAACATACTGTTCCACAGAGCTCGGACACAAATCTGACACAAGAGGCTGCCCTCCTCTCCCCCATCCATCTCTTGTCTCCTAGGCGTGCGGCCCAGGTGCTGTGAAATCCGGCTGCCTGGAAGCACACCGCTCCCCATACAGCACAGGGAGCAGCTCCGGCTTTCTGCCCACCTCCGGGAGTGCGTCCCCCCTGAGGTGTGCCGGTGCACGCTCACATTCAAGGGCACGGGGAGCGTCCCTCAAATCGCTTTACTGCCTCAGATCGGGGTCACCGTTCATGGGAATTTCCGGACAACAGAGTCTACTGCACTTTCCTTACAGGGGAAAGCACACACTAACAAGAAAAGGTGAGCTGCTGGAGTTAGAAAAGACAGAAATGTGTCCCATGTTTTTTAGGCAACAGTCCTGCATGGCACAGCTAATGGTCAGGTTATATTTCCTCTTCAAAATCTTTTTTCACCACATGGCTCTAGCTACCGTTATCACCATACATTAAATAATCATTCTTACAATAAGAAATCTGCGAAGCATCACACAGAATTGATTTACATATAGCAAATAAAAGGTCTTCAATTAGGTCTTTCTCCCAAAATTAACATTTCTACCACTAACGTAATATATGCAGACCAAGAATGCAAGAATTGGATTCTGAATTGTTTTGGTTTAGTTGCTGGACTGAGCTGAAAATGTTTTCATAATAATTGCTTACACTTATATAGCACTTTTCTGGACACTCCACTCAAACCACTTTACAGGTAATGGGGACTCCCCTCCACCACCACCAATGTGCAGCATCCACCTGGATGATGCGACGGCAGCCATAGTGCGCCAGAACGCTCACCACACATCAGCTATCAGTGGGGAGGAGAACAGAGTGATGAAGCCAATTCAGAGAGATTTGAGGTAGAAATTTCGAGAACCACTTGGGTGGAGAGGTATCTTATGTATGTATTAAAAGTCTTTAGAAAAATGAGAAGTATAAAACGGACACAAGTCCAGGCACAGTGGGCTGGAAAACAGCTCCCAGATAAATTGCTTAAGATGAGTTTGGCTGGTCAGTGGCGAGTCTGGGGAATTGCAAGAGAAGGAAAACTATTCATTTGAATCTCTCTAGACAATGAAATGCAGGAATATATTTCATTAATTCCAAAAATGAAAAGAGCAGGAGAGTTTGAATAGAAGCGTGCAAGCGTGTGCAGGAATTACTATATTTATGAGGAGCAAACCCAAGAAATTGCTCTTACAAAGTCAGTAAAACAGGCATATGAAAAAGGTGTTGTGAGGACAGATGAGTGTTTGTTTCTACTTTTACTTTTCAGCATGGAATTCCTGTACTGTGTGTATATCCTTGAGTTCCATTTCAGTTGAACAACTGGAAAATACAATATATTAAAATATAAATTATTTAAAAGATATGTGTCAGTGTGGGAAAGGAGAGTCTGTGTGAGAGATTTGTGCCTGTGTGCTATTTAGAATTTGGTGGAAAGTCTGTACTCAACAGGAAGTTGAACAAGAGCCACAGGAGTTCATCAAATCCCACATTACTTCATCAAAACCTGCTTTTCTCCTGTGATATAAAGATGACGCAGCTGTAATAGGAGCTGTAGTCAGACAGATGGTAGAGAACTGGAGACCAAAGTCAAAGTGACGGCCATTACTTTCTATTATAAATAATACAACAAAGACTCACCAAATGTTTTCGTTAAAAAAAAAGACTGGCACTTAAAAGACCCTCACTGTGAGAATTACTCAGTTGCAACAAATTAGAACTATCTCCTTAAGATGATAGCATGTCCTCCTGATTTGCCGTGTATATTAGATAAGTATATGCTAAACAGCATTTTACTGTGCAGACACTACACTGACAGTTATCAAGATGTACTCTAGGCTTGCATATTTAATTGAGACAAACCAGGAGTCAAATAATAAGTTACTGCAACAGTAAATATGCAATTCCATCCTCAAATACAGGACTTATTGTCCTTCCTGGACAGAGTTTGCTAATAAGCATTGTTAATGCAAGTTAAATAAAATAATCTGTCAACACCATTAAGGAAAAAAGGAAAAACAGAACTCTAGTATACCTGCAAAGAAATACAGTAAACTGCTTTTCGCAGTTTCTTCACGTGGAAAACAGCATAATGTCTGTCAGTTATGTTTTTCCCATAAATGTGGCATTCTCATATACTATCCCCAAATATAAATCTGATCTTAGGTTCATTGTAATTAGAGACAATATGGGTTATACACTTTGGAGTGCAAATATGATTCAGTGTGTAACTGACACATCTTTCAGAGATAGGTTACTGTAGCTTTGATATTAAATCATTACTGTGCAAATGTAAGCATTAGTTCACTCAAATAAAATGTATTCCTAATGAAGAATAGAGTTTCCTTAATTCTGTTGCAAAAAATGCTCAGTGCCCTACCACAATAAAAAAGTAACTTTCACATCACACAGATAACGCACAACACCAAACACAAAAACAGAAACATGACAGGTCATGTATATCCTAATCTTATGCTTCATGCAGGGCCTGATGCAGACAGTTACAGTAGGTTGTTATGACTGATATTTATACCATAAGAGCAGAAGTTCCACAGACTTTGGCCATTTCCCTGTTCCCGGTTATAAAGCAGGGATCTATAACACTCCAGATTTGTGTCTGGGAACTAATTTCCCACAAGGTCTTTCTTAAATTCACTACACCCCCCCAGGCATAGCCTTGGCTCTGCCCTCTTTCGTAATGACCTTCTATACTCATGCCCATGCTCACGTGTCCTGGTTCAGAGCAGTGGATTACACCCGTCTGAACACATTCTAATCAATACCTTTCGCACTGGAGAGATTGTGACCAATGTACTGCAGGTGACAAACAACATTACTGACAACTCTTTTCATTTTCCATACAGAAAGGTTGAGTGTACGACTATATCACACACAGCAAGAGGTCGTCCGCCTTTTTTTTCCAACTGCATCAATGCTTCTTTAAGTCCATCTAGCTTCAAGCTTGAGATGTAACTGTTAGAACAAATTAAAAAAAAAAACAGGAGACATCACATTGGAGTTTTGAGCAGCAGCAAGCTGAAACCAGATGCCATTCTCTCCTGATATCAAATTTCCTAAGCACACTCCCCATGAAATAATCTATACCTACAGGAAGTCAATTAAAACGTGCCAGCAGAGATTAAGAACGCAGTGACAGCTTTCGCTGGGCCACACGTTAACACCGCCTCTGCATCACTATACCATTAAAACCACCATGAATATTTAAAACTCCAACCGCTAAGTACGCCACACAAGTTTGCAAAATACCGTAATGTCCCTATTTGTTAAAAGTGAGTTCACTCTGGCATCAATTAAATCACGAGCTGTCATCGTGATTGCTTCCTTTGTTGAGGGACAGCACATTTCCATCTAAGGATCAGCTCAGCTTTATATCACCAGAAGACAATTCATAATTCTGAGCAGCAGAATGAATGCACAAATTACATTCTTCAACCTTTTACTCCCACTAAATCTTTCCTTTTTTCCACTTTGCTGAGCCTGAATATTTTATTCCTCCATCAAATATGCATCCCATTAATTAAGTTAAATTACTTCTGACTGCCAAATATTCTCTGTCGATGACTGTCAACACAAAATACATGGCTGTGAACTTCTAATGACACAGCCTCACTTAAACATGAGTTACAGCCTTCATGGCTGCATCTACAGGCAAATTATCAGTCTCTTCTTCAAAATGGGGTCTGAAATTAAATGCTGGTTTCTTTTTCTTAAGCTTTTAACAAGTACACAATGGATGACACACGTACTTGACAAAGCAAGAACTGCAATTTTAATTATATACCTTTTCCTCATCTTTTAATTGCTGTTGTTAATCAGTCATTAACTTCTTCCCCTAAGTGTAAGATTCCTAAATCTCCCACAACACATTTCAGCTCAATAAATTCCATCGTTCTTCATCCCTAACATGTAATTTCATCTATTTTTAAAACTGTCATTTTTCCAAACAGGGTATTTTTAATTTGTTCTTCGAGGATGACAGTAACTGGTTTTTAATCATAACTTGCATAAAATTATCACTCTCAAATCTATCAAGACAAAAATAATTCAGGAAGATGTAAAGGGCTTGTTAGGGAGTAATTGTGCTTACTGCAACACTAACATTACTTTATACTCATTCCAAACAATGCTGATTGAACCAGTCTTTTTTTGTTCTTGAATTTTGTACCAGTCCCACCGGATGCTCATCTGCAGTAGCTAGTGAGGGAAGCTGTTGATATCAGTTTTATTTGTGAATAAATTCTGAAGAACAGATGTCCCTAAAATTGGATGAAAAACCCTATGCCAAACCTGTCATCCATTTTCAGATCCAAACATAGCAAAAAAAAAATATACAGCACTGAGTGATGGATATTCCTTTTTAAAGAGGTTAAATTACAGTGGTCCTTTTGAAAGCAGAACTAGAGCTGAAAAGCGCTCAAATAGAGACAAATAGACAAATATTGTCCAGCCTCAGGGTTGGACTTAAACCCACTCTGACCCATACTTGTGAGAAATAAGGTTTACAATGAAAGACAAAAATTCCCATTGCCTTTAAAACGAGCACATGATATGCTGTTACTCTTTCATGAGTGTCTCATTCTGGGGTGGACACCTGGGAGTAGGCACTCTTTTACAGTGCGCTACCACTGGACCAGGGCTTGTCATTCCACTACTGGCACAGAAACTACAGCGATCTTGGGAAAAGTGTTGAAATTAAAATAAGAAAGTTTACTCAGTTAGAGCACCATTTCTCTAGAGATGATTTAATAAGATCATCACTTTCATATAAGGTTTAATATCCAAGGATGTGAGTCTCGGGTACTGTATGTTGATAATATAATGGCGGTTTAAGACCATGGAGATCACTCACGCATGTACTGGGACATATGACTTTCTTCCAAACAACAGTAGAGAAACCCCTGTGATACAAATAACATTGATTAAGAAAAAAGATCATCGGTTTTTAACACAAATCAGAATCTCATTACAAAAAGCAGTCCTTTGTAAGGAGAACAGTTCTTGTGACAGAATGCAAAACTATGTTCACAGAGCTGGTTGCAAAATTCTGAGTATACATTTATCAACAAAATATGAAACATCTTTCAATAACTTACAGAATGAAAGATGAAATACTGGAACTTCCTGAGTTTTATAAAACAGCAAAATAAAGTCTCAAGTTCAACAAGTTAACATGAAGTTACTGTTTGTATAGTTTCTCATTCACACTAACTGTACTGCACAAACATACAACAACTGTTGAAGAAGAGAACTATTACTTGAAATAGTGAATAATCTTATTGGGTATAAAGAATAACAAGTTGTGACAGGGCCAAATAAATAAAAATAAAGTAAGATATACATTAAGAAGTTTGATTACATTAAAAACCTGGTCTTTTTCATTACGCTCGCTGTACTGTACTGTTACCATGCAATTACAATCAGTGAGCTGGCTGATTATTTATGACAACAGTTGTTAGGTTCCCTACAATATGTGTCCCATGTGAAAGGTCCTTTGTAACTAATGAAGTGCCTGGAAGCTTTAGATTGCTGGGTGGTTACGGGAAGGGAAAGATATTCAAATCAGACACGGCTCTGACAGGCCTGCTGTTTTTGTTTCCCCGGTGCTCTGGAAGACAAATGGGTTGAAGCGCATGAGCCCACTGCACTGATTTGTAAATGCTTTGCGGTAATTGTCGAGAAATACAATTCCTGCTCAAGGAGAAGGAGAGTGAGAATTGGGTAATGAAGGCTGCTTGTGATTGCCATGCACCATTTTTGGTTGTGGGTCTCCTTGACAATACTGAAGGCTTACTGAAACTCGGTGACACTAGATCAGTATTGCGCTGCTGGTTGATGATGACGATGATGGGAACAGCGATCATGGTCAGTGCTGGTTAACAGCCTGGAGAGGAACTGAAGTTGAGCGGCTTGGACTACTCAATTCCTTCAATCTGCACCCCCTACAAGTACCTTGCATAGATACACCTGAAGTACACTTCACACCTGAAGAAGGCTCCACGGCCGAAACGTTGTGTTTTCTTTATTTGTATTTGTTTAGCATGGAATAAACCTATTACTTGTTCCTTGCCTAGATAATAAGTGCTTTGAGTCTGACCAAGCTTAATTTTAATCTTCAGGGTCCAACCTCAAGCTGACCATGGGAATCATACTGAATTGCACTGTAGTTTTTAAGTTGTTTTTCAATATATAAGCACATTATAAGGACATTTGTTTTTTTTTTCCTGTGAAGTTCTATAGCAATGCCATCAACCATCAAAAGCCACAGGTCCTCACATCTTTTCAGTTTCTTTAATGAGAGAATTTCCAATTTTCCAAGAATCGTATAAAACTTGTATATTACATATAACTACATGCTATTCTAGAAAACACCAACAGAATTAAAGTAACAACTGTATAAGAGTCACAGAAAGCCAAAGTGTCTAGGTATTTAAAGACATTTTTCACCAGTCACAAGGGAGGTGGATTTAGGAGTTCAGGTAGTCACATGATTTGCTAATTCTGGGCCACTGTCGTTCACATATTCTTCACAGGCAGAAGGCAGCTGCCGAATTATTCACTCACTGACATGCTCTGAGAGAATCCTGCCTGACATACCGACACCATTCACTTCTTTCACTCAGGACGGGTCTAAATGGAACTAAGAATGACATTTAAACACTGGAATGCAAAGATATAAATCTGCTCAAAATTGTTAAATTATAATTAATCCCTCATTTCCGACCGAAACTCTGCCCCTTGGGTGTCGCACACTTGGTAATAGTCTTCTTTTATGTACAATCTTTCATTTTAACAGCAACTATTTTATCAGCTTGTAAGTTTAAGTGGACCCTCTTTTACTCGCTGTCCTTGGGGGACATGGAAATTGCCATGAAGTGCTGTGAGTTATTGGAGTGTCAAGCAATTGTCTATAATGGATGCAGGAAGACAAACCCACATCATGAGTTATCAGCATCTGAGCCACTGAAGCATAAATTAGCAAAAGGTCCACTTTTCTCCTATTTAAAGAACTGTAAAAATTGACTGCTACATTAAATTGTCCACATCATATTTAAAAAATACTTATTTTTAACGTGTAGCTCCAAGGCATAAAACTGCAGTTTTAAGAGGAGTGAGGCAACAGAGCTGAGAGCGTGGAAATTCACATTACATACTCAGATGGACAGAGCCCTAATGCTGGGGCAGCCTGGCACTGATAAATAAGAATATATATACATATTGTTGAGGATACTGCCTTTTAATAAGCCTATGGGGAAAACAGTTCTAAACCATAAAAACACAAAGTCAGATGGGCCTCATTTTCACTCCGATCAGGTTTGTTTTAACCACACCAGAGGCTCCAATTTGGTTAGGTGAGACCACAGGGATAGATTCACCGAGCCAATAAGTGCTTTGAGTTCGACACTACATTTACACTGTGTAGTCTCTACATCACCACAGCCTGGGCTACTAGCCAGTTCTACTTAAGAAGTTGAGCATAGCAGACTTCCAGTATACTTGTCAAAGACTTGGAGGATATCAGGGTATCACATTCTGATGGTAAACTACAAGTGTACATTGAAACAGAATAAGATGTGCAGGAATTTTACAGCATGACACAAACAGCAGATTGTTTTGCTACAATTTTGTGACCATGCTTGCTACTGTAGTTGCAATGCAGTAGATCCTGTAGCCTATTTTTGTATTTTGATTTTTGCGTAAATAATTAATAGCTTCCTGGTAAAAAGAAAGGGGTCCATACGAGCTATCACATACAAAAAAAATGGCTTCGGGAGCTATTTTGCAATGACTTTGCAAAATAAACAAATACAAGAGCAATTTTAAAAGAAAGGTAAAATAATCCAAAGGCTGAAGGAGGCAACACAGAAAAGGTAATTTGGTTTTAATCAATTTCATATTTTAAAAGCTTTTCATGCAGGAATAAAGAAACCCATTGGACTCAGTGGCATGGCATGACATCCCAAGGCCAAAGCTTGAAAAGGAGGCAGAAATGCTACTCATGTAGGGTATGGTCAAATGTGTCAATGCACAAAGGGTTTATTCTTCAATGTATCAACAGCATTGAAATTCTCTATATAAAGCCTCTCCAGAAAACTACTGTGAAACCTTCCTCAACGTGCCCCAACCACAAGAGAAGAAAATGATCAGATTCAACACTGAGACCAGAACAAATCTGAGCATTTGAAAACTGCCCCTGCTCCCATCAGTACCTGTACTTCACAAAGGAACTGGAAACCTGACATCGTGAGGTTGAGCAGCCTCCTTCACACCCATGTTCATCACCCTATGGACAGGAATCACAGGAATCACAGCACCCTTACACGGTAATGACAAAAGTCCATTCTTACATCACATTTTGTCTTCACAAAAGAAAGGAAATAGAAATCCAGCTGCAGTTACAAAAGTATTAGCACCCTCAATGATCTTACATAACAGGTTAATGTAATAAATATTTTTTTTGTTACTTGACACTCATATTAATCCTAGCATGTCATAATCAGACTTCTATAAGAAATATGTATTCATGCACTATGTCTTACATTTCCACATTTATTTCCTTAAACTCTCCTCATTGGACATAAATGAGAAGAATGAAATACATCTTACTCTTTGCTCACATCCTGTGGGCTGCTATTTCTTCAAACATTAAATTAAACACATCATTTGTAGGCTGCTATTTTTTCAAACATTAATTTAAACACATCAGTTGAATACGACTAAAGCTTTAAACCTATTAAGTGCTTTGTGCAGGCTAATGGGCTGTATAACTACTGATTTTAACAAATAAGCAATTGTGCAAAAAAGCAAAACAAAAACGATGCAACAATTCACACGCAGTTGCAATAAAATCTGCAATCGGCTCACTCTGGGCAAAAGTCAGAATCATTCCTCTTTAAAAGGTAATAATCCTTCAGACTTCTAGTTCTGTGAACCTCCGTCTAATTTCATGTCTATTAATAACTCTGAACACTCAATGTGTCTACATTTTTCATCAGATCTATTTTTAACATACATGTTCCGCAAAGTCAGACACTTGAAATAAAACCCATAGGCAGACTGCCTCATAAAGGGAAGATTAAAAGACATGTTAACAGATAATGTCTTACAGCTACACTACCCACTAACATGTGCCATGCAAACAAAAGAAAAAAGAAAACCCACTTTGGAAAACACCATAAAATAGCAATGCGAAAAACTGCAATGTTACAAAGAACACCAAAAGGATTGTGGAAAATCACACTCTTTTTAGTGACATTCTGCAACATAGCTTGCTCTTGTCCATAGTAACAATAACACCTTTCATTGTTACAGAGATGTGCAATCAGAAGGGTTCCTTTACAGGTAGAAGAAGACTTACTTCCTCTCCAACTATAGTGCATCTGTTCCTGGAGGGATAACAGCCCACTCTTCACCATATGTTCAACTACACAGCAGATCACGCAGAGGAGTAAGGATCTAAAGATACTTACAGCACTGTATACTATACTGTATTTATACTTCCATACAGTGATCAGTCATCTTTAATGACCACGCATAGTCTTCGGGGAGAGCATCTGAAAGATCACCATATTCGATTGGTTTGGGATGTCTGGTACAGAAGGGAGATGCCACCTACTGGCCCACCAGCACTATCTTCTTAAATGCGTCCTATCTTATAGACCAGGGCTAGCTTCACTGATCTTCAGAGCTTTGACATGACCAGATTTCAGAACAGCACAGCTATTTGCAGTTAACTATGTATGCTTTACTGTGTAAAGGCAGTTCCCACACAAAACTTACGGCAGGGCCATGTTTCTCAAATAGAGCACACAAACCCCACGTGGCAATGCAGAAATATTTTGTAATATTTTGAGTCAACAGTTGCAGGGAGCCTAACTTACTTCTCTGAAAAAGAGGGGCTTGCACACCTCCACGCAGTTAAAGATGAAACTTCCAGCATTCATACAATTTCAGAGCAAAGGTGATAGCTGAGATAGTTCATTTTGTGCTGCAAAAAGAAAATTGAGAAAACTATATATACAGTAGTTTTCTGTACAGACATTTGCTGATACTTAAAATTGTCAGTCTAGCTGAGAAAAAGACTCAAGGGAAAGAATCCCTGAAGAGATATACATATTTTAATGCATACAGTATATATTTATTTTTCTTGATTGTTTTGCTGAATGTAAAACCAATTTAACAGTATAAGCCACACAGTATTCTCAGATCTTATTGCACTAGATCTTGCCACTAGCAGTAAACAAGTTTGGGCTGTTTATTTCTGTGGGTTTATGAGGTGTAGACCTCACAATAAAAATGATCAGGCCAAATTCACAGAGGTTACCATTTATCAGGCAAGCCTGAGCCATAATGTCCTTTTCTGAGTTGTTATTAACTTTTGTTATTGACTTTGTTAGTCAATTCCTTTCAGTAAAGGGCTGCAATCGTCTATGCACTACCTGTATGGTTTCTCATATCATTGTAGTTATATTTTGCCTTTAATTCACAAATTAGCAAGCTGCTAAAAACATTTCCGGACAAACAGTTTATTCTTTTCAGCATTTTACACAACTTTCACACATCTTCCCACCAAAAAAAACCTTTAATGATTGGGTATTTATTACCCTGTATTACTTTTATATCATTTACAATAGAAAAGTATTATGTCTTACTGAATCTCTGACAAGTTGACATAAAAAATGCAAGAGAACACACCCAGCCACAGGATAGAAGGTGGCTATTTATGCCAAGGGCTCTTGCTGTTGGCAGAAGCATGGTGCTCATTTCAATATGGCTAGGGTCTGTCTGAGCTCTTAATAAGGTCTAAGGAAATTCAAGAATAAACCAAAACTACCAATCCCAATATTCACTTGCAAATGATTAAGATGTCAATCATGCCACTCAATGAAACTGATAAGAGGAATGATTAAAGTAATCAGCAAATCAGCTAGTGGCTCACTGCAGAACCTCCACTGATAATTATACCCATAATACAATACATGTGTTAAGGTACAGATTAACTGCAACAGATTGCTAGTTTTCCTAAAATGACAAAAATCCATAATGACAGCATGCCATGTGGTGCTGTCTTGCATAAGCTAAGAATAAGCAATTTTTGATCAGTTTCGCACATGTGCTAATCTCTTTGGAAAAAACAAATAAACAAACCGGAAATTTCCATGATATGAGTGGCAGACGGGGAATTCCTTCGGCAAATCATTTGAGCAGAGTGCCGCAAACTGCTTTAATGGTTTTCCAACCAGATATTAGATTTGACACTGGCATTTGGAATGTGATACCTACATATCAGCACTTGCTATTTGAAGAAGGAACGTTTAATGTTTAATGCGATTTGGATGTACTGTCGAGTTTCAGATGGGTGAACTCTTCCACAGACGTACACAAAGTTACACAGTAATAAGAAACAAGAATTGCTCAACACAATTGTTCACTGTGTTTCTTGAGGAATTCAGGACATTTTGCTTATCTATGCGTTTTGATGGTGATATGCAGAAAATACATAAATAAATGAACATAAGAAAGATTAAAAACTAGAGGAGGCCATTTGGACCATCTAGCCCATGTGGCATTATTGGGGTATTGGCTAATTTTTCCAAGGATCTCATCTCGCCATTTCCTGAATGTGGGTAACGGCTTCAACAACATGGCTGAAAATAAACGATACTGTAAAACTTCATCCATTTTCACCAAAACAATAATTCAAAGCTGCTTCTTACTCAAAGCACTAAAAAAAGCTGCTTCCAACATATGGCGATTTTCTCCTTTCATTTAGACTACTCTTAGAAGCTACTCTCTTAGACGACTCTCACTTAGAAGCTTCTGAGAAAATTTCAGCCTTCAGAGAAACAAGGGAAAACAAGAAGGATAAGGCTGTTGCTATTGCAAATGTTGACGGACTAACTAGTTCTTCAAACTCATCATGTTTATCACTCATGTTTACTCATACTCATCATGTTTATGCAAGTCTTCACTTATGTACTAATTATGATGTTATTTGTCTATTGGTTTGCTCCTCTTTCCTGTTGAAACAAACCTTACAGATGCATCATTATAGCCTCTTCATTCCAAACAGACTAGGAATGCAAACATGACCATAATACATGCCTTCTTCCTGAAATAGACCCTGTTTTTATCTGATGTTAGCCTAACATTTGTTCATACATGTACTGGAATTATGACACTAAAATATTAATATCAGTAGCAATAAGAATAAATGGACAAAGCAGAGCAATGCCATATACACAGCATTGCAGCTCAAACATTGAATAGAAAGGGAAAACCCTTCAAAGACCTACAAGACACGGGGCAAAATAAAAGGTGTTCACTGAGGTTTGTGCTTCAGATCTGATTGATTTGCAATTAAAATGTGAGAAATTCCCCTCGCTAAGACAGTAACTCCTGACAGCTGGACAATGGGAGGATTACTGCACATAGGAAATGACTTCCTATATAACCCAAACGGCATCTTCTTTTAAATCTAAAAAATGTTTGGGTACACTTACACTCTGTGTAGAGTTTTATTTGAGCAGATTTTGCAATCTTAAATAAAAATAGAATGATAGTCAATTGGAAGTCCCCAGAAATACAGGAATAAAATGTGTGTATATCTATCTATATCTAGCTATAAAGATAGATGCACGTACATTTTTTTTAATAAAAGCTGACACCACATCCATCAGAAGACTGTCCTTCATTACTTCTTAATACCTCCAGTGCAAGGGAACTTTTTAAAACCTCCCTTGTGACATAAACATAGTATTCCAGCAAAAAGGAAATTATTTCCACAGATATCATGATTAGAAGGAAATCATTAGAACCAGAGAATCATTTTGTTTAATCAAAATGCTAACTCATTTAAATATTTACCAAAATTAGGAACCCTGAATGAATTATGCAAAAAGCCTCACAGTTCCTTGCTGGTTAAAAGTAAATATTTAATATTAATCCCTGCTGTCTGAAATTATCCAACACTTTGCATTTCTAAATATTTTCCATCTTATGAAAATTGCTAATTTTTGGCACTTTAGTTTATTTGCTTTAAGACTTTGATTTGGATAAATTGGGCTCTTAAGTGTTCTGTGCTTTGTAAAGCTCTGCGTGTTGTAGTCTTCCCTACAAATAAATGGCTCCTACCATTAGAGGTTTAAATAATGCAATGTATTTCACGCTCAGCCTGGAGCGGGATTCCAATGTACTTACTAATACATGTAATGATTAAGTGTAACTCAAATACTAACTGTGTTGTTGAAAACCTGACAGGCAATAATTTGGTCTATTATATTGTGCCATTTAATTGCCTACTACAGACATTCTTTGACACATTATGAAGCAATGATTTACAATTATTCAGGCTGCAAAGATCAGAGAGTGACATTATAATCATCTACATAGGGATCCCTTCTCATCTGCAACAACTATTACGGAAAATAAAAATAGTTTTACTGGAGTTTTAACTAGATTCTGTTTGAGGATTAGAAAATATTACCACACAGAGGGAGGGCAAACAATGTGGGATGAGTTAAGTGATGGCTGCTTTGGGCTAATGAACTACAAAGACTTTTGCTTCCTGTGAAGTCTGTACTGCATGTATAACATGCATAGCCGTACACAAACAAATGAGACACCATTGAAATCAACTTCACAGCTGCACACAGCAGCCGAAAAAATAAAAGATGGTGAAAACTAAAAAAATAACTTGCAGCAATATACAACATTTTACACAAATTAGGCTAAAGTCCACCGTGTATGGTTCGCAAACTGGAGGAAAACACACACAGCACTAAGAGATGGACAAAAGAGACAACTCATAAGAACTGTCACCAAGTCATCTGACAAAAACAATCGCTTTGCCTTCTTCAAATTAAAAAAGTTTGTATCTGCATTCCTCCGTAATTGAAAATGGCTGCACAGTGGCACAGTGGTTAGCATTGCTGCCTCACAGCATCTGGGCCCTGGGTTCAATTCCAGACCTACGGTGCTATCTGCATGGAGCTTGTATGTTCTCCCTGTGTTTGCATGGGTTTTCCCCAGGTGCTCTGCTTTTCTCCAACAGTTAAAAGACACACTAGTAGGTTATGTGGCGTCTGGGAAGACTGGTCCTGGTATCAGTGTGTTCGTCTCTGTTTCTGTGTGTGCCCTGCAATATATGTCCCATTCAGCGTCCATTGCTTGCCAGGATAGGCTCCGGCTCCCCCATGGCCCTGTACTGGACTAAGCATTTAGGAAATGGAGGGATGGGTGAAAAACCTGAGGAAACAAAATTTGAAGCAGACTCTCCTCATCTTTAACACCTTTATTTCTGTTTAAACGTCTATTAATAGGTGACGAATTTATGAGAGAAAGAAAGTAAATCAGACACCCCCCCCCACAGTGGCACACTTCTTGTTTTCCTACTGCAGAGGTACGGTTGGTTACATTTCAGGCAGGATATCGAATGAGGGCGGCACAGAACCACAGGAATGATACCAGTGGCAAATCCCATTTGACTTCCTTTGAGCTGAAAGGCCATTTAAATATCTGTCCCAAGTAGAAAAGTGACATCAATTAGCCTATGATTACGATTTTGGCTGGAGCAAAAACCAGAAGGACACAAGGGTCCTCCAGGACCAGGGCTGGGAACCTCCAGTAGATGTGGATGTGGACAACAAAATAATGAAGAAAAGAAAGGAAGGATTTGAGAGTGAACTGCTTACATTCGTTGTCAGTCACAGATAGGCTTTACTGGTGTAAAGGCAGGACCACTAGCACTGGTGCTAGATTCCATCCCACAGCTACACCAGAAAGATGCAGAGTTGTCCCCTGTTAAGATGAGGTGGTAGTGATCCTCCCAGAATGCAGGTCACATTCAGAAAAAAACAGAGCATTCCATTCCAACTGGAGCGGTCCGACATGTTTAAGCAAACCAATATTTAGAAATAATGTCCATTCTTCCTATGAAACAGAACAGCATAAGTGCTTAAAACAAAAACGTTTCTGCTCTCTGCCCAAATACCTTGGATGAGAAAAAGAGCTTTCGTTTTGCTGTTGACAATGTCGTCTTGGCTACCAAAGTCATTGCAATAGGATTATGCTGCACATCGTCAATTTTTCATTTCTGTTTTGTTTTTCTTTAGGGGTACTAGACCAAATATAAGGTGTATATATACACTGAGAGGTATTAAAAACCAAAGAAATACGTTTTAATTTTAAAACTGCATTTTAATTTACATTGCCTCTCACTCAGTGTATATGGCCCATCTACTGCACCTAACTTCGATCTGGGCCTTAATTTGACTTTATCCTGATCGTGCACTCTTTTGTGATTTCCTCTCACGGGCAAAAAACTGGGTCAATTAATTTCCTGTAGAGTGGGCAGGCTGTTCACAATCTAACACAACAAAGACCCTCAGCACCTTTGTGTTTTGTAACTTCTAAAATGAAAGTTTGAGCTTCTTAGGTTAAGCTGTTACAAAATGAATGCTTAAAGCAAAGTACAAGATATTACAAACACACTTACAATACATTCAAACAGGTATTTTAAAGTGTGTTGGCAACTTAGCACTTTAGCAGGATGTGATTTTCGCTGCCTAGTTGTTACTGTATAAAGTATTAGTTCCTGCCAGCTTCGGGATTCTCATCAAGGCATTGCTCATATCAGCATGCAGACCATGTGTCACAATTACACCACAGCGTGTCCTCCCCATCTCACACCTGGGCTTGCGTGCTCTTCACTTCTATGCGTGTTGTAAAGCACAAACCACATGATAACACGATTTTTAAGTACAACAGCAGTCTTCCTGCCACACATGTTTGGCGGCAAGGAGAAATGAAAAGCTTTTTGGGTCTAAATCATTGTTAAATGTCAAAACATAGCCAGCGCTCCTAAGGTGGTTGAAAATAAGAGTACAAAATCAATGTCTTAATGAAAACACAGGGATATGTTAATTGAGCAGCATCCTGATGTGTTCACTTAGAAGCAGAAGTCAACGATAATTAAGTGAGATGCGGTTTGGCCATGGCAGGGAAAGCAAGGGGGTAGACAGCAAATTTAAAATCTCCACAAAAATTAATGTCCAGTGAATCTTTTAAACTAAAGAGACAAAATAATTTGTAAAATCTGGGTGTAGAGGAGGTCTGCTATACTCTGGAATAGCTTCAGGAATTAATCTATAATTGCACCACACGGGTTAGTTTTTTTTAAATAAACACAGCTCTGTACAATCTCCAATCAGCACATCGCTCAGTTTTGATTATGATGCATTGTTTTAAATAAGAATATGAACATAGCAAAATCAACCACAGCAAACCACACAAGCACTTTACTTGGTAGGTAACAGACTATGTAGGAACAGAGCCAAAAAAAGCAGTACAAGAAGAAGCCATCGGCTACTGGCTATATGAACGGCAGGAAGTTTTAGAGTCAGCTAATTTTTAAAATCACAAAATTTCCCTGTATTTCTTTTAATTTAATCCATAAATTGAGGATTCAGAAGACGTCTTTTAGTAGTGATCTCCACCCGGAGACACGCATATTGGCAATATGTCCAATCACAGAATCAGTGGGGTCTGCTGGCTCATCAGGCATTATGCAATGAGAAACAAAACATTTTCTAATAAGATTTCTTGTAGGGACCAGCAAAGATGTGTCCAAGAGAAAGAAGATAAGCGTTCTGGTTCAGATACTACTTTTTCACTAAAATGTCTCCGCGTTCACATGCATATTACCACTGTTCTCTGTGAAATGATGGAGATCAGAAATACAGTAACTGAGAGTTGTAAAGTGTCGATTTTATTCTCTGGTCTGTAAAATATTGCCACTCCTGTTAATTGTTGTTTTTTTGTTGCAGACCAAGACTTACCAATGACCCAAAAACAAAGGACACTCAAAATAACTATCCGATGAGTTTTTAATGGCTGTATGTTAATTAAAAACCATGTTTTAATTATTTAGCGTATAAACAGAAAAGCTGTATGTAATGAATAACATCAAATACCAGGTGTTGCAGGTGTTGTAACATGCAAGTAAGTATATGCAGAAAAACTCTTGTTACCCTAGTTCCCAGGATGGCTACATAAATAATCAGAATAAAACAAAACAATATTCTCACTCAAATAGGACACATTATCGTCTGGATGTGTGTGTTAGGCGGGGAAAAGGCCACATGGTAAAAAGGAACAATATGTTATTTTAATCACTGCTGGCAGAATTCACACTTCTGAACCCAGAAGGTGCGGCTGCAACCTAAAAACCTTCACATCTCACCGGAAACCAGCACTGAACTGTTCCAAGTGAAAACAAATCAGACTGACAGCATTTCAGACACGGCCACAACGCACACAGAGAACAGAGGGTGAAAGAACAGCCTTCTGCTTTCTCTCTAAAACCCGGATTTATTTGCCTTGTTTGTTATCATCAGACCAAATAAGAACTGAGGCACACAAATGCGCTTCAGCTAACCTTGAGAAAAACAGAAGTGTAAACAGTTTATTAAATATTTCTTGGGTAAAGGCTAAATTATAGATTTTTTTTCCACACCCATTTATGAAATCTATAGTTCTCCTTGGCAACATGAACGAACATCCTGTAATTTAGTCAATTTACAGATTGCAGGTTCAGATTGACCCTGGAGCCTGCAAAATTGTTCATTTTCAGCACAAGGCTTAGGAGTGGGAGAAGAAATGTCATAACTGTATTTAAAAAATTTACCATAACAATGGGAAAGAAGCTCCGCGAGTATAATTTCAGTGCTGGTGGAATGTAAAATTCAGACTTTTTAACATCTCATACCCTGTTTTAATTACATTTTTCCCACTCACAATGAACAGAATGTCACCATACTTACCCACAGACATGACACTTGTATTCCCTCATCCCAAGGTGCCTTTTGACATGATTCCGAGCGTCACCCAGCTGGGCCGTGGCAAATTTGCAGAGTTTGCACTTGAAAGGCTTTGATCCTGAACGGAAAACACAGAAATAAATTAATACAAATCACACCAAAGGGAACTTAAGAATTTTCTATTTTATTGTAAAAAATCAATGTTATCTAAAAAACAAATAAGCCCTTATGCAAGCAACACATTTGTTGTTCCTGTGGTCATGCAAATTGATAAAATAATCCTTTTCAAGCACAACATACTTATAAGAATACAATTTTAAGTGTTTGTCATATATACTCAATATAAATGGAAAAATACCTGTGATTATTATTTGTTCATAGGTGTGATATTATTACATGTTTTTGAATTAGGGACTAGAACTTTTCTATAGTGCAGTAGTTTGTTAGTTTGATCTACTTTGTAAAATTAATTAAAAAATGACCATGAAAAACAATAAGACAAGACACTGAAGCATGGTTGGTCTCCAGTGCAAGACTCTGCAGTCTTGCCTGAGTCTTCCACTGTCTCCTGCCTGTCCAGAGCCACCACGATCATCCTGAAGATCAGCACTATATTCATGGCCTGCAATCCCCACACCACTCTGCTTCGCAATCAGCTTTAAAAGGTCAGGCGGAATACCAAAATCAATTCTGGGAGTTCAGGAGCAGCTCCATCATCATAACGCTAATCACTCTGCTTACGTGTAGGGAGGTTTATTCCCAATTATTGTCATTAATAAATCAGTAAACTTCAGATGTCTACAAGAAGAAGCAATTGGCAATAGCAGCCATTCATCAATTCGTGTTGTGCTCTTGTGGAGTCATTAGCTCCAAGGACCCCAAAAAGTGGGTGCTTGTCTCAGCTTAGCAGCATAGCAACGTGTGGCATCACTACATCACAGCACAAAATAACAATACTGGCATGTTCCATAGGTATGGAATTGCTCCCTAAACTCAGGATGCATTTCTAATGCTATATTACAATAGTTACATTTCCCAAAAAGGTATTTAGAACATGTGGGGATTACTAATGTGTTCAAGTATGGTTCACTTGCAGAAAGCTAAAGAACGACACAGTGGATTTTAATGCACTAACGAAGACTGAAAGGTACCCACTGTGACCAAGGCCCAGAAATGGACACGTATTTCACAGTTGAGCAGCACTGAAACCAAATCTCTTAATTTGTCCATTCTCTTTGCAAGGTGGAGAAGGGTAGACTATCAAGTACAGCAGGAATGGCTGGATCCCGTCACTTCCACATGTTCAAAATGCCAAAAAAGAAAGACATTACATCTAACAGCCTTCACATCAAATTAAGAAACTCCATTCCACTTAAACGAGTTCCGTAAAACTGAATAAACGGTAACGCAGTGTCATGTTAAATTAGTACTGTCATCTAATTTGGTCATATGAATTCTTCATATTTGAAATTAGACCCAGAAATAGACATTTTCTAGAATTTCTGATCTTTTATTCTATTTATTCTCATTTTTTCTTCACAGCATTCTTAATATATTTCACTGTAAAGTAGTATGTACTGTACTATGATTTAAAAAAATCCTTAAGTACAGTTTCATCACAGTTTAAGGAACAGAAGAGCCGATAGTGGCGAGAAGTGAAAAGGAAATAATGTGTTTGTGATTCATCAGCATATCACAACCTAAGAATTACTTAAACACAGATAAGCATTGGCAACATTAATACTTTAACACTGGTCCCACTTTTGGGAAGGTACATCTGAACTATTGTGGGCTCTGCTCAATGATACAAGACAAAGTCTAGAAAAAGCTTACAAGGAAAGTATACTTTAACCATTAACGAGGATGACGGTGAAATCTCCCTAATGAAAAGATAGCAAGAGCAGAGCCAAGCCCAGAGTGGTGAGAAGAAAAAACTGCAGGGTTTGCACAGCAGGTTTTCAAGATACTGATTTCTCTTGTTTCTACAACAATTCACTAAGGTTAGAGATCAATGTGACTCTTCACAAATGAATTAACCCAGAAAACAAATATGTAAAAATTATTATATAAAATAAACAGAAAGAAATCCTTTTGTTTTACATACTGCAGTGTATGTAATTACATACACTTCAGTTCAATAACAGGTTGTGTGTCACAAACTGTAGTTGCAACTGAAGACAGCTTTCTCTGTGGAACAATATTCTAGCTGCGATTGCAAAACAACATCAGAAAGAGCCAGTATCATACACAAAATTATTGTTTTTTCCAATAACGTACAGCTGTTATAACGTTTTACTCTCTGGCTTATTTTATAGAAAACTATAGCTATTCTTGGTGTGTGTGCTATTTGACAGGAATGATTCACACTATAACACTAAGTAGCAAATGCTTAATAAGGAATCAACCACATAAAACTAAAGAAATACTAAAACAGAACTTTGAACCTACAACTGTTTTGACACTACGAAGAGGGACAAGATAGTCTGTCTTTAGCAGGCTATTGCCAAGAAAGTAAAGAAAGTAAAATGTTAAAGACCTCAGAAGGGTTTGACTTCAAACCTCTGTAGAGACGAGTGCATGGAACAGCCTGGGGAAAATGTCTAAAAAGGACACAAATACTAAAGCCGAAATCTTTCACCTGTCTATGAAAGTAACTCATCTTATTCATCCAGTCCACTCAGACAAGACTGGTATGAAGTCAAATTTAAAAAACTTTGAGCTAAGAAAGGCAGTGGGTGTAAATTTTAGCACGGGTCTGGAGAACCAAACAGACGGTTATTGATGGCTACCTCACTTCTCGTTTCTGCATTAAGTTGATTTTAAAAGCAATTAATACATATAGTCAAGGAAGAGTAATGGGATACATTCAGCTCTTAACCTGCTGGACATTCTGAAATGGTACAAGTGACCAGTGCAAACCTATTTTGCATTATAAACGACAAAATAAATCTTAATGGATTAAGAATGATCAGCTATCAGCACACAAGGGAAATTAAGTGCTGAAAGGCCTACATTGATTATCTTAAATTATTAGCCTTACTCTCTTTCGGATTTCTTGTGCTTTTAGTGAGCTTTAACACATTTACAAGACTTATTGACTATAATTACAAGAGAATTCAAGTAATGGACACATCAATTATAAGCCACATGTCCTGACCAGACACTGCATAAAGAATCCTAAACTGAGGTCCATTAGCATCTTACTCAAGTGCTCAGTTTTTTTTCTTAAAGTAAAGAAGTTACAATAGTTAGCCTAATCAGCTGTAATTCAGAGCAAACCTACGGCTTCAGAAAGAAAACCATTTGTCCAGGAAGTCAATGTCACAGTCACGGATAAAGGACAGTTTTATTTAAAGGGGAAAATCACCAAAATGACAGCAATTTAGATGAATATATTACCTCAAATTCCCCCTTGCTTGCAACTGTAAATGCATACAAACTGAATGAGAGTGTATGCGCATTACAACTGACACAACTTTAATGTGGATGACATTTAATATAGACAAGTGTAAGGTTTTGCATGCAGGTAGAAAAAAATATATGAATTTATAAAAAAATATAGTGTATATAAACTATAAAACCAAAATGCCAAATAGAAATCTCCCAATTTGTGTTTATAGACAATATTATACTGAATGCATATTGTATTGTTTACATTAATCATGAACACGCCAGGTGTTTGCCCAGCCCAGAATTTGATCTAATCCTGTCTCCCATGTGTATCACGGTCAGGGTTTGAGCTTACTGTCTCTCCAGAAGGTTACGTACCTGTGTGGGTGCGAATGTGGGCCAAGAACGCCATGGAGTTGCTGCTTTTGCACACCTTCCCACAGTACTTGCAGACGTTGCCTTGGTTCTCCTCCCGCTCCCTGTTGACCTGCTCCGTGTCTTCCAGGATGTACTTGTTCACTTCCCGGAGCAGCTCCTCGTGCTTCTCTTTGATGTGCATGAAGAGTTCCTGCTCGGTCTCAAAGGGGTCGGTGCACTTAACACACTTGAAAGTGGCTCCCCCTTCAGGCAGCTCCTCTATGCTGGCTTGCTCGTTCTTCAGGTGCCCGACACTCGTCAGGTGCTGGTGGAGGTTGCTCTCTGTGTAGAAGGACTTCCCACAGAGCAGGCAGTGAAAGTGCTTCTCCTTAGAAGGATGCTTCATAGATATGTGCACATTTAGCCCGCTCAGACCATCGGCCATGAAGCCACAGTCTTCGCAGCGAATGCGCACGCTCTCATTGCGTGTGGGGCCATCTGCTTTCTTTCTCTTCCTAACTTCCTTCTCCGAGCTGCAAGCGCTCGAGTAACTGCTGAGAGCACTTCTTTCTGACGACTGTTTGGCATCGTTATCTGCAGTTTCAGAATCAGAACTGGGTTTGAGAGGAACAATGCACGCATCGAATGGAATCGCCCTGACTAATTGCTTGGAAGGCAAAGGAGTAGCGCTGCCACCATCAGTGGCCTCCAGATCAGTGCTGGTTTCTGGTAAGCCCTCAACTGCGAAATCATTGTCTGCTTGAAGCAAACTCTCCTTTTCCACTTCCTTCTCCATAACAATTTCCTGCGAAGCTTTGCTTCGAATGTCATCTTTTACCGATTTGCTCAGCTGTGTCACCTCTAGGCTCGGTCCTTGGCTGTCTTTTAACTCCGCAGCTTCAGAACTAACATCAAGTAGTTTCTCTGCATTATCCTGACTCAGCACTATATCCTCACTCATGTTAACTTTGGCATTTTCTTCATTCACTTGGTTAGTGTCAGAGTTATGATTCAAGCTGTCACTTTTTAATTCAGACATTTCTGCATCTTGCCCACTACAGGTCTCGTCATTCTCTGAAGTGTTGTTTTCTCTCTGCCTTTCCTCAGTATGCTTTAACGTGCCATTTTCTACACTAAGACTTTCCACAGGAGATGTTTCATGACTTTCACCATCTCCTTCGCTTTGTGTAGGTGTTTCAGCAGGTGCCCGAACCAGGTCCTTCTCATTTTTTTTGGCAGTTTCCAAATAAGTTTGACTCTTCTGTTTGTGCTTTTCTGTCATTGCGTGTCTTGTCATCTCTCTGCGAGTGACAGCGTAATAGTTGCAGGCCATGCAGTAGAACTCAAAGTCCTTGGTGTGCTTGCGCTTAATGTGGAGATCGAGAGATGAAAGGGAATGAGCAACAAAACTGCAGTGAGTGCAAGAGTTAACCGAATCGTATTTGCTTTTTCTCTGAACAGCACTCTCAGGGTCCGGCTCATCTCCGACCACCTCTACTTGCTCAGGACCTGTCAGATTTTCCACACTGTCCTCATTATGTGAAGGAATGCTTGCTACGGCTCCTTCAATGGCACTCTCTCCTTCCGACGGTTTCAAAATGGCTTCTTCCTGGATTTCGGCCTCCATTGCTGCTGCCTCACTGACATCCCCTTGGACTTCAACACTTGCAGCCTGTCCATTGTTCAGAACTTCCACCACTCCATCAGGATAAACTTGGTCATCCTCTGGGTTTATATTTCTGACTGACTCCACACGGCTCTTATGCTTCTTAGTAGCACAATGACGATCCATATCTCCTTTGGTTACACAGTAGTAGTTGCAGAGCTTACAAGCATAACTGTACTGGCGGCTGTGCCTCCGTCTTATGTGAACACTAAGGTTAGTAGCACTGGATGCTATCAGTCCACAGTAGTTACAAGATGTTGAGGTGCATCCTTTTGGTCGACCTCTTTTTGTTTTACTTCGACCAACCTCAGTAGTTTCATCTATGTTTCCCATTGCTTCTTCAGATGTTAATTTTGCTGCAGGATCAGGCAGCTGCTCTCCTGCTTGGATTTCACTTGGCAAAATGTCTTTCTTTAAGATTTTCTGAACATCTGAAGTATTCACACAGACTTCCTCAACAGAGTCTTCAAAGGAAGAGCCAAGGTTTTCTTTCTGAGCCAACTCTGCGTGTTTCTTTCTGGCGATGTGTGCTTCCATCCCTTCGGAACTGACTGTGTAATAATCACACACTTTACAGCGAAAGTGATACTCTTTTGAGTGTTTCAGGCGAACATGTCTCAATAGCACTGTTGAGGAGCTAGTTTTATAGATGCAGCTCTTACACTGTAGCTGACCCCTGGTGGTTGCTGAACGTTTCAGCAAATGTGCAGCAGCAACTTGGGTCGCAGTAGGTTTGGAGTTCTCTCTCGGTATTTGGACTTCTATCTCAAATGTGTCTTTCTGCTTCTCGGCTTTGCTCACCTGGGCTGGTGTACCTGAGTATCTGCTAATCTCTGAGGTCTTTGTTTTATGTCTGTTGCTCTGACAGTGCTTTTCATAATCACCCTTAGCCACACAAGCATAAGTACAAGGCTCACAGAAGAAGCTCATTTCTTTCGTGTGGCGCCTTTTCACATGCATAACTAGGCTTTGCTTGTCACGAAATCCATTGCCACAGTAGTTACATGTGGGCTGAGACTTTTTATCAGACTTTGCTTTCAATCTACGCTTGTCAGTTTTGGAGACTGCAGTAACCTGGCAAACAGAGGATTCTTGGTCTTCACTAATTTCTGCAACATTCAGTTGCACCTCTACATTGCTGTTGATGCCTTCATTTGTACTACGAAGGAGGGAATCTGTGGTGGGTTCAGAATTGTGGTGAGCTTCAGCACTCTCCACATTCATTTCAGGTGTAGCTCCTACATAAAATAAATCTTTATCGAGTGTTGCATCTGTATGTTGTGTTGTGCTGCCATTGTCAGCATTATCAATGCCCTTGGATTCATTTTCTTTCACATTTTTGCCGTTATCTTCTATACTAGAGGAAAGGGGTGTTAATTCAACCATGTTCATAAGGATTTGTGTAGGATTCAGCATCTCCTTCCCTGAACAGCTTTGTTCATTCCCTTTGCTTTTAATTGGAGAATTTTCATTTTCCAATGCAACAGTCTGATCGACTATTTCCATGTCAGAATCTCTGTTTTCCTCATTTTCTTTACTGCTTTCAGACTGACCAGTAGCATGGTCAGTCTTTTTCATTGCACCTTTAATTTCTGATGTTGTACAATCAAGTGCCTCCATTTCTTGACTTTTGCAGATCAAACGTTTTATCTGCGCTCTTGTTGTAATGCTTTGTTTCTGCAAATTGGTTTTCTCAATCTGATGAGCCTGAATACCCATACCACCAGCAGCACAAGAAACGTCTTTATGTTTGACTTTAATGTGCTCCTCTAATAGGACTGCACTTTCTGCCTTGAAGCTACACTGAGGGCAGCTATTCTCATTGTATGCTTCAGATATCTCGCCCTCCACTTTGCCAAGATCTTCGATTCCTTTCCCAGACAGTATTTTTTTAGCTCTGCTTTCTTTATTTGCACCTGTGGTTACCACTTTCTTAGGAATCTTACGAGAATGCTTTCTTTTCATGTGCACTTTCAACGCAACTGGATTTTTAGCCAGAAAATGACAGTGGGGACACGTGCAACCATCAGCAGTGGCTTGATCGTTCTTTCCTTCTCCCTGCCTATTCTCAGGTTCACAGCTCTCACTCTCCCCAGGGTCCTTGTCTTCTTCGGACCTTGTTCTTTTGGCCTGGGAGCCTGCACCATCTTGATCTTCAGCTTTGGTCTCACTGCCATCCCCGCCACCCTCAAGCACATCCTTACCGGTTCTTAATTTCCTTTTATTGTTTGACTCTTTAACCATCTTGTTACTTTTTTCAGAGCGTCCAACACCCTTTCCTTCTTCAGATGATGAACTCTTCTGATTATCCATTAATTTATATGTGCACAATTTCCAGGATTTTAAAGGGATGATCCAATCTGCCAATAAATAAGAAGTAAAACATGAAAATTGTAGACAAGAGTACAATAAGGGTAGACATTGTTTTAAACATCTGGTTCAAGCATCATTCCTGAGTCAATCCGATTTGGAAAATCTATGTTGGTAATACAGCATTGGAACCAATAAAACTGGTTTCTAGCAACAACTTAAAACATTCCTTATTCCAAGGTGCCAAAACTAATGGTAAAACAGCCACAGTGAAATGTTAGGGGTTCATAAAACAGCTTAACATAGCCTGTGAACATTCTGCAAGGATGTTGACAAAGCATAAATAAAAAAAACACTTTAAAAGTCTAATACTCTTTAAAGACTTTCTGAAACAATTCCATAAGGACTTCAGAATATTTAGTTCTGGAACAAGTTGTGATAGTAGTATACAGCAGGGTATGTTTTCCCCAGAGAAGCACCTGAGCTACTAAAACACACTTATATTACACATACATCAAGTAAAGAAAACAAACATCTCCTGTAATTTCATTACAAAACAGTATAACAACAAATAATATGTGAATCAAAAATATTATTTATCTACAGGCTAGAAATGAAAAAAAAAACATAAATTAAAAATGATTTACATGTGTTTGATCAAAATATAACTGTTACAGTTATTATTATATATTTAAGTAATTATTCAAACTTCCCTAGAACACAATGTGGACTCCTGAGAAGACAAAAGGATATAACTCAAACGTATTCAACAGTGTTTAAACTACACAAATAAGACACTCATTAACCCATTCCAGAGTACAACGCTTGGCAAAGGATTAGGATAAGGTTAACTCAAACCTCTACTTCACAGACTACAACAGATGTTCAGTAACCTCTGGGTTTTTACTTCTGCCCCCTCTTTTCTCTTCATATTAATATCTCACATGTCAAGTCTGGATTTTACTCCAAGTACTTGAATATAAATGTAAGCAAAATTAGCAATGTCCCAAAGATACAGTATAGCCTCCTCTATGTTACAAGTCAAGTGGGTGTGTCACCCTCTTACCTGACAGGTTAACCGCAGGCCTTCTAACCAAATGCGCCTAACTACGGCACCTTGGGTAAATAGTTTAAATTTTTACGTTTTTGTGACTTTCCCTTACGTCTCGCCTTTTCTTTGGCATGTGCACCAATAAAGTACAGATGTTCAGCACGATTAATGCTCAATGGTTCCACACTTAAAAAATGCTGGTACACTTAATACCCCTCAATGGTGTTGTGTTTTGAGTCTTGTTGTTCATAGAACCAGTCAAGAGAAAGTTGTTTAGTGTAAAAAACAACGGCGGCATCGGTTTTAAATCTGAAGTACACAGCAAAATAAAATGCTTCACTGCTGAAAGAGACTAAAATAACAGTGCCAATAGACAAGGGTAAAATCCTTCAGTTCAGTTTTGCTGTGAGAAACTCTCTCCATTTCGGGCACCTCACTCATGACTTTTCATCCTGCTCCTCCAGACCTTGCAATCTAACATCAACTGGGGGTTGTTTGTCCCATTGCACTGGACACACCACACTGTAGGGTTGGCAGAGCCCTTTGCTTCTCGTTTCCTACACTGGAAACTCCTATTTTACCTTATGCGAACTACTAAATTTATTTTTTTGCACCTTTGTGTAATTCAATTGTACTTATATAGCACAGCTATTTTTTACTGTAAACATTTAAGTTGCCTTGGGTAAATGTGTGAGGCAAATAAAATTCCTCACCATGATTTAAATTCAACTTGGTGCCAAAACATAATATAATAATCACACAGCAAAAGCAGTGATATAGTGACAAATGCAAAGTAACATTTCTCTATGTTTAAAATATGGCTTTAAACTCTGGTTAAAAATTATATGTGTTTCAGTAGATTTATAAGTAAGGAACAGAAAACTGATCCCAGTGCCTTAGGAATTCATATGTATATTGAAGCCAAAGTAAGATTCAAAGGTTTCTTTAGCACAACACTGCTTAATCCAACTTAATGCCTTTTCATGTAGAAACTGGAATAACAGTTTTTAGCAAAGTTTCTGAGTTTCGGTTCACTCAATTGAATCCCCCCCCATATGATATACTTTTAATTTAGTTTAATTATAGTGAGTTTTAATAGAGCTCATGCAATAAGTCCAAGAAAATGTCTGCAGTTGAACCACAGATTTGTCCATGTATGCTACACAGCCTTGTTGTCTAACACACAACTAGGTCGCAACATAGCAAACCAGACATTTATTCCCATGATGAAGCACAGCAGTTTGCTGCCATCTAGTGTAAACAGGGTGTGGGGTCTCACTTACACAAATACAGTACTACACACAGCTGTATCTCCTGTATCTCTGTATCTCTATATGAGGTTGAACATTTGAAATGGACGACTGGTTTGGAATCAAAACTTTTGGATCTGCATATGTGCCATTGTAACAATTGTAGTGTTTATATGACCAATCAGCATGAGGCCCTACCATTCCCTTCCCTGGGATGTAACCAATGCATAATTGCACTATTGATTAAAATATTTATCAATTTAACAATTAAGGGACAGGCAGCTGTAGCAAAATGATTAAGAGAAGTGAGTTTCACATTTAACTGTATTACAATACAGAATTACAATGTATTTGTTTTTTTCATTGATCGACACAAAACACTGACAAAATTCTATAGATCATCATAATTTAATTACAAATATATAACAGAAACTAAATACTTTCATAAGTATTCATCCCCTTTACTATGACACACATAAATAGGCTCTGACACAAACAAATGTATTTAGAAGCAAAATAACTTGTTGAATGGAGTCCAGTCATGTGCAATTAGAGTGTTTCACAGGAGTTTGGGATAAATATACCTATCTCTATGAGGGCCCAAAGTTGATTAAAACAGCTCCAAACAAAAACTGCATCATGGAGACAAAGGAACTTACAAAGTCAATCTGAGATTAGGCTATTGAAAAGTAGTAATCAGGGAAAGGTTATAAGAAAATATCCAAGGCTTTACATATCCCCCAAAGCAGAGTAAAGTCCATTATAAAGAAATGTAGAAAATATGACACATCTGTGAAACTGTGAAGAACAGGGTGTCCTCAAAATCTGGGTTTCCAGGTGAGAAGTGCACTGGTCTGGGATGCCACCAACAGGCCTGTGAGAGCTCAAAAAAATGTGCAATCTTTCACGGCTGAGATGGGAGAAACTGTGGATGTGACAATTGCCCGAGTGCCTCACAAATTTGGGCTTCCTGGGAGAGTGATAAAAAACTCACATCAAATCTCAACTACACTTTTCCAGAAGGCATTCGGGAGACTCTGAGACCAAATGGAAGACGATTCTACGTTGCTTGTGGATCCCTACCATCAAGCACGGTGGTGGCAGGATCATGCTATGGGGAAGTTTGACTGCATCAGGGCCTGGAAGACTTGTGAAGATAGAAGGAAAAACGGATGCAGCAAAGACAGAGAAATCCTGGAGGACATTGTGCAGCAGTCTGCAAGACACGTGGGACTAGGGAGAAGATTCATCTTCCAGCAGGACAATGACCCAAAAGATATAACCAAGGCCACACTGGAGTGACTCAAAAAGAAAAAAGTTAAATGTTTTGGAATGACCCAGTCAAAGCCTGGACCTCAATCCAATCCAAAATCTGGCCGTAGATTTTAAAATTCCTCTTTGCCAACAGTTCCCATCGGACATAAGAGAATTTAAGCAATTTTGCAAACAAAATGGGCAAAATTGCAGTGTCCAAATGTGCAAAGCTGGTAGAAACTCAAGAATAATTATGGTTGTAATTTTTTGCCAGAAAAGCCTCTACCAAATCTTTTTCTCAGACGGGGTGAATACTTGCATAATATTCAATCTGTTATTTTCTACTTATAATTAATTTAGGAAGATCTGCAGAATTTTGTTTTCACTTTGACATTAAAGAGTGTTATCTGTCAATCAATTGCAAAAGCTCCCAGTTAAATACATTATGATTTCATATTGTAACACAATAAAGTCCTAGGGGGGGAGAATACTTTTAACAGCCACTGTACATGTAGAGTGGATTAATAACCCTGGGGCTAAAGTTCACTCCCGTTGCTCAGGAGAACAAGCTTATTAGTCAAGATTACTGAGGTCTTCAGCCACAGACTGAAAATACAGAGAAAACTAAACCAATTCAGTACAGGAACAGGGTCAAAGACCACTGACTTAGTGGATTGGCTACTTATTTACATTATGAGCTTTTAATGCACCAGCAAATAGAAAAACTTCCAGAATAAGAGGAAAAAACTACACCCATAATTCACAAACTACTTAACCTCAAGCCACACTTTTGTAACACGAGAACACTTATACACTATGTGCATTCACATATTCACACAAAATGCTGCTCAGATACAGTATGCAGGCAGGTGCGAAAGTTATATTATGAGCATGCTTCTGTTTTAGTGGATGTCATTTACTCTGTCCTGTTCCATTTTTTCTTTGTACTTCCCATTTCGCCTGTCTTTTGATTAAATTCATATTTTTTAACTGGAATCAGCTATGATTCCTTGGTTAGCCAAACACTGCATGTTAAATACTTATCACTTTCTAACAAACTCCAGAATTGATGCTGAAAATTTTGGGAAAAAATGAATTGATATTGATCACAATTTTAAAGTGAATACAAAAATGTATATATAACAACAATAATGTTGTTTTTTTTATTAGACCTGGGAAGATGTAGACTTACATTTTACTGTATGCAAGACACTTCTGCAATTTAGATTTGTACTAAAGCGTTAACACTCCAGGTTGTAATGGTCTCAATACCCTGGAATAGTATGTCTGCAGAAAGCCCACTTCCTGCACTCAAGTATAGCTTTTGAACAGAGAATGGGACCTGATTCAAGGATTCAACAGGCAACACTCCAGGGTCATTCAAGAAATGGCTGAATAAGATCCTCAGTCCCATTAGCTACTGGTAAGCAAATGAGCTAGAAGAACTAAAGGGCTCCCTCTTGTTTGTAACTTTTATGTTCTTAGCAGTCTCTTATTGATAAAAAGATGCTACTGCAGTAATTACATATACTGAGTAATAAATAAAGGTGACATTGTATGCTCTTTGGTTAAAAAAACAATAACACAGTGTTCTACTGGTAAATTCATACCATATGCATACATAACGAGAAATGTAGGCTGTTGTATGGACAGCACAGGCCAATGTAAATTAATTTCAGTAAACACAAATGGCAGGAAATTTCATAAAAAATAGCGCCAATAAACTTTAACTTGTAAGAAACTAAAAAGCCATCTTGGGGGCTATAGTACCATGTATGATTTTGCCTCAAATGTGCTGTCACGGAAAGTTCCCACCCTGAGACAGGTTTGTCTTTTCTGATTTATTTACCTCGCCTCACACTGCCGGCTCTTCACCTCAGGCGCTGGTGGAGGCCAGTGACACCGGTGACCTCAATTCTGATGCAGGAGAGCAGCGCTGGCTACGTGTCATTCCACCTGTCCTTGAAATAATCCTTCTCAACATCTGAAACCATGAAATGCCTGCATGCTGACAGGGGCTTGATGCTACAAATAAAGCCCAGGGCTCACGCTTCACTTTGAAGGCATTTGGCTCCAAGAAAACAGTACAACACCAGTTGATGCAGGTATCATACACCACCTATGGTGCCAATAAGTGCATGAGTGGGTGATTACATTAAAAGCACAAACCTTCAATGAAAGATAAAATATTATGCTTTTTCAGAGGTTCTGAGGAGCATTCTAAAGATGGCCTATCACAATTGTAGCCCTGCATGCACTGACATATGGCATCTTGATTCCCGTTGCTTGTGGATTAAGTGAACAAGAACAAATAACCAAAAGATTGGCAAGGACTTTATTAGGTGACAGGCACAAATGTGTTTGCTTGATTTGTCCACTCAGCTCCCCCATTCAGTATTGCTTGATGCTACGGATCAGAGATGGTCAATCCGGATCCTGGACAGCTACAGTACAGCAGGTTTTATATATCACCTTTACACCAGATATTCCTGGTACATACGACCGATTTAAAAAAACTAGCTCTAAACGGTTAGAACCTCGAATCATAACATAATATAACACTAAAGCAAGTCACAGTTTTAATAAATCAATTTACAGAGCCTTAGGAAAGAAACACCTTACAGGCTTCCAAGGGCAGAGGTGTCAACCCCAGACTTAATGAACTCATTATGTGTTAAACTGATCACTAACATGTACAGTATGTTATTAGGCCCCTTAAACCCTAGTAACACCCCCACCAGTCTACGTCACTGAAAAGCACAGATCCCTTAGACATCTGTTTGCTGATCCTGCCAGTACTCCACACTTCAGCCTCTAAATGAGACCTGAGCTTTCTCGTAATCAAGCAGATAGCAGGGCACTTTGCTCTTGCCTGGGTCTGGCTTGCACAGGGGTGGAATTGTGAAACCTGTAACTGATCCACAGACATTTAGAGACTGCTGCACCTGGTCTGTAGTGAGCTGGGCCATGCACATGCTGAAAGTGAATATGCTTGAGGAGTTAGCCAGAAAAAAGGCATGACTTTTGCAAAATTCATCATATAGGCACATGATAAACAGTGAAAAGCCAAACCACTACAGGTTTGAGAAGACTGTCATTATAAGTCTCAAGTAAAAATCCTCTACCTCAAAAAAGAATGAGAATTACAGTTACCCTCCTGTAGAATACATCAGCATCTTTACCCCATGTTAATTTATTTCCTCTGATTTTCACCTGCTCTTCATCCTTGAGCACATACTGATGTTCGTCTTTTCAAAGCCATTCTCCCTATTCACAGGTTGTAGTTTGTTTGGAGGACAAATCATACCTACAACTTCCATTCTTAGGCTAGGAATCTCACTTCATTCATGCACTTTGTAATTTGATCCGGAGTCCTGCGTGACATTCAGTCTTCTCTATCACATGAGATCCCACCACCCAAACTACTGAAGAAACCCTTTGTGGGCCACTATCACTATGAACACAGATGACTGTCTTCACATGGAGGCAGTGAGTCCACAGTGTTATCCATAACACACCATACACAAAGACAGCATACTAATCCGACAGTGTACAAAGTTCAAGCGGAAAATGTAAAACAATGGATAACATAAAAAAAAGCCTAACAAAAAGCATAAAAAGGATTTTTCCACACAAAAAAAAAGATCAGAGTTAAGAACACAGCTGTAAATTGCTTTAAAGGATTATGCGAGGTTTATTTGTTACCAAAGGTGAAAAAACATTAAACCAAGTTGTTAAAAGCCATTTAGAAAATACTGCTACAAACGTTAGTTATTGTAACAACTCTTTCAAACTAACCTCGTAAATAATAGTTTACACCTTTCATTGGGGGGGGGTTCATTCAAAACAAAGAATCATGCCATTAAAGAACCCTCTTAAGGAACTCCTGAGGCACTTGTTTTTTTGTGAAACACATCCATCTTTGCCAAAGCTCCTCACTTCAATATGGCAGTGTTAAATATAAACTGATAATAAACAAGAAGCTGTAAAGCTGTTTTTTAGAGAACAGATTTAAGTCAGTTGCATTGATATGCTCTCTACTGGACCTTTCACAGAAAATAAATAAAAAGCAATGGTTAAATATATGCAGTGCTGTCTTCACCACTAAATGAGACAATGTTATTTGTATTTACAAATTCTGTTGTTTCTTTTTTTAATTATGTAACAGTGTACTATAAGTTTGCCATATTACAATTTAGGAAATCTTTGTTCATACGCTGGTGCTTTCAATACAGATGCACTAACGTGTAATATCAGAATGAAGCCTTCTGCAGTTCATTATATTAGCTTACAAGCTGTCTAAAAGCAAGGTTGCAGATTTTGCAACCTGTCTAGGGAATGCTCTGTGCTACTTAAAGTCAACTTATCAAGAATAGCTGATATTATTTCCCCCTCTGGCTAATGATAAAACGCACCTGGATTCTGAGAAGAAAAGCCTTCAATTCATTTAGGACAGGAAAAGAGGTCACTTAATATTACACTCAATGTGCCAATATTGTTCTATGTTTCTAATGAACAAAAAACCCATTTGCCAAACTTAAAGGCTGAGGAAAACTGCTGACAGAATTTGCCTCCAGGAAGCTCGAGCAGTCTTCCTTCCAAGACAGATGCAGAGTCCCCTTGGAGAATAAATAACACCATTAAAATGACAATGAATGTAGAAATCTGTATTAAAGAGGAATACTTTAAATTACCAGCCTGGTTGCACTTAATCTACTCATTGGTATAGCCTCACAGCATTCAGGGATAGAAACAAAAGACAAACAGGAAAACTATAAACCACTGAAAAAAAAATAGTTTCAAATTTCAGTATCAAATTTTGCTGTATATTCTTAGGCAACTGAGAAACTAATCATTGCCTTAATGATAAAACAATCCAATGTCTTTTACAGTGTTAAGAAAAGATTTAAATTTCTAAATTATTTACAATATAGATAAGTGTGGCATACGAAAGTAATAGCAGCGCATTACAAATGGGCCATACCAAGATTTAGAACATGAAATAGAGCTTCCCAATAGCTCACTAAGGAAAGACCTCCGCACTGACTAGAGATATGGTCTACAGCCCAGAGATCACTGTGTCAAATCTGGGCTGTGCATGACCACAGGAAATTCGAACCGCCTTAGAAGACATTCTAGGCTGGCAAACACTTAACAGATGACATTCAAGATAGACAAGTCAATTCAAGACAGATATAAGATGGTGAAATACTAAGTATGCCACCTTTTAAAAAAAAAATCGTTCCAAGCATCACCTGAGGATGGCAAGGGAATAAAAATGAAATAAGGCAAACAATGCTAGGATATAAAGTTTAAAGCGTATAATTAAAATCAAGAGATACTAACAGTGTAGAATGCAGTAGTTATGCCTCACCATATAAAAATTCATGTTTCTGCCGTGGTATCAGCCCAGAGAAAAGTAATTCTAATGCTTAAAAAATATCCTGACAGGCTTACAGAACTGAATTCTGTTAACCTTGAATAAAGAAGACTGTGAGTGGACATGATTCAGGTATTCAGAATCTTTGAATGCACTGGCAGTTATTCTAATGGACCACTTCAAATGCTTTGACAAAACACAAAACAGAGAACACAAACGGAAATAACAGGGCTGTGCGTTTTAAGCACAGGCAACACTTTTTTATTTTATTTGACATTGGGTTTGTGGGAGTCTAAAACAAGCTACCCAGCCATGTTGTCAAAATGGATACCACGGTATCTTCTAACAGCTAGCTGGAGGTGGTCTTCATATCATCAAGCTTCAAGCTACCCAACAATCTATGTGGGCTAGTTGTTTACAGAGCGGCATGTACTTAGCAGACCAACTTAGGGGTTTGCAGGACTGAAATTAATCAAGGTTCCTAGCCACCCTGCAATTCCTAACCAGCTACCAGCAAGACTGCAGGGTTATCAGCAAGAGCTCCATAGTTGCATCGGATGCCTTTGCTGTGTCTTGTCAACTGTGAAGCTGCAGCCCAAGAGCACCTATATTGACATAGTCACTCTTGTGCTACGTTGCAGCAACGAGTGGAACTAAATTACAATGGTCAGTGCCAAAGTATAAAAAATTAAAAGGGGTTTCTCGCATAAAGGGATAATGCAAGAATTTCAACTACTAAGCTCCACCATTTAAAGGCCACACACTAACCATGTTAGTGCAGTACGCAGATAAAACTTTACAATTTATTATTAGTAGCAGTAATAATAATAATAATAATAATAATAATTGCTTACACTTATATAGTGCTTTTCTGGACACTCCACTCAAAGCACTTTACAGGTAATGGGGTCTCCCCTCCACCACCACCAATGTGCAGCCCCACCTGGATGATGCGCCGGCAGCCATAGTGCGCCAGAACGCTCACCACACATCAGCTAGCAGTGGGGAGGAGAACAGAGTGATGAAGCCAATTCAAAGATTAAAATATGAGTAGTAAGAATGTGAAGAATAGAATACGGTATGTGACTTTTAAATGAACCTTTTTTTTATCTGATCTCAACTGCCCTCGCCTATAGAATCACGATGCCCACCTATGGCGGTTACCACCTGAAGAAGCAAGTCTTGCTAACCTCAGCGGGTCGGTTCAAATCAACAGGCACAATCTCATTTGCATATCGGTGCACTGCCAGCTCACTGCCCTGCCTCAACAGTAAACTTATATAACACAAAACAAATGCACAGCACTTCACCCACACGTCTACCTGTTAACAGCCCGACTAGGCGCCAGGCACGGAATCTTTAACACGTTCTCCTTAAACTCTTACGGATAAGCTTTCACGTACAATGTTCAGCAGTATGTTCAGGAGAGCACGGCGCCATCGCCGAAGAAGCGACTTGCGCAGCGGACTGCTCTTCTGTTCAAAACAACCCCTACTACACACTCACTACATGCAACTACACTAAAACTGAGCAAAAGCCAAAGCATGGGACGGTATGACAATAGTCCCCTGTGTCCCCAGGGCAAAATGCATTTAAAACCCAAACATGCCCCCAGTTTCTCTTGCTCTGCAAGTATTTCCCTAGTACGACCAAACACTTCCCCAACTTCGAATCTATGGTAGACGGCCCTAATTGACTGACGGGAAGCTAAACCAATGAGAAGTCTCCGCCAACCCGTCTGTCCAATCTAGAAAGGTAAAGGGCGGGACTAACGAGCCTACAGCCTCGAAAAACGACGGCATCGCAGAGGCCCAAAAAGCCAGTAAAAAGCGACTTCAGCTGAAACGGGGTGTACAGGCAAAATAGCTTGATCTGAATTCACTGCAAGCTGCCCTGTGCTCTTGAAAGCAGGGACATCGGTGTAAATCGTCGCTGTTAAGGTTAATAAAAGGTGCTTACCCGCTGTAAAAGCCCAGCGTTTCCTCCGTCCGCTCCCCTGCTCTTAGTCACCAGTGGCGTGCCGTAGCAGCAGTTCTGCGTCACAGGCGGCCGGCGTGGGGGGGCGGAGAGACAGAGCGCCTCTGATACATGCGGGGCTGCGCAGGAAGGCCCTGCGTTGAAGTTTAGTGCGAAAAAGCATAGGAAACTGCTAGGAAAATATGAACAGATATCTTTATTGGTATACGTTCATGTTTAAGGTGCTTTTTATTTAATATTGTATATGTATAAAAGCCATGCTAATGAATGGCTTGTATTTTAAATATACAAAAAATAAATGAATGTACATAAAAGGTTTCACAGACTGACATAAGATCTTCTCTTAAACTTGTTTACCTTAAATATAATTAAATAGTCTGAGATCAGCACCTTTAAGGGCTTTAGAACCTGCTGGATAAAGAACCTGGTGTCCTAGTCCTGTGGTCCACAGCACTGGATCCATTTCTATCTAAAGAGCAAAAGTGAATTTGTGACACCCAAGAAAAGGCCTTCTCCCTTTGGCTACTGGACACACCCAATAATTTACACATGCCACACGCAGTTATGACTTTTAGGAGGCACGGGCGTCAAAATGGCTTCATGTTTGAATTCAGTTTCATGCCTACGTTTGCCTACGATTTATTACTAATTCCTCTATTTTCACAATTTTTTTCAGCAAGCATGTCTTTAAAAAAATAACGAACAATACCATGACATTTTGTTTCCCAGTTGCAAAATTATAAGGGTTGCAAACATGGTATTGTATAATAAACTGGCAAACTATGGCATGCAATTTTTTATTCCACAAAACCAGATAATATTAATTGGAACAGCACTACCAGATTTTAAAATGGATATTTAGAACCTAACTATGATACATTAAGATGTATATGTGATACATGTAAAAGTATGCCTACTTTCTGGTACATGGTTTCTCAAAAGACCTGTAAAGGTTTCTCAACTGGGCTGCTCCCTCAGCATGCAGCTTTCTGACCTTCAGCTTCATCTTCTTATATGGTCAATAACATCTGCTACTATGTTTTTAAAAAAAGAATGTGTAACAAATTTCACAATATTACATTGTAAAAAGAACTGTATGCACTTCTATACATCTACATTCATATTGTATGCAGATGCTATGAGAAATGAAAACCCAGAAATGATAACGTAGTTTAGCACTTTCTTCACCCGAATTGTATTTAAAAAATATCAGACCAAGACAAAGTGTCTCTTATAATCTTGCTTACAGAGTGTTAAATTGTCTTAACCTTGTTGCCTACCATCACAGGCCATGAGAATTCAGGCAAGTTCCAGCACATAATCTGATATTTTTTACCAGTCTCAGTAATGTAGACTTTAAGCTCACCATGTTGCTGTTAGCAGATTTATAGGGTAATATTACCCTGTGTCTCTTGTAGTTTCCTGTGTGTTTTAGCATACTGGACAGGTCTATATGTAAAACCCAGTGACTTCATGTGAGAGCTATAAAATGCCACAACAAACACAAGGTTAAGTTACAGTATAGTAACCATGCACAGATACCATGGTACAGTACATTCTCCATATCTAACTCTCAGAAGAGTAGTTTAATTCTCAATTTCATGGTTGAAAGATAAATGCTTCTCCAGTGACTCACTTTCCTGAGACCGTTACATGATGGCAAAGAATTCTGTTTTTGCACAGTAGTCGTTTTCTGAATAACAAATATATTGAGTGAAAGCTTTGTTTTTCTCTTGCTTCCTTTCTTTGAATGTACAGTATTGTGACGGCTTGAGTTTGACCCCGGTCTTTCGTCATGTCTTCCTCATTTCAGTTTGTGGCTCCACAAAGGATAAGAATTCCTTTTTTTCTGAGACGGTGAAAAACAAATTACAAAACACGACTGTCCCTGGGCTGAATTGAGTGACTCTGTGAGGCAGAGTGACATGTTCCCGAGGAACAAGCAGGAGTAGGGCTAGGAATGAGTGACAGACAGAGAGAGTGACAAGGACTCAGCCTGTCCACTTGCACTGTCCCTGTCAGGCCCTGCAAGCTTAATAAAGGGGCCTGATGGAGGGCTAATGCACTTTCACACAGCTGCAATCTTTATTTGATCTTGTCTGGAAATTAATGAAACTCTTAAGGAGTTCATAAACTGTCTGTGAGTGATTTTCTGATGTATATACAGAGCTTTTCCACAAAGTTTCCAGCAATGTTCTCTCAACAGTGTGGTTGGCTGGCTGCGGCAACACTAAACTGTAGGAAAACACCTAGAAAACTCCACTTCCTTTCTTTAAGGAATATTTAACCATGGAGGCCACCAAGCATTACCCCATCAGACAGTTTTTAGTTTTTTATTCATCCCAGTGAATATTTCTGGAATTTGTATAGATGTTAAAAAAGTTCTATCAATTTTGACCAAATCTGTTGCGCACAAAGACTGAAGAAGTTTTGTTCTACTATATCCACAAAACGTGCCTTTTGATTCTGCATTGAAAGTGTGATTTTATCTCTACAATCTGCAAGGGTTTGTCAAACTAGAGAAGGTGGAACTATGCATCAGCATTATAGGTATTATGCAATCCGAGAAGACCATAACATCCTCTCAGCTGGTGGTAGCACACAATGATTGTGGTGATGATGTTCTCAATGACTAGAGTTTAGACTGCAGCAATTTCTGGACTGTGTTAAGTGTCCCATAAGGATCATGTTTCCCAAACCTGATGAAAAGTCAGCCACCCTATAGCAAGGTGAAACAGACCATTAAACTTGTTAAAGACTTTTGTAACTCCTTTAGAAATCACAATTTTGAAAATATACCATACATTGGATTTTGCATTTAAAATACATGAGAAAATTGAGAAACAGATACAAATCAGTGCCTTCCTGAGACTCAGGAAACAGGATAATTGACTGAAAGTGAAAACAAACATTTCGAATATGGAATGAAGCAGTACAGAGGGATCATAGATCTGAAGTTATCCTCTGGCCAAAGAGCTGGCCCTATGTGTTAGACTGTTATACAGCTGAAGCACCAATTTAAACACAATGTATCCTCTCACCTAACCCATCACCCTCTCCATCAGTGTGACCTCTGCCCCCATGCCTTTCCCACTGTGAATGATAAGCAGCAGAGTTACGGCATTTCGTTTGTGTGCTGAAAGCTGAATGTCAGACACAAAGAAATTGTTTTCCTTTTCTCAAAATCGGGCAGAGTGGAGTGAGGTGTCAGACTCACTCTTCTGGGCCACAATATAACTCCAGGCTTCCCGTGTGGCACCACAGCAACCCCTGCTGGCTGAAATCCTTGGACGCTATTTAATTGATGGCCAGCGATAAATCACAGGGTACTGGGACATTTTTCACCATCTGAAGATGGATTAGCCTAACTGCCTTAATTGATACGTCCGATAGGCCGACAAGCCCAGAAGATGATGAATTCATTTTTTCATTATTTTCATTCCATTGTTTACTTTACTCTAATTGTACAAATTAATCATTGTTGATGACGTCTGGAATGGTATGCTTAAAAGCTTAAAGCTCATCTGCCATTATTTAATTCTTGACATATTTAGCATCTTTCCCAGACCCTCCATAACATTTAAAAGAACAGGGACCCTTTGCCTCCCAGTGTTAAAAAGGTAATTTAGTTCAGTTACGTTTACTGATTTTAGTAGGTTGCTTCAAGCTAAATACAAGTAAAACGCTGATCTACATTATGATCCATCCATCCATTTTCTTACCACTTCCTCCAGTTTAGGTCATGGGGGAACTGGAGCCTATCCCAGTAAGCAATAGGCAAAATGCACGATACATCCCGGATGGGATGTCATTCTGTCACAGGTCACACACAGACACACATTCCCACCAGGGCCAGTTTTTCCAGAGGCCAGTTCACCTCCCAGTATATCTTTGTACTGTGAGAGGAAACAGGAATACCTGGCGAAAACCCACACGCAGACATGGAGAACATACAAATAGCACCAACAACAGTCCAGAATTGGACCAAGTAGGCCAGCACAGCAAGGCAGCATCATTAACCACTGTGCCACAAGGTATTGAATCAGTGTTTTTAAAAGCATAAATGTCAGACCTGACCCTTTGTGTATAAAATTGGTTTAAACTATTAAAATGACATGAAAGCATTAATTCTGTGTGGAAACATTTGCTAAGTAAACTGTACACATTTGTACAGTATAAATGGATGTGCTGAGGATAACGTCTTGGTCTAAATACCACTCCGTTAGTAAAGTGGTAATGTGTACTAAATACAAACACATTTACAACCAAACCCATGTGAAATGTATAATGAAGCAGCGAGCCTTCAGCAACAAAATCCCACTTTCCAGTTTAAGCAGCTGAGAACAGTTCAAAGCATATAATTTCTTTTTCGTCTTTCTGGCCTATAAAGATGAAAGTGCCCCACAATCTCTGCTCAAACGCTCCCTGTCATCTGCAAAACAAGAGCTACCCAACAGACACACCTGCTGCTTGACATCAAGACTTCCTCGGCACTTCTAAGCGTTTATTCATAAAACCCAAGGCAACAAATCAGTCATTCCTGAGGCCCATTCACTGCCTTTAAAGTCAGCAGTAGCCTTATACAGTATAATGCCAGTCTTGGAAATCTTATTTGCTATGATTTATGTCATATTCAACACTCTTCAGAAGTCACCATCTGGGATATAACTATTCTCTCACACTGCAGGAAACATGGTACCTCAAGCCTGTCCCAGTTTCACTGGGTACGAGGAAGGATGGAGACCTTGTGGGTGAACAGCACACTATCAAGAGTTGTTCACTTGAGTGCATAAAGAGGACCTGAGTATTGGTCCTGTATGCCCTTCCTTCACTAATAAAAGGTCCAAAACAGGAGCCAAAGCAGACCTTGAAGACATTTGGGCTCCCAAGCCACTGTGCACTAAAGAATTGATGCTACATCATGGAGCGTCACAAGAAAAGGTCACTGGAACATCCTATCCTAAATGACTTCTGTCCTATTCACGGGACATCAAAATGATGGATAATAAAAGTGCAAATGCACGTGTAAACAAACCAGGGGGTCTGTTTCACATCTCAAAAAGCTGAAACCAACATGAATCATGTAACCAAGAACTGTTGCAACTCAAATTTTAAATAATTCAAAAAGATTGATAAAAAAATATTTTGGGATGCAGAAATGGAGACCTGGAAAGTAGGTTTGGGACAGTTTAGGCATCAACAGCCTACGGTCATTTGGTCATTCGAGTGCAAAAAGTGCTGGGCCTTTTAGTGCTGGAACAATGATGCCATTCACATTGAACATCTTGCACGACTACAGTCTGTCCCAGCTCATTTGTGCACCTCTTCCATCTCATGGCACAGGATTCCAGCCCCTGTTAGCTCTCATAAAGCAAGGTCATAGACTGGTTGCCCGGGAAACAAGTCGGTGTGAATATCAGGCAGGACCAGAGAGGTTACCTGTGATATTCTAAGCTACACTGCAAACCTGTGGTGACAGGGATTCCCTGACTGACAGTATTGTACTGAGTGCTGATACACTGGGCTATGACTTTGGCTACGCACCTGTAAGGTTGCAATGTGGAAGCAATATTTAGCACATATTGTTTCTGGCCTGTTAGGGGCAGTAATTTTAAGATTAAGGAAAGTCAAACTATGATATATTTAGAGACAGAAATAGTAAATCTGTGGACTTTGGGAGTTTTAGTCAAAACTGAATAAATGCAGACAATAAAGTTCCATTTAACGTATGAGACACTCATAGGTTTGATGGAAGTAAGTTGAAATACTGACAAAATAATTTGTAGTGTTTGGATTGTACTACAAACTCAAATCATCCTGGCTTCTTCCCTTAAGTTGTTTAAGAAAAAGTCATTGTACATGCAAAAATAGGAGTAAAGACATGAATTTCCAGGAGAACAACTTTAGCCTGACTACAAGAGCTAACGTGTTTACTGGTGTTCTTAGCCGCAAACACTAGAGGGAGACAAAGGCCTTTACATTAACAGCCTTGAAGATACAGTAAGTACTGTTGCCACCAAAAGCAGCCATTCTGTACCAGTAAAGGAACAAGTAATAGGTTTATTCCATGCTGAAAAAAAGAAGAAAGAGAACACGACGTTTCGGCCGTGGAGCCTTCTTCATTCTGTACCAGTAACTCCACTACACTACAGATCATGAAGGAGGAGTTAGAAACTGATTCACTTATTGAATTAAAGGGAAACTTTAGGAAAGCCTGAGTGTAATTAGACAGAACAGACATTATTATTATTATTCATATTATTGTTATTTTAAGGCATCATTAGCAACTAGAACAGTGTCCCTGCTCACCATACTTGGGGCACAGGTTTGAAACTTCTGTCTGAAACACAGCTGACAAATGCAACTGACAGCCTCAAGCCTTAATTTGCAGCTGAACAGGGAGTGGAGAGGGGCAGCCTCTAGTATGTATAACCTCAGAGACCTTCCAACCCGGCAGGCTTTGAAACCAGGAGAGTAGCACTTGTGTCATAAAAAGGCTTTATAGAGGGAGTAAATGTGACCAGTCTTTCAGGGAAGAATGGTGGGTGTAAAGTGAATGGGATGCTGCAAGTGTTTACTAAACTAGAGAATTAATAATAATAATAATAATAATTGCTTACACTTAAATAGTGCTTTTCTGGACACTCCACTCAAAGCACTTCACAGGTAATGGGGATCCCCTCCACCACCAGAGAAGGTGGAACTATACATCAGCATTATGGGTATTATGCAAGTGATCTTGGCCACACTATCACATATCAGGATCATCCACAACAAGTCCAGCTGTGAATTAGCTTCTAAATTATCATAACTACAGGCTAGAAGGTGGTAAAGCTGCTGCTGTAAATGCTAATAAAATAAATATTAAACAACAGTGGAGCATGCAAGCAGAGCACTTCTGTGTTTGACACTAAAACAAATACAAACATTAGCTTAAAATAGGATTAAAGCACTGTTTATTTGAACTCACTGACAGCAAATCAATTGACTTCATAACATGAAGTGATAGGTCAATCAAATTGTAGGACACATCCATTGCAGTATGTACAGAAAAAACACACATTATGGGCAACTGCAGGGTTACAGTACACTCAAATTGTTTAGACACCAGCAAGAAGAATTACAAAGCACATGAGGGCCGTGACCACTGTGAATGAGTATGGAAAACCAACAAAAAAACTGAATGACCAAAACAGTGGCCATATTCCATTTTCTTTGGTCATACAAGCCAGAAAGATAGAAAAGAGAGTTGTACAATGCCAGGTAAACGTGTTGCATGTGTATACAGGCTCAATGACTGAAGCCTGGAGCACATCACAGCTTTTCAGCTGGAAGAAGGCGTTCTTCTCACTCCTGAGCATGTGCGTGGCGAGTCCAGAAAGTGTAAATCACAGGAAAACAGGAATACTCTGGCCATTTCGTTAAGTTGAACAATCTTCAGTGTTTCAGTTGAGACAGCTCATAAAAATAGGCAGCAAAAAGCTTTGTCCCTTGTATGTAGTTGAACCTGCGGGGAAAAATGCATTAAACTAACAGAAACTGAGAAGGGTAAAAGAGCACAACTGGTGCATAGAGCCCTAATGCTTTGCTCTTTACGGGAATGGAGCAAGAAAGAAGAAATCATTAAGAAAGAGTATCATCAGTATGCCTATGTTCTGACAAGTCTGATTTGAAACTTGGACACTGTTTTATGCTAAAGACATCAGACAGAAAATGAAAGTTCTTGTGATAAATTACTAATAATGCAATATTTTCTATGTATCAATTAGGTCATTATTAATTAACTATTTCATCTTATTAATAAAAATGTATATACAGACGTTAATTATTCATAATCAATTTGGCTTATACTGAAGTGTAAAGGTACATACAGTACTTAGGTCATGGGATTTTATAATATGTTGAAGTTTCCCAAACTTTTTAGCATCTTTTGTGACTTTTCTTTTTAGAATCACTTGAATTTTATGCTTCAGAACACAAATCTGAAAAAAAAAATCATATTTGTATGTAAATTCCTCATAAGTCAAAATAATTTAGTTTTAGGGTATGGAAATGCCATTTTCAGACACCACATTCCCTCGGGATTTACCAAGAGTCTAGGCTGCTGTAATGACCGAGCACACTGAGACTTGTAAGAGGAATCGCAGATGTAGATTTGGATCAGCTACTAATATGAACAGAAGTGCCATCCTTTGAAGGTATTGGTGGTGACGGGAATGCAGCAAGTTCACCTGCTGATCTTCTCATTCTGGGAGTGTTCTGCATCATCGTTGCCCCCGATGGGCAGCATCATCACACTCTTCCCTGTCACCTCCTGGAACGTCTGTGCAATTGGTATGGTGGACCCCTCCCTTATCATGTCAGGATCCACTCTGAACACTGGGGGCAGAAGACATCAGTTTCAGACTAAACGTCAAGATGCTGTTTTCCATTGTGGTGATATAGTTCCACCATGCCCACTAACATGAGAATTAGACCTACGGGAATCTAGCATAATGTGATCACAATATCCAAAGTTGTGAAGTGATAGAGCCATCAGAAAGCCAGTAACAAGGAGTTTGAAATAGATTGGATGACCATAAGGCTGTACCCTGGGACACTCTGATCTAAGAAACTGGCATATAAATCAAAAGATCTTAATTTGTAAATTCAGAATTAAGCTTGTTAGATGAAAATTAGTACTTAATTAGATTATTATGTCAAATATTCCTAGTGTGCACTATGCGGTCATGCTTTAAATAAACCACCAGCCCCAGTGGAAATATGAAATACATGCTTTCCTGAGTAGATGCCGTATATTGAATGCCTATAAGGAACACGATGAGCAACATTTTAGAATTACTAGACAACAAAAGCAAAATATTAGATCTGATCAACCAGTTTTAATCGCTCTTCTTCCTGCAACATATTGAGGGTCCATTAGGTCAGCCACCCAAGGTCTGGCTCCGACAATCATGGTTATCTTCAGCTTGTTGGGGCTCTTGTGCTTGTCAAATATACCCTGGAGATATTCCTTCACCTGGGACAGAGCAATCATGAACAGAATGAGAACTGAAAACCTTTAGTGGAAAAAAAGTTAAATGTCAGAAAAAACTGCAAAGAAATGTATTCACCCCCTTTTTCTATGGCATCCCTTAAATTATTTCAGGTGCACAAAATTACTTTCACAAGTCACACAATTAGTTGAATGGCCCCTGTGTGCAATAATAGTGGTTGATGTGATTTCAGGATGAACAGACCTGTCTAGGTGTTTTCAAAACAACTGAGGGATGAGGTTGTAGAAAGGCACAGGTCAGGGAAAGAGTAGAAAGCATTCAAAGACACTGACCATTCCTTTGAATACAGTAAAGTCCATCATCATGTAGTATAATGTACATCATACCAGCCAGACACTGCCTAGATCAGGCTGTTCTCTCCAAACTGAGGTAAGCAGGAAACTGGTTAGGGATACTGCTATGAGGTGGATTTCAAAGAGTTCAAATTGTACACTGTACTGAGTCAATGACTGAGATGGGAGGTAAAATGTCCACAGGGCACCTGGACTGTATGACAGAGCCATTATTAGATAAAAGTATCTCAGATCCTTCATGGAGTTTGCAACAAATGATTTATGTGATATTGCAATATGTGTCAAAGGGTTGTGCGATCAGATCAGACAAAACTGGAACATTTAGGTCTAAATGCAGAGTGTTATATGTCTGGTGTGCCCAACCAGTGTATCCCTCAGTCGACACCATCCCTACTGTCAAGCATGTTGGCGACAGCATTATGTTATGTGCTACTTCTCATCAGCAGGCATTGGGACGTTTGTCATGCCTGAAGGAAAAAGGAATGGCGCAAAAAATGGCAAATCTTACAGTAAAATAATTTATTGATCAATGTGTCTGTTTAAACTCATTGATCAACCAAACATATACATGCATACATCGATTTGCACATTATATGACAAAATTAAGAGAGTTAACCCAGTAGAACAGGTATTCTTGCAATGTTTTATCTAACTCAGTTTTGGATTAGAGCTACTGAATGGTGCAATATACAATATAAGCAGCCAATAGTCTTCAGGAAAAAAAAAATCAGATAGGAGCAAATTACCACTCGCCATAAAGTTCGCCAAGGACCCCAAATCCAGCACTGAGCTTCAAAAATGTCTATGTCGTGTGGGAATGCTATCCCTTGGTGGGGATTCAACAGAGAAAATCTGCAATGTGTCTCTGAAGCCCTCCAGTAATCATATGTGAAAATGTTCCTCAAAACAAGACTTATGAGTCTAAAACAATCAAAACCATTGAAAAATTGAGAACTGGATGTCTTTCAATACTGTATGTTCTTTAGGCAAATTTTCATTGAGGTGAAAAATGCTGTAAAAATGGTATTTAAGTGAGAGTGCATTTCAGGCCAGTGGAGGGTTTGGGTTACAAGAACCATTAAGTATTGACGGCAGATACTGTAACAACCAACATACTTCTACAGTACCTAATGTGAAGAAAATCTAATGTTTTTCTCACAGTTTCTCAAAAAATCACTATTGTGAAAACAAAGCGGAACCTTATGGAGTATCAACTGTTTTTCCACTGCCTCTTAAAATTTTGACAGTGAAAAATCTAAGAATATACTTAAAACATTAAACCAGAGCCACCAACACCATTGTGTGTGACCATTTACATCCCAGTTATTTTTTTTTCCATATATTTCAATTAGGACAAAACAAATCAAGGGTCAAGAGATCCATACCTGCCTCTCCACCACTGGTGGGTCCATATTGGGAACTTGACGGATGGAGAATTTTCCAATGACCTTCCTGGGAATAACAGTCTTTAATCCAGGGTCAGAAAAATCTCCCTCAATTCCATGGATTGACAGGGATGGATAGCGCCAGCGAGACATAAGTATTTCTTCCTGAAATGTGAATAAAGGTGAATTCTAGCATAGCATTTTCCTTTTTCTGTATGACGCTTAGCATGCTAAGAAGTGCTATTAATCTCTTGCAAGCTCTCTGCGATGATTGCTGTGGGAAGTACTGTCTCACACACTCTCCATCATCTCCTTCCATTCAGTGGTGTGTAGAATTCAGTTTGACATAGTTCCTTCAAGTTTAAAACGGCAAACAGCAGACTTGTTTTGTTACCCTGGCAGTGACAGGACATTTTCTAGGCCAACCAGGGCCCCCAAGCAACATCTGATAGCTGAACTTTTATGAGGTATGCAAGGATATCCATTCTGAATTGCTTTTTCCTAACACAGCATAGATAGTAACAACAGTATGATGATCATGGCAGTGTCTAGGGTATAAAAAAGCGCCTAGAAATTTAGAGGTTTCCAATGGTGTCGATGCGTGGCTCTTAAGAGGACCTTTTGCAATAATCAAAACTATTTCAAAACTACACTGAACTGAGCTGCGAATTCTGGTATCCCTGCGGGTCCAAGTGCTGAAGAGGAGAGCGATACCTTCTCCTGGAAACAGATCAGCGAAGCCTAGCTAAAGCATCAGGAGTGCCCAGGGTGTGCTTCTCGTTATTACAGTGTAAAATCTAACAGCCAATTACTTACTTTAGACAGTGGACATGACTGTGGTCATTTGAAGGGAATTTTAAACCCTGCAGGACTGCATCACTCAGAGAACAGTAGTTGCAAAGTAATCAGTTATATGTGAACAAATGGAACTGGAGCTACTGTTTAAAAAAACGTAATTGAATGAGACCAAGCAGGTGAATCATATTAATTGTGTTAAGTAGTAAATAATCATGAATATTTGAATGGGGCCCATTATTGATTTAATTTGATTTAAAATTTAAACCGTAATTTTAACCCTTGCGTTTGTCTTGCAGTTACATACGGAGAGTTAACAGTCAACTACTCAAAAATATTATTATTAGCAGGTTTTGTACTATTCTTTTCCTCTGCTGTTTTTTTTTTCACTTTTAGATTGAAATGTTTCTTTACTGCCCAAGCCACAGTATATGTGCAGACTGTCACGACCACACATAATCTAACACCAGGTCCTTCCCGCAAACCCCGACACATTCCCACGACCGCAGACAGACACCTGCTTTTTCCAATTTCCGCGAACGTCAACGCATTCACTAATCTTCCAATCACTCCTCTCACTATGCATCACGCCTCCCGTCTCTCAGTACACTTAAGGGCTCACTACAATCAGCACAACGCTTAGTATTGGTTACACCGAGAGGAGTTCCTGACTCTCGCCTTTTTTTTTACGAGAAACTATTGTAATGTATATTACTGATCCTCCAGCTTTTCGGCTAGTGTCTGAACCTTCACTACGATTCATGATCCCTCGATTTGGCTAAGTACTCCTGGCTTCTTCTTCGTACACTTTTTGCTCTCTCTCTCTCTCGCTCTACGCGTGAGATCATCAGTTTCTTCGCATAGGATCCATCATCTTCTCATTTTTTGGCAACAGCATCGTTACGCACACAGCGTATCAGTGTCCTTAAACTGCATTACTTCATCCCTTTCCGAGAGATGGATAACACGTTTAGTAATGTTGATTGGGGGGAAAAGGCTTTTCCATTCCTTCCTGCAGAGACAGGCATTTTGCAGTGTTTGTAGCAGGTGGCAAAGTGTAAAGAATGGTAACCATGTTTTCCTGCTGTACACAAACATGTGGTGTGCTGCAGCTCAGCCAAAAACGACAAACCACGAGCATTTTCAGCCCTGTAAAATGAATATGATTCTGCAGCTGTTCAAAGTTCCAACAAAAAAACAATGTGAATTTCACTTTCACTCTCTATATTCTGAAGTTTAAAACCATGTTCCAGGGAGGAAAAAGGAGTTAATGATGTTTACTTTTTTTAGTCTCCAGATTGCTTGCCAAAGTTTACATTTTTGCAGTAGGTGAATGTCCTGTCCTAAGGGACTAGGCCCTTGAACCCACTCCCCCCCCCGTGAGGTGCCAAGTTTGGATCACAGGAGTGTGTAAACGCAACCTTACTGTGCTCCAGCTCTCTGGAGCTCTGCAGGGAAATCCTGGCCAAAAAATATCACCCTGCAGCTCACAACTGGCAAACCACTACATCTAAGCAGGTGTGAGCCTGCTCAGTACCTGAATGGGAGCCCTACTGGGAAAAACTAAGGTTACTGCTGGAAGAGGTGTTAGTGGGGCCGGCAGGGGGTGTTCACCCTGTGGTCTCTATATGGGTCCTAATGCCCCAGTATAGCGTGATGGGACACTATACTGTTGCAAAGCAAAGGGCATGACGAGACACAGAAAGGTATCATGGCCATTCACTGCAACCAAGGAAGTGACGACTACTTGTACTACTGGACCCAAGCTTCTGAGGTTGAGAGAGTGGGACAGCCCCAGTACAACGGCTTTCCCACTAAAAAAAAAAACCTCTCCCGCCCAGGTTTCTTCTTTTAGCTCATCTTCCAAACATGAGCTGGACAAAGTACAACCGTCATCGTCAGACATGACAGACAACCATCATACTAAAAATTATTATTATTATTATTATTATTATTATTATTACCTTGCTGTCATGTAGGAATCTTGGAATGCCCATATCCTTCTTTTGCTCCTCCAGGTCAAACTCAATACCCTTGTACAGCTTCTTCTCCTCCTCTGTTAGAGAAGCCACAGCCTCATTGATGCCAGGTATCAGGATTCTACCACTGGGCTCGATGAGGCTGCCTGGAATGGTAACAGGCAAAATGCAAACAAACACAAAACACTGCAAGGGAAGAAGGTCGAACACAGTTGTATTGAAAATCAGATGCAGTTTCACATTTTATCCACTAGAAAGCTTTAACCCAAAGTAATATTTTAAGATTTTAACAGGTCAAATGCTGTTACATGGAGTAAAGGGCAAACACTTTCCTTGTGAGCATTTAAAAAGGTAAATTTATGAAGAATGCCACATGTTTATAGCTGCACTTTCTTAGAAATATCAAGATGGAGACTAAACTGAGAGCCTCAGCAAGCACAGGTCATGAAATATCCTTGAAGTTTGTCTAGCTGGGGGTTAAGAGTTAAACAAAAAGTCCATAAGACCCTCAGTGTTTTGAGCATGTTGTGATAAAACTTCTCTGTATATCAATTTCTTCCAGGACCTTTTTACCTGTCTCAGACAGAAACATTGAAGAGACTCCTTCTGGTTATCACTAAATTAAAGAAACAGACTTTTTCATCATCAAAATGGGCCCAGGTGTAGTTGAACAAACCCTGTAGTACCCCAGTGTGTCATAATCCCCAGAGGCGTGAGACAAGATATTAAAACATTTGCTGTTGACTCAGAATAAGTACTGTAGCTCACCAGAGAAGATCTTCCAGAGATGGGAAAATGTTCAAATCCTAGAACTGGCAAGCTTTCAGTAGGGTCACAAAGGCAGATGAGCCAACTTGTGAAAGGCAACCCCCAGTGTGAAAATGGCCAAATTTGATTGATATTAGCCATCCATCCCTCTGGATGTACTGCTTATCCTTTTTTAATATGAAAGGAGTATAAAACAGGCCTGCCTGCTCAGGTATTCTCTACATGAATGAAAATAAGCATCAGACCACACCTGTGTGAGAAAGATGGCCCTTTACACACTGGATTGCACAGTGTGAGGCGCTAGCCTGCAGGACTCATGAAAAAGAACAAGTTGTTTCACGCTTGGTTATTTGGTTTCACTGGAACACAATCTGTAGAAACACACTTCATTGCATTAGAACTGTTACTGTGGCATTCATAATTTATGTTTTGGTTTGATCTTTTTCATTGTAAACATTGTCGTTTTTTTAAGCAATGGTACTTGATGTTATTTTGTATTTTTGCAGAAAACATACAAGAAGCATAACAGTAAGGAATAACCATATCTCCGTTGCTTACTGGGTAAAAAACATGACAGTTTAATTCATGGACATTCGAAAACAGGGAAGAACAGTGCTGTATAAAAAGGCTACATGTTATATCTTACCAAGCAGAGCTATCAAATCTGTCATGGGTTCATGGACAGATCCTCCAAACACCCCAGAGTGCAGATCCAGCTTGGGCCCCTCAACCTGAAACAGAGCAGAGCAGTGCGATCACAGAGAGGCAGTAGTGAGCACAGTACAAAACTGTGGGGTTGGGCGAAGACCAATAGTTACTGTATTTGATCATTTGTTATCTTTCATCAAATTAGGCAGCAGCAAGTACCCCAGGTGAGTGACCTGTGTTATCTATACAGTATATAAGATATAACATGTAGCCTTTTAATACAGCACTGTTCTTCCCTGTTTTCGAATGTACATGAATTAAACTGTCATGTTTTTTACCCGGTAAGCAACGGAGATATGGTTATTCCTTACTGTTATGCTCTATATGTTTTCTACAAAAATACAAAATAACATCAAGTACCATTGCTTAAAAAAATGACAATGTTTACAATGAAAAAGATGTATGGAGCAGCATGAGAGAGATCACTGGCTTCAAACAGGCTGGGGGTGCAACAGAAGGGAACCTGGAGATGGCCAACGAGTTGAACCAGTTCTTTAACAGGTTTGATTCTGGGTCCTCTGTGGCGCAACACCCATCCCCCCACAGCCACACGCTCCCTAACCCTTCACAGCTGCGACTGCCCAACACCTCCTCCATCCCCCCACAAACATGGCCGGCTACAGCTACAACCCCCGACAGCTACTCAGCCACCCATCCCCCACAACTGCCACTCTCCAACACCTCCGCCATTAACACCTGCAGCACTGAAAGCACTATGAGCACCATCCCCCAGGCCAGGCTGACCATCACAGCTGACCAGGTGAAGAAGGAGCTGAAGAGGCTGCACCAGGGTAAGGCCACAGGACCAGATAACATCTGTCCCAGAGTTCTGAGGGCCTGTGCTGATCAGCTGAGCGGAGTGCTCCAGCGACTGTTCAACCTGAGCCTGCACTTGGAGAGAGTCCCGGTGCTCTGGAAGACATCATGCCCGGTCAGGTACCAAAGAAAGGGCGCCCCTCTGTCCTCAACGACTACAGACCAGTTGCACTGACTTCTCACGTCATGAAGAGACTGGAGGGGCTGGTCAGCTCATCACTGCAGTTTGCCTACCAGCCCAGTGTTGGTGTGGAGGATGCGATCATCTACATGCTGCAAAGGGCCTACTCACACCTGGACAGGGCTGGCAACACTGTAAGGATCATGTTTTTCGACTTCTCCAGTGCCTTCAATACCATCCAGCCCTTACTTCTAAGGAGGAAGCTGGAGGAGATGCAAGTCGATGCCTCCACGACCTCGTGGATCACTGACTACCTGACAGGCAGACCACAGTCTGTGAGACTTCAGAACTGTGTGTCTGAACAGGTAGTGAGTAACACAGGGGCACCTCAAGGGTCAGTTCTTTCTCCATTCCTCTTCACCCTCTATACTTCGGACTTTAAGTACAACTCAAAGTCTTGCCACCTGCAGAAGTTCTCAGATGACTCTGCAATTGTGGGATGTATCAAGGGTGAGCAGGAGGAGGAGTACAGAGGACTGGTCAGCAGCTTTGTGGAGTGGTGTGGGGTGAACCACTTGGAACTGAATGTAACAAAGACAAAGGAACTGGTGGTAGATTTCAGGAGGAAAAAGGTCAAACCTACTCCTGTCTACATCCATGGGAGTGGCGTGGAGATGGTGGACTCGTACAAGTACCTGGGAGTGCACATTGACGATAGACTGGAATGGTCTAAGAACATCGAGGCCATCTATAAGAAGGGACAGAGCCGACTTTACTTCTTGAGGAGGCTCAGGTCCTTCAATGTGTGTAGTAAGATGCTACACATGTTCTATCAGTCGGTGGTAGCGAGTGCCATTTTCTATGCAGTGGTGTGCTGGGGCTCTTGGATGAGAGCAGTGGATTCTAAAAGGCTGAACAAGCTCATCAGGAGAACAAGCTCTGTCATTGGGTCTGACCTGGACCCCTTGGAGGTAGTGGCTGAGAGGAGAATGATGTCCAAACTAGAGGCCATCATGGACAACCTCCCATCCCCTCTATGACAGACTTGCAGGAATGAAGAGCACGTTCAGCAATAGACTGATTCATCCACGGTGGGACAGGGAGCGCTACAGGAGGTCATTCTTGCCTTCTGCCATAAGACTGTACAACCTTGCGTCTTGGGAGAGGCAACATCGACAGTGACCTGTTTCTGGACTAAACGCATCTACACATCTACTGCTACATCTGTTCTCTTTCTTTTTCTTTTTCTTTTTCCAGTTTACAACCATTTTTTGTGCAATATATGCCAGTGACCTGTGCAATACATTTATATTTACAGTATATCTATAGTTACATCTATATTTATATTCAGATGTGTGATACGATTTTTCTGTGTACTGTTCTGTTCTAGTTTGTTCTTGTGTGTCCGGACTTTGAGTAACTCTTGTATTGTATTGTATTGTATTGTATGTATTGTACTATTATTATATAATTTGTTACACTGTGGCTGTGTTGTGTGTGTTAAGCTGCTGTTGCACTGCAATTTCCCTCATGGGATCAATAAAGTATCTATCTATCTAGGGAATTGCAGACACAACTCCCAGATCCCAGGTCATTCCTGTGGAATCTGTTAAAATAAGGGTAACAACCTAAAGTATTGGTCAGTAACTTCAAAGTCTATCATAGGAACACTCTGCACTGGCTGTTATCCATGAAACCTTGCATCAAAGGTTTTGGCATTGACGTTCATTGGCAGCGATCAATGACTCCAACAATGAAACATGGGTAGTTATTCAATGTTTCAGCACATGCACAGGAGCTTGAAACCTGTCATCAATGTTTAACTTTGCTTACAGTTCCCAGCTGGAATCAAACTGCAGCTGGGAAAGAAAGACTAAAATAATGAGGCCAACAAAAAGTAATAATGAAGTCATCAGGGAAAGACACCACAGCTAAAACAACGAAACAGTGAAAAGCATAGAACTCAGCTGAGGTTAAGAATGGTGGAAAAAATATTTATTTACTGTGCCTGCTCTCTTTTCCAAATTAAAGGAGCAGGTGTGTCTCGGGGAGCTCGTATTTTCAGATTTGAAACGACAAAAAGAAGAAGACACTCTGTGTCTCCATGAATGAGCTTGAGATCTTTAATTCATAAAAAGAATATGTCTTATGATTTAAGATAAGTTCCCAGGGTCCCCAGCAAGATGGATTGTGAGCTCTCATCCATTCATACTGCATTTCCTTCTGCCTCTGAGGTGGTGGGGGCAGAAACACAGCAGCCTTTGAGTTCGCCTGGGTTTTGGGTGCTGTCTGCTGTTGTCTGTAACTATGACCAGTTTAAATAATCTGTTTTCAGCACAACTCTACACTCTACTCTACACAAAATGGTATTGTAGGAAAGGATCAAATTAGTTCACTGTCATTAGCAGCTGGAAGGGGAGAAGTGAACCCCTGGATAGTATTGTTATGACCACAGGGTTTAGTACAGAATGGAGCAGGTGTAGGAATCAGGAAAGGGGGTTGGACAACACATTTATTAACCAGAACCGGGGAAAGGTACACACACCTGGACAGGGGGTTACAGCGCTGCACCTACACTAACACAGACACGGGAGGGAAGAGCCCGCCTGACAGCCCCCACCCCCTTATATACTGGTTATAAGTCTGGTTCCCCCAAGTCCCGCCCCTCAGGGACTGTACCCAGCCTGCCTTGTGCACGCATGGCCAAAGGGGATGGAGCAGCTGTTAACCGCCCCACGTGGGCACTACAGTATGTTATCCCTTGACACACTACATCACATACTGTAATTTCCATTGTGTGCGGCTAGGAAAAGCGAGGCAAAGTGGCAGACAAAATTCAAAATCCATGACCAGGCATGGAGTTGGCATGGTGAGCAAATATCATAAAAGCAAGAAAAACAGTGTTTACCTCAACACAAAAGTAGCAGTTCCCTCTGGTGCCATATGTGAGGGCAGGCTTCCGGCTCACCCAGACATTGTCTGAGATGACAATGTAATCCACGTCAGAGAAAAAGCTCTCATTCCGCTGCCTAATCAATGTCTCCAAGCCATCTGATCCCACTTCTTCCATCCCCTCGATTATGAACTTGATGTTCACTGGGATTTCCTGTGGGGTGAGGAAACATGTCACCTGAGGCTGGCTACACCCGCAGAAATGGATCTCCTCATCCACAAGCACACGTGAGCTACCTGTTTCAGTGCCTGGTAGGTCTCCACTGCATGAAGCCAAGCGAGGACTGGCCCCTTGTTGTCTGTTGCTCCTCGTCCATACAGGTTCCCTATGGGGAGCAAATCAATGTGTCATCCCTAGCCACGCTTTCACAGGCCATGCAGATAAAGCAGCGAAACCAAAACCAGTGACATGGAAAACTGCAGCATTTACTTAATCTTCCACTTCCTCTAACACAGTACTGTATGTAACACCTTCCACTAGGAGAAAAAGCCTGAAATTCACATTAAAAGGTACAAACCTAGCAAAATGCAACGTGTCTTCATTATATATACATACAAAACTCCAACAGCAACAGTTCGTTGATGTGGAGCTCAAAAAAGTGAGTAGGGATTGTACTGGACAAGAACACTTTCAATCTGTCGCAATCAGTTGAGAACCTGGAGGCAGCTAATTAGCCTGTTTTAATCACAGTCTTCTGTCGTAGGTCAGGTCAGTTTTACAGATCCAAATCTACTATCCAGAGATTCAAGAGCAGCTTCTTAAGCTGAGGTCTTTGTAGTCATGTATTGTCCCTCAGTTTATTATCAATACACCTTTATCATGTTGCTTCCTTGAAAAATATGTTACATAACAGCTAGGCAGCGGGTTATAGAAAGGCTACTGACAGGTTTGAGCTCCATGGTGTGTACTCTACCATTTTTATTTAGTGTCACAAGGAGCTGCTATTTTAATTGGAAAACACCAAGATTCCACTTGAAGAACTTGAAGAACACTTCCTATTCACACTGTTCTGACTGAAGATGTGTTTTGAAACAAGAGCTGTAAGGAAGCAAGTTGAACCCAGGCTGACCGTTGACTTCTGTCAGATTGTAGGGGTCAGTAACCCAGCCGTCCTCCTTCTTGGCAGGCTGCACGTCCACATGTCCATAAACACAGAGGGTGGGTTTGGTCGGGTCCTTCTTGAACTCAGCCAAGATCACAGGGGGCAGCGGGATAGATTCTCCACTGGGCATCTATAGAGAAAGACAGGCTCTGCTTTCATGACGGAACTTTAGATTTTAATCTATTTACAGGAGAGTGTCATCCACCCCCTCCCAGTTTTAGAATCTGTTGTCCCCTGGGAGTCCAGATCAACCTGGCAGATTGATCTCTTTCACTTGTTGCCATAACATACCAACAGCAGACTGCACCAATTCATCCAGAGTGGGCTAATGCAAGTCAAAATCAATGCAATGCAGCTACAATTTGAAAATTGTGATGGTTTCCTTATTTGCAAAAACCTTTGCATGAACCTCAGACAGATAAATATGAAGACACGATTAAATAAGTTAGGTTTAAATGTTAGACTGACATCTGCAGGGACTTGGGAAATGACATAGTCTTGGTTCACTAACCAACCCTTTAACATTAACTTATTGTACAATACAGTGGTTCAAGGAGAGATACACATTCATTCCGTTACCTTATAAAGTGACTTGATTGTGGAAGTGGATTTTCTGAGAGCCCTAGCATCTGTCTGGATATTTGCAAAAATCTATATAATTGAACACATTCTCCTTTTTAATTCACTAGATTTGAAGAACAAAAACTGAAAGCAACTAGAAATCAGACCGCTACCTCCTGACTTCCCACGCTGGCAAGCTCCACACTTCCTCCCAGGTCTCGGATCTGGCCAGCAGTCACATTCAGCATCTTTTCCACTTCCTTCCAGGACTGAGAATTACTGGATTCACTCTCGATTGCCACCCACTTCTTTAGCCTCTGTGACGCAAACACAGCAGGAAAAAAACAGCTAATTTGCATGTAATTATTTAAACAGTGCAGGTGAGATGGTTTCACAATAAAACCTTTTGAAACAGAGCCACTGCCCCCCCCCCCAAAGACATATTATCCAAACCACAACTGCCATAAACAGACATATACTATAGCCTCACTTAACTCATTGGCTGCAGTCAATCATTCTGAATGACAGGGAGAAGCAGAGCTGGACCCTGAGGACTACAAGGTCTGCCAGCTTACCCTCCACCTTACAGTAACTAAAGCAAAGGGTTATAATGTGGGCCACATTACTGATTTTGTGAGTGAAGCCATTGTTAATTGAAAGATTATCATGCTGTACATATTGTAGGAGAAGCATAGACCTCAGGTAATGGAGGTTGCACACCCTTAGCATGAGTAGGGCTCCCAGGGATTGTGTTGGGAGTGATGTCAATGGATCCAGGAGAACAATGATTATACAGTAGGACTGTCTGGCCCACTTTAAATAAGATGGATGTGATTCAGTGTAAAGGAGAGGGTTCTACTATTTCCATTGTGTCTCCCCTTGTTGAAAAGAAACACAGGAATCTCAAAACTCACTTTAGCACATCAGCAATGACTCCACCATTTCTGAGGCAAACAGACAAAAACCCATAGCATGCAAACTTCAAGAATTCGGGAGGAATTCAGATTCACTTTCTTTCACTGTAGAATTCATACCTGCACATATTTGTCTTGGTTCCCATCAATATACTGAAATAAAGGATCCAGAACTGATGGAGTGACCTCACAGGCCATTTGCATCATAAACATGTAGAAAAGGAATTTGGTCTGTGAAAGAAAAAATAAAACATAATAAATGTGGTTAGGAAGGAATTTCCTAAGAGATTTATCTGTGCAAAATTAGTTAGTAACAGTGCTGAAAACATTCCATGACCATCATTTTTCACTCTGAGTAAGCACGAAACTCAAAAATAAGGCCACAATTTTGGTCACAAAGGTGCAAATCGTTTATCAGAAAGCACTTCACAATTTCACAAGCACTAATAAATTAACTAATAAAAACAATCTCAGTGCTTTAACTCCATTGTTCTTTTATGCAGACAGAATTGTGACAATTGGCTTACTTAGTATGAAATGCTTGCTGGAAACAGGTCCAAACAGGAACTGTACTCACCTTCTGGAGAAGCACAAAGCACATATCTTACCAGATGAAAAGAGAATAGTAATGAGCTGTAGCTGTGCTGTGGGAAGGGTGTGCTAACATTTACCTGCTTTCCTTTAACCAATAACAAACAAAGGTACAAATTTAAACTTGAGTTTCTTGCTCTACCAGTTTTTTTCTAGGTTTCAGCCTCGAGTTAAATTGGCTCCTTTAACATAACAGTGGCAATTTCAAACTGACTAATCTTATCTTGGTACTGGGCCAGATGTGCTACCTGAGGGATACTATGACTTTGTAGCAGGACAAAAAGACTGAATTGAAAGATTTCAAATGTTTAAATGTGTCATCCGCACACAAATATGCATTGGAAAATAAAATGCATAGTTTCTTTACAAATTGTTGGAAATGATTGAAACTAATTTCAACCAACACATTTCAAACAATATGGAGTTTATAACAAAAGTTCGGGAGGGGTGACAACAACCAAGCTCAATCAGACTCATCTATAAGTAATTAGCAATCGTTCCTGACAATCCATTCCTCTCCCAAACGGTATAAATGCCTACAAGATCCCTATCTCTCTCGCTTTCATGTCTCTTGCATCCTACCTCCACCCCTGCAGCTACTCCTTGGTCACCCTGCATGGGGGTCCTGGCCTCCTTGTCCTATGGCCAGGGGGCCAACCCTCAGCCAAGTGGGTTAAGCCACAATTTCTCTCCATGATGCTTTCATGATGCTTGGGTGTTTGTCATTCCAGAAATTAAAATAATGTTGAATTTTGAGAACATTTTCAAAGCTAAAGAATCTGCTTCAAGCTATATGCTTGAAAAGTAATTCAGCTTTGATCAGTAACCTTGTTTTACAGAGCACATACTATATCAGACATTAACAGACAAATCTAAACACTAATTGTATGGCCTATCTCTCCTAGACAAGGGATATTCATTCTTCTGAGTTTGCCCTATTAGCTGATACCAGGTGGCACTTGGACCAAGGATCTGCAGCTGTGGTTGGAAGGTTGCCGGTTCAAATCCCATGGCTGGCAGAGGAATTCTACTCTGTTGGGCCCTTAACCCCAACTACTCCAGGGGTGCTGTATAAATGGTTGACCCTGCGCTCTGACCCCAAGCTTCTCTCTCCCCATCTGTGTGTCTCATGGAGAGCAAGCTGGGGTATGTGAAAAGAAAAATTCCTAATGCAAGACATTGTATGTGGCTAATAAAGTGATCTTATCTTAACTCAGTTACTAGTCAACCAATGATAATTGAAAAACATAGCAGTCAGCCTTTAGTCTAGGTCATGATGAGTTTCATGTCACTGTTCCAAACAGTGCAGTAGTAACACAAAAAACAGCAGCAAATTTCTGACTTGTACATTTGCTGAACAAAGCAGTGCTCCCATATTAATTTAGATTGCTCGGTTGGACTCTTTAATTCATCCCTCTTGTTAACATCACCCCTGCTTATAACCATTTCCTCCTCTGTCCCAGTCTTGAGAGTGTACAAACTTAGGAATGACTGAGGTGTTATTGTATTTAGATAACAGCTAACATAAAAAGACATTAACAAAAAACATAATAAAGATCCTCAGACCAAACTGACAGCCTGACTCGGGCCTCAGACACAGTCCTGCTGTGCGATACAGGCAGCTGCTATGGTACACAAGCCAAGCAATGGGATACAGAGAGGAGGAGAGGAGTACCAGCTCACAATATCGGACACAGCCCGTGTTTTGTTCTTTTTATTGCAGCTGAAGTATCTCTGGATGCTACCTCAATAGATGCTGAAGATGTTATTTGGCATTTTAAATCGCTAAACCAATGGCCGGGGTTATAACACTCGTAAGCCCATTCCCTCCGCAGCTCAACACATCCACGTGCCAGGGTCCCTCTGGGTTCAAATAGAAATTCCATAATACGGGAATCCTCCTTGATCTGTATGCACAATACTTTTGTAGTATGAAATGAGTATGTACTGTATACATTTTGTTATATCTTTCAGTTTTTCCTTCTTACATAAACCACTTGCATGAATGATCTCAGATGTCAAACATTGTGATAGGCTTCTGGGAAAATTGGACCCATGTGAGAGTGTTTGTGTCTGTGTGTGCCCTGTGATGGACTAGTGTCCCATCCAGAGTGAATCCAGGATGAACTCTTTCTCCCCCACAACCCTTACTGTGATTTGAAAAAAGCAAATAGAAAATGGATGCATGATCTGGTAAGGCAATGTCTTTCTCGTTTCTTATTGTAATGTATAATTGGATCATAAAAAGCTCTTTGAGCATAATTTTAGCTCAGTTATTTCAATATAATTCTGTTGGATCTGCTAATTTTTTCACCACAACTCCTGGATTTAACTCTTACCGTGTGGCTCCGAGCGTCTTGTCAAACAAACACCTTGCAGTGCTGCTGTCTTGTCTGAAATCCTTAAGCCTAGATTTTTTGGGCTTAGTCAGCTATCTATGTAAGGTCAAAGAGTATTTTCTTGTTAATGGTTAACATGTCCTTTAAACCACGTTTTTATACTTCTGTGCAACTGCAAGTCTTATACAGTTGTTAATGACCTATGACTGACATTGTGATCTGCAAAGTTCTTTAATATCAATTATTTTTCTATCTGTCAACAGCAGTTCCTTAAAACATTAACTTTACCATTTCTGAACCTTGCACGTGCAGTTTGACTGGGCAGTCCGCCAGCGCCCACATTTTGAAAAAAGTGTTTAAGATCAGAAGTAGAAATCAGAAGAATCACCCCATCAGGGACAGAGGGGTAGGCTACATAACACCAGTGGGACTCCATCTTTAGATTTCTTTAGAGTTCTTAAACTTGTCCAGCCTGAGATCGAGCAGTTGCTACTTGTATTCATTCTATTTTCTGCGCGTTGTGGACTAGTCCTCAGTACTAAACAACATTTGTATCGATTCTGACTTGGGTCACTGTTAAAATCCTCTCATTGTGAACAGGCATGAACAGAGACTAATACTAATGTAGGGTAACACAAATCTGAAACATTAAAACATTTGAAACAGGTTTTTCTATTCAAGAACTGAACATTTTTTGGTAAGCGAGTTTATGATAATGATGGAAGAGATTTGTGCGATGGTGTGCTGTGAAAGCCTTTGCATGTACTATAATGTTGTTTCGTTGTTACACTGTTTTAAAGTAAAAATCGCCTCCTGACCTTATTGCAATACATATACCCTGGCTCAGATGGCTGATGCAGGGGGCAGAGTACCCCTATCGACAGCAATGGCAAGAACAGAAAGCAGATTGTTTCATTCTGTTCTGTCAACAGCGGTCAGCAAACACTCTTAAAATGTGCAAACACCAACAAGTAATCAGCTGACTTTAAAACATTTGCATTGCTTTTGATAGCATCTCAGGCCCCTGTCATGTAGAAAACAGAAACAACGAAGAGACTCACCATAGTTAACCTCACAGAAGCTCAACAGTCTGATGCAGCTCTGTCTTTTCTATCTTTGTGTTGTAAAAAGAGAAGGTGTCTCTCTTTTCTGCGGTGGAGATGCCCACCCCCCAGCTACAGATCAGCTGTTAACATCAAGCAGAGGTCTTGCGCACCAGCACTACACCAGCAATAATTCTAATCCTGAGTGGGGAAATCAGTTTCCCTACAGGCTAAACAGATTCCAAAGAGAAAAAATATCATTATTTAATATCAATAAATATAAATATCTACAGCTCTGCAATGAGAAAAAAGGAGAATTGCAATCCTCATTATAAACTTTAGAATCTGATAGAACCCCAATACGGTTAATTTCAATTATAATCGCCTGCAATCTCTGAACATTAAAAAAATTAAAACAAAAAAGAAAATATATTTGTGGTGCCCTGTCTGGGATATATTCTCAAATGAAAATGATGATGATGATTATTATTATACTTTGGTTTCATACTCAAATTTGCTGCCCAAATCTTTGTAGAACAAATATAATATGATCTAGTAACACTAAAAAAACAGACACTATTAAAAATATACTAAATAAAACTACTTTTGTTTCTGAAAATACAGGCAGTCGTTGTACATACATGTACCACATAACCCCAGTGGCATGTAGATGCTGAGAAGGCTGTATTTTTGGTTGCAAAAGAAGATTAGCATTTAGAAAATGCACTTTAAAATAGATTGTTTACTTGTTGCCTTGGTGATTACTACAGGATTAATCCATTCTTAAAGTAATTTCAGAGGTGTAAAACGATGAATCCCACACTAGCCACTTTGTGCTACGTAAACACTGTGGTTTAAAGCTGATTATTTGCTTGTTCAATGGCTCCTTGGTTATTAAGGAATTTTGTAAAGTCTGTATTTATTGCTATGGTTGGCTATAATCTCCTCAGTATTTTGGGGGTCTGTGGGCAGACCCGACTAGTATTTTACTTTTAAAGTATTCTATATTAATGCGCTTAATTTGGATTGCATATCACTGCCTGTTGTGTGTTTCTTCCTGTTGGGGAATACAGGGTTCAGGTCTCATGATGAGACTACAAAGTGCATTTTCTCCAGCTATTCTATCCTTACTATCCAGTTTCTTTCCGCTTAGAATTCAGTGTTCAGAAAATGTTTTATTATTATATTAGTATTAACTTGCCTTGAACAGAAGATCACTGACAATTAAGGTTGTGTGTCTTGGTAACACAAACCAGGACATCATAAATTGGACTCATTGTGACACCTCTTTTAATGAATGGCCCATATCAAAACCTTTTAGATTGCTACTCCAAAAGAGGAAGGAGATAAACCCTGGCTGGAGGTCACCTGTCATAAATCCACTGCCAGAGGAATTCACCAGCGCGAAACCTACCCTGTGTGAAGACCACTACACCCAATGACGTCACAGACATTTCACCACCCATTATGCTATGATGTTACTGTTTCCACAGTTGTGATGCTCTATTTAACTCTGGCAACAAGACAGCTACATAATCACGTGACATTAACCATTGCTGTCTGAACCCCAACTGGAACAAACAAAGCTGAATGTGACTGCCAGGCGGAAAGACCCATGTAAACAGAATCATAAAACATTTATTTGAATCGTGTTTTGATTAGTATCTTTTGAAATCAATGAGCTGTTGATCAGCCATTTGTAGCACAGCAGACTGACACACATACAGTATGTTTATTTTGAATATTGGTATTCTATTAATAAAATGATATTCTTGCAATCCATGGGTGTATATCACTTTTGTTCGGACTGATCGATTGCTAGTACCTCAGAAACCCCCTGAGATTACTGTCCCAATTTCTTATTGTTACAGTTAAACCATCAATGAAATCACTATGCTGTTTTCTAATTATTTCTAGGGGATTCTCTGCCTGCCATCCCACATTCATTACAGAGATTAAGCACCACAATAACCTAATTTTGGGAATATTCTCATGAAATCTCTCTTGTCATCTCTATAGTTTTTCAGATTTCAAATGTAAAATTTGGAAAAATGGGTAGATCTAGAAGCATAATAAGCTACCATATCTAAATGAAATTATTCAAATCTCCGTTCTTTGAACTGCCTTATTGTATATCTAAGTTAAAGAAGAGGTGTTGCTAAGTGCTCCTAGCCTCACTCATCATTTTGTACCTGTTTCTGAGGTCTTTCCTCTGGCACAAGGGCTGATCTTGCCAAGTTTAATTGTGATGTGCTTGTGATACTCACACATTACATGCATAACCTACTTTGCATTTGTTGCTCCATTGCTATGCCCACCCCATGTTTTCACAGCAGGCTGTGTCGCAGTTGCAGTGGCTGGGGACCACGCTGCCACTCGGACTTGATTGTCATGGAGACAACTTCCACAGAGCATTCGGTTGTTGTGAGAACTCTCACAACACTTGGTGCTCTGGGGTGTTCAATTCCTGTGCCGTCTCTCCTCAGTGATTTGGCATTGACGTGTTCATCGCTTCACTCCTGAGCCACATACCAGCGTCCCAGCGGAGCCCTTCCTGTTCCTGGTTGACAGTTCTCTTGGGCTCCAGCAGGGAGCTCTGTCCAAGGCTTTGCTGTCCAGGGCTTCTCCAGGCTGCTGAGTGTGAACCACAGGTCAGGACCCTGCTTCAGACCCAGACCTCAGCAGATGACTCCCTCTGCCTGGTCTACAGTGCATCTCCCTGGTCCGCCCTGACGTCGCATGCTGGCCTGGTCTCTGGAGAAGACCCCCCCCCAATGAGGGCACAGCTTGTTCAGCCCGGTATAGATGTGACTTGAGGATGACCGCCCTGACTGGGAGTATCCTGCCCGGCCTCAAAGCAAGCCTCAAGCTCCAGATTTTTATGGCTCTCCCTGTCCTGCACTTCCTTTCCCTGCACTCCTTCCTGGATTCCAGCCTCCAGCTGCACTAAATGCTCATGGACAAGTGTCCTGGAGCTCAATCACAGCACAGCAGCCACAGCAGGAAGCACACAACTCACTGAAATGTCTTTAGAATTCTGCATCAGTGAAAGCATTACTGAAATTACTGAAGCATTGACACACTCTTCCCCAGGACACTTGACACCCTTTAATAATCTCAAACAGGTAAAGCCATCAAAGATTTTCTGAAAATAAAAACCCAGTGCAAACTTCCATCATTTATAGATCTCCGACTCTGGAAAGTGTCCCAGGCTTGAGTAACTCTAAATCACTCTACAGCACATTAAATGTCACGTGACATTAATAGAAGAGTCAAAGGACTAAACGCAGAAGACGAAGGACATGTTAGATATGTTTTCTACAAGCCATACAGCATGTTTCATTTTCCATCTGACAACATGAAAAAATGTAATTTCGCAAACAGAAGGGAACATACTCTAATCGGTATAGTAACATCCCAGAAGTGACTTCCTAAATCACTGGTGACAGACAAAATACTAATAGCAGAAGCATTGACTAAAACCCACTAAAACAGGAACATAAGCCGACTTTATATTAATGCTGTTAACAGGATGAGAAATTACTTCATGCTGAAGGCAGTAGGATGTAGCTGTTCTACAAAAAAACTTTTACAAAACCAGACAGCCGTCTATTTATTCGTTTTGGAAAAAAAATGTTGTTTTGTAACTGCATCCATAATTTCACCACAATCACTTCCTCAGTCATGGATTAGTGGGTGGTGCAGTTCAGTACCAAATTAACAAAATTATAATGGAAATGTGACTGCACTGATTCAATTAAGAAATCTACAACTGTTCTGTAACATATCAATTGATAAATCTCCCTTGATCTGAAAGGACTACATCAGCGAAATATTTGTGTAATGTGCTTGAGAAAGAAAAATAGATTTTATTGATTTGGACATACTTCTTACACACAGCACCAAAAAATCACGACTTTCCTACAGGAGAGGTTGGCTGTTTCGCTAAATTTGAAGATTGTGTGGGATCCCCCTTGGACTCATCAGACCTGTGCAACTTCATGGAGGTAGGCAACAAAGAGCTTAGTTCCTTCGATGTAGTTGTACCTGGAAAGCAAACACAGGAACAGTGTAGAACACATTGAAAGTGACAGGACAACCTCACAGACTGGGCTGAAAACGGAGTATAGTAAATTAGTAAAGGCGTTAAAATATTTAGTGGGATGTGCTTGTTCAGGTAAAAGTGGATGTAAGGGATGTAAGGGTGGAAAACTGGTAAATAATGTCAACGACTAAGGAAGACATAAAGTTCTGAATCAGAGCATAACTCATTTATGATAAAATTGAGGTTCTGTTTGCATAAAATCTCTTCCTAGATTAGAGATATACTGTAAAACCCATGGTAGCTTGACATTGTGGACGCAGTTGTTTTAAATATAATCATGCACTGTTAATTAAGCAAATTTTTCTTATTTCCTTATAGAAATTAGACTAATCACTCACATGGCTTAAATGAATCTAGTTAACATTTGTTTCCCCAGGGTGTTCAGATACATAATATATTTATGATATGGGGCTCAAACCCTAAAAAAACTGAACTTGATCTGGATTTCAGACATGTTCACATTGCCTTTACATTATGAAGAATTATTATCACAGTGAAACCCTAAATAAGTGCATTCGAAACATCTTTAAACCCAGAGCAGGTAAGGGAACAGGAGAGGCCAGATTACTATTATCCACTAACACAATTAAGGCAAGCTTGGAGAATGGCAGACTTCAGCATCCTAGGCTGCATCGATGTCTGTGATCTCCAAGAATGATTTACTGTAATGGAACTACTGTGCTGTCAGCGGAGTTACCTGCTCATCTTCTCATTTTGTGAGTGCAGGCCATCATCAAAGCCCCCAATTGGCAGCATGATGATCCTTTTCCCTGTGACGTCCTGAAACGTTCTCGCTATCGGGATGGTTCCTCCCTCTCGGATCATGTCCGGGTCCGCTCCCAGCACTGAGGGAACACGTCAGGAGGTCATTTTTACAGAGTCAAAGGAAAGACCCTTGTCCATAGTGTTGTCTCACTGCTATGCCCCTAAGCAGGCGGAAAGCCACAGTTACCAGAGTTGTTTTTCTAAATACCAAAGAAAGCTTAAAAGTTGAGGGAGACCAAGTGAATTCATGACCCCCTTCTTGGTCAGGAATGAAGGGCACATGGTGGACGCACCTGCGATCCTGTGATGTGTACTGTACCATGTTTAAAACATCTTGTTCAAAAAAGACGTCATAGAAACTGAACAACCCCTACTGCGAATAATAAATGAAGAAACTCATTGAAAAATCAATATCAATGAGTTATCTATTGTCAATGTGGAAATGTGCTAATTGTTTTACGTTAGGTGTGAGCACTGACATGACACAGTCAGGCAGAGCTAAGGAGAAAGTTTTCTGAACATAAAATGCTCAATAAGAGCTTAAGGCCATTTGTGCAGTCAAATAACAGCTGCTCTGTTATGCTCAGGTGCTCAGACCACCTAAATAACTTTATGTGTTTCTCAACCTTAATCTTAACCTTACGCACGCAAACGCATTCCTTAAAAAATTACATTACATGTCATAGGTGGGATATTTTTATTCTTGTGTTTCTTGTATCACTACATATTTTTTACTTTGACAAAAACAATCAGCAGAGAAAGCTTCTCTGGATGTTTAGCTTTCCATTTACATCAGTAACACTCTTCAGGCTTCAGCTGAGTGTGCATTGTAAAGATGCCATACAACAAACTAAAGAAAACGTTTTAATTAGCACAATCAAAACCAGAATTCAGATTGCATAACATTTCTACATTCTGAAAAACCTGAAAGTCTCTGGGATTCTTTTGCAAGCTTACGGTTTATGACAAACATCCCAACTTGTTCCATCTGTTCCATCTGTCTCCATTCAGTTTGGCCACCATAATCCAAACAGCACCTGTACAGGCTGGGTCAGGATATGACTGCCTATCATGGTTCTAGACTGATAGGCACATCCCAAGGGCAGGAGCACTGACCACATGTTTTGTGTTAATTAGTTCTCATACTTGGTCTTCTACCAAGTATTGTGCAACTGCATAAGAATTATTGAGAGCTCAAGACCTGCTCCAGGGCAGAAGGGATTACCTGTTTTTACAGCTCTCTTGCCTGCTTCATACAGTGAGTCCTTCAAGTCAGCCACCCAGGGCTTGGCCCCAATGACCATGGTCACCTTCAGCTTGTTTGGGCTGTTGCGTTTAGCAAACTCAGCATTCAAATGGTCAGACACCTGCAAGGACAGACCCAACGACACTGTATTTAGAAGGAATCAGGGATTTACAGTACGAAACTCCATCAGAGTAGCCATGAGCTCCAACACAAAGGCGCTAATGTACACGTCTCATTCAGTGGGTCTTTTTAAAACAGGCAGATATATAGACAGTTTCCCAGTGTCCTTGTCCCTGGTGTTGCATTCAGGAAATCCACTTGGGGATGAATGATTATGGCTTTTCTGAATCTCCATGTAGGAAGGCCAGAGAACACAAACAGTGAAGTACAAATCCCTGCTTTCTTTTCCCTACCTGCTTTTCCACAAGCAAAGGGTCCATGTCAGGCACCTGTCGGATTGAGAACTTGGCAATGACTTTGGCAGGGATGACGGTTTTTGTCCCAGGAGCAGAGAAGGCTCCTTCTATGCCATGAATGGACACCGTGGGATAGCGCCAGCGATGGGCAAGGAGGTCTGCCTGAAGGAAAATCAAGTTAGTGTACTGTCTCTGAGCAAAATTCTTCTTTCTGCCAAAGGCCTTTTTAAAACCACTTCAGAAATTTCCAAATTCAGTTTTAATTCTGTCCCTCCGATCTCAACAATTTAAAGTGACTAGAAAGCAAGAGTGGAAAGGTTTTCTTTAGTGATGAACTTGCCATGTGGCCAAGAAATTGAGGTTCTGGATAAACTTTCTGTTTAGGACTGTTTCAGGCTCCCGTTTTTCGTACTGTAAGATACTGTACATCCCTGGAGTCCTGTCTTTAAAATTGAGAATCACTGCTTTAAATATCACTCTGCGGATCAAAAGAGGCATGAAAGAACAGAATGTTTCCAGTGTGCAACTGAGACCACTGCAGGAAATGTGTAGCCTTTTTTTGCAAATTGAACTCATCTCATCACATGTAAAAAGAATCATTTGGTCTCTTGAGCTGAGCTGGTTTTTCCATTGTGGTTTGGGCACACTGCCCACTCAAAAGAGAAGAGGATTTATATAGAAAATTTGCCTGAAGAATCTGGCCAAAGGAAAGACTTTCTAAACTTGCCTTCAGTGCCCTTGACATGCCAATTGGCAGCCTGTCAATACTAAACAGATTTCCTTGAGATGGCACAGGCCCTAAATATTTACCTTTGAACTATACATGAGACGGTCAACCCCAATTTTCCTCTGGTAGCTCTCCAGGTCAAACTCAATGCCCTCATACAGCTTCATTTCCTCCTCTGTTAGAGCAGCCACAGCCTCATTGATTCCAGGGATCAGGATTTTACCACTGGAATCAATTAGGGTGTCTGCAAAGAACAAACCTGTCAGGCAAATGCTGGAAACATCAAAACACAAATTGCTACTCGGAACTTCCTCTGCCATTACAGTCAAGTGTGTACGACAGTCGCTTGCATTAGTTAGAAGAAACTGGGTTACCTAGGATACCGATGAGATCTGTCATGGGCTCGAATACTGTGCCCCCAAAGACTCCGGAGTGTAAATCCTGTTTCGGACCCTCCACCTGTGGCCAAGAAATGTGTAATAAGGAAGTTTAGACGAGGTCAAAGAGGATGCTTGGAAAGTTAGAGAAGGGCTCGTTTATCTCTTCTTGCTAATCAAGGCAATCTCGGGGCATTATCATAATATTTTAAATTAAGACCCTTTATCTATTTGGATGAGGATAAGGACGGGGTGGTCCACATACTGTACATTAAACAATTAGACTGACTTTTGTTAGCTTTGATTAAAACTGCCTGAGAGTCCCTATTTGTGAACACTATTTTATTCAATAACACATAACAAACATGCTCACACACAGAAAGTTATTTTACACTCTGCACAGTCTGGCGTAAAAGAGCTGTTTATTAAAAGAACAAAATCTATGCCTCATTGAAAGAAATCAATAGACGAATGCACCCAAGTATAGAGAGGCAACCTTGCTGCACAAAATAAATGTTCAGTGTTTTTAGGCAGGTGTGTAATTTACTACTATTTTTCTCCAAAGGTCAATCCTGCAAGGCACAGCAGGTGGTGACTTGATGTTTAGATCTGTGAGGAAAAAAAATCACTGCCCTCCCACCTTATGTTTCGTGCTAAGGCTGTCTTCTCACCTCTGCCAAGAAGTAGCAATTGCCTCTGGTCCCATAGGTCAGAGCGGGCTTGCGACTCAGCCAACCACAGTCTGAGATGATGATGTAATCAACGTCAGAGAAGAAGGTGTGGTTGTGCTGAGAGATCATGGCATCCAGGCCGTTCGACCCAGTTTCCTCCATTCCTTCGAGGATGTACTTTACATTGACGGGGAGTTCCTGAAATAAGTGAGAGGTCTTTTGAAACAGCTCAGCGCAAATAATAATAACAATAATTGCTTACACTTATATAGCGCTTTTCTGGACACTCCACTCAAAGTGCTTTACAGGTACTGGGGACTCCCCTCCACCACCACCAATGTGCATCTCCACCTGGATGATGCGACGGCAGCCATAGTGCACCAGAATATTCACCACACATCAGCTATCAGTGGGGAGGAGAACAGAGTGATGAAGACAATTTTTACCGTAGATAGGTATTACTAGGAGGCCATGATTGGTAAGGCCAATAGGAAATTTGGCCAGGATGCCAGTGTTACACCCCTACTCTTTTCAAGAAAAGCCCTGGGATTTTTAATGACCACAGAGACCTCGGTTTTTACGTCTCATCCGAAGGACAGCGCCTCTTTACAGTATAGTGTCCCATCACACTATACTGGGGCATTAGGACCCACACTGACCGCAGGGTGAGCATCCCCTACTGGTCCACTAACACCTCTTCCAGCAGCAACCTTAGTTTTTCGCAGAGGGTCTCCAGGTACTGACCAGGCTCACACCTGCTGAACTTCAGTGGGCTGCCAGTTGTGAGTTGCAGGGTGATATGGATGCTGGCCAAATCACAAAAGGCATTAGTTTTCACAACCACAGTGAACCCCTGTGCAAATTTCAATTAACAAATCAATAGTTACAAACATTTGCTACTAGCTAATGATAAACATGGGTGAAAAGGCTTAAGTTTTATTAGTTTGATATTATTTTGTATCAGATTTTTTTTTCTATCTTAGCATCAAGTTGTGGTTTGCTGTGTTATTGTGTGCAGTAACTAGACTTATGAGAGGACACCATCCAGTAGCAACAGGACTTTCACCATTGAGACAAGACAGTACTACTTTGTTACAGAAATGGACTCCACATTTCAGATTGTCATACCATGACTGGAAGTCGTCAAGCCACACGTCTTGAATGTGTCTGTTACAGATGTGTGCCAGACCACATCAAACTCCTCTCTCTAACTAGAGAGACGGCTTACTTGCCTTTTTACACTAATCCTTTTTACACTATTTTTTTCTATCCAAAACTAGAAATCTAAAACAAAAATCTTGTGTCAAAGATAACAGAACTACCACCCGAAACTGTGTATTTCAGGATGTACCCAAAGTAAAAGTTCAAACAATTGCAATCCTGATGCACCCATTCAGCCAAGAGCTTAGAACAAGTTCAGATTTTAAATTTGTATAGTTCAGCCCACACCTAAAGTATAATTGAGACTCACCATGTTGAGGGCCTGATAAGCTTCAACTGCATGTATCCAGGCCAGAACTGGAGCCTTGTTATCCGAAGCCCCTCGGCCATAGAGATTGCCTATTCTCAATGTAGGAGGGATAAAACAGAAGTAATGGCAAAGGTGAAATATTGTATACAGTAAATATGTACAATGGCAACTTCATATTTTTAATTTTGCACTGTGTTAATATGATGTAGAATATGTGTTGACATGGAGACAATTATAAATACCTAATGGTTATAATGAATTATCTTAATTATAATTAAGAATTAGTGGAGTGCACGAATTTAACAATAGTTCCTAGATTTCTGGCTAGTCTTTGGGCACTTTTCTTGCTCTTACAATCCCACTACAAACTAGTAATTAACTAACTACTCTGATCAGACTAAAGAAGATGACTTTATTGGCTGTATACAATTTCTGGTATCAGGGATTTTTCTTTTTGCATACCCCAACTTGCTCTCCATGAGACACACAGACAGGGAGAGAAGCTTGAGGTCAGACCGCAGGGTCAGCCATTTATACGGCACCCCTGGAGCAGTTGGGGTTAAGGGCCTTGCTCAGGGACACAACGAGTAGGATTCCTCTGCCAGCCGTGGGATACGAACCAGCAACCTTCCAGCCACAGGCACAGATTCCGCACCACCCCAAACATTGTATTCCTGTGCAGGAGTACTGTTACACTGTACCTGCAAACCAACACCTGAGATAAAGGAGGACATGTGGTGTGTGAGAATCAAAGGCCCTCACCATTGATCTCAGTGAGGTTGTAGGGATCCGTCGCCCAGCCGTCCTCCTTCTTGGCTGGCTGGACATCAACATGGCCATAGATGCAGACAGTCCGTTTGCTTGAGTCACTGCCAAACTGAGCAGTGACAACTTTGGGGAGGGGAATTTTTGTGCCATCAGACAGCTATCAGAAACAAAGGAAGAGGTTTAATATAAGGAGAGAGAACTCATACACAATGGGACAAGACAAGGACTTCCTTTAACCTCTGATTCATGCTCAAGTGTCTTCAGGGTTGTTCGGGGTTAGTTTTGACATTTCTGAATGTTGTATTACTCAAGGCGGCAGGCACTAGTAAGCCACATATTTCAGATTACCCAGCCCTTTGTTCCTTCAGTAACACCAATTTAAACCCATGAGAGTGGGACCAAGGATTGTGGAGTCCTTGAATGTCATCAATGTCAACCTTATCTGGCTGAGAGAGTCATTCTGTGCTTCTGAGGTCTCGCTCAATCCCCAGACCTTTAGGGGACTCTCTGAGCACATGCTCCAGTGTAGGAGAACTGCTGGGGGCCTCACGGCATACTGTATGTGGTCCAAGGTGAGAGGAACTTCTGGCACATGATATAGTGGGGAAACCCACGCTGTGCTGCTCCTCTCCTGTGGCACCACATCAAACTGGAAGCGCAGCTTTCGACTGACGTAACTGGGGTTACAAATGTGTCCTCTAGGAAAAAGAGCAAAGCCTTACAATATGTCACATTACGTCACATTAATCGTGCTCTAATACTCTCAATGGGCATCTACCAAACTCTCCTCCCAATGTCCAGCCTGCAAGTGAAAGGTCGACAAGCACTGAGGAATGTAAAGACTCTGATGTGGTATCATTTATTTTTGAATAATGTAAAAACATAGTAATAGGTAAAAGCTTCTGGGAACTCATCTGGCATCAGAGTTCACAAAGCTAGGACTGGGAAGCTCATCGCAGCTATGCCTGCTCAGTAATGCTCCGTTCCTACTGCCAGCTACAGTACATTACCAGTGGTCCACCAGAATGAGGGTTGCATGAGGTAGGAGATCACATCAAAAGAAAACAGGTCAGCAATGATTATCATCAGACATTTAATTTATATCTAAAATTATTATTATAATTATTATTGTTGTTGTTGTTGGGTGCAACTCATCCACTACATGTCTGTGCAGGGGCAACAATGGCATTGACCTGTTTTTGACTAAACATTACACTCTCTGCTTACATCTGGTTTTTCCTATTTACAACTTTTGGGGGGGCAATAGACAGTATGCTAGGGGCTTGTGCAATATAATTTTCATATTTATAATGTGTAATACAACTTTTTGTGTACTGCTCTGTTTTTTGTAATCTTTACTGTGAGCAACATTTTTTAGTGCACTTCTCACTGACTGTACTGACTGTATTGTATGTACTGTATTGTTGTATTATTTCATTACACTGTGCTGTGTTGACTGTGCTACACTTCTGTTGCACTGCAATTTCACTCACAGGATCAATAAAGTATCTATCTATGTAACTTCTCAGGGAAGTATAGGTACAGTAGCTGCAGATCAGTACCTCCTGATCACCAATGTCTACCAGTTCCACCTTTCCACCCATTTTTCTCAGCTTCTCTGCAGTGATGTCCATCATGTGCTCCAGTTCAGCCCTCTTTAGCACATCGCTGGAGTCGCTCTCTACAGCCACCCAGTCGCGCAGGGTCTGCAGGGGCACAAACAGGCAACAGGCTGGCAAATTGGGACAAAAAACCCATTTGAAAAAAAAAACAAAACTTGCCCATGTAATAAGGGTACAGTCTGATATCAGTTGGGAATTAAATAAAACTCTACTTGCAATGTGGAAATAATTTAAAACAAAAATAACACCTTATTATGAAAGGTCAGCTTCCATTATAGCTGTTAGAAGCAGCAGGTCTCAGTTGACTTTAGACACTACTGGAATTGGAGGGTGACAACACCCGCCTTTTCTGCTGACCCCCCAGATTGTCCCTAAAGATACCCTGGGGTCTGTAGGACTGCTGGTTATGAATGACAGCTTTAGAGAATAACAGCAATCACTTCTATATAGATGACAAAACGTGTGCTGTAAAAAAGACACACTGCCAGGCAAGGCAACAGTCAGATTGAAGAATACAAACTAAAGGGATTTTTAAAAAGCTGTCTGTGCCTCCATCAAAAAGAAATCCATCCATCCACTTTCTAACTGCTTTATCCAATGCAGGGTCGTGGGGGGCTGAAGCCTATCCCAGCAAGCAGAAAGCAAAAAAAAACAAGAAAAAAAACTCTCACTTCTCCCACTCCCAATTCTTAAACATGCCCTGAAAAGCCCACCTCCACGTATTCATCCTGGTGGCTGTCAACATATTGAATCAAGGCATCCAGCTGGAATGGGTCTGCTTGAGCCATGAGCAGGAGTGTGGACAACAGTAAGAAATGCAGCTATGGGGACAAAACAACAATTCTGAGCATGGAGATCACATTTGAAAGAAAAACAAAATAACTGAACAATATCATAGTAGAAAGCAGAATACATAGCTGTCAGTTACCAGGAATGGGGATGAATGTCCTTCACGTCTTAACCTTTCTTATTTCCTTAAAATGATTCTGTATCTTTCAGTAGTATCTCTGCTACAGTTCTTGAACAGCCTATTGAGACTCCTGTCGCATTATTAACAGCCTGCACTGGATTACTATTTGACACTACACGGCTTTAATAGGGTTCACTCCCAAACATCTTGGGACAGAGGTGTGCGCTGCTGTGGATGGACAAGACAATGCTGAGAGCCGAAGGGCCAGTCGGCCTTGTGTGAGCCAGTGTCTGGCAAGGGAGTGACCCATTCAAGACCAGCATTCCGGTACTTGACACACATTAACGGGTTTGAGTGATCAGCCCTTTACCCTACAGTGCCCTGCGTGATGAGCCACACTCTGTTTCACCTCCACTTTGCACCTCAGACATCACTGAACATAACTTCTTTGGTTTCTGTACTTTTATGTGAAATTGATATGACAATGGTATACAGACATACAGCAACTCAATTGCCTTGAGGAGTCAGCCAGTATACTGCAGAACTGTACTGATTGTGAGGGGGCATGTTTTATTGAAAGGGTGGATTTGCTCTTTCCTTTTTAACTAAATACCTTTCAGACGCCACATTTATTTTCTTTCAAAATTATCTCCACATGCAAATGTATATAGTATTCTCAGTTGTTTTGATGGAAATAAGAAAATCCTGATTATTGTAAGGTTAAATATTTGAATATCTCTCCTGTCATCCATTATGCCCGGTTTGTTATTGTTCATTTAAGTAACAAATTTATCCGAATGGTGACTCCCAGGGGCACTACACTAACAATTCAGAATCAAATCATTTAACTACAGAAAAGTACAAACTTTTCATTCTGTTACAAAGGCTTTTAAAAAAGGGAATTTTACATTTGAATTTTAAAGTTTGAATACGGTCATAAAAAAAAACAAATCTAAAGCCTCTCAAAAAAAGGAGTTCATGGGCACTGAATACTACCGCTTACAAGCTTTACAGTATGAGCAACTAAGCGTGCACAGCTAACACTGTGATTATCTGCTGTGATATGAAAGCTCTTAATTATAAATGCAACAATACGACATTCTAAATCTCTTCGGTGATGTGTACTTCAGTATTGAAATCACAACAGTGCAAAAGCTCGCCATGGGCACTGTCTCATTGTTACTGCGCTACGGTTGACATGGTGATTATTAGCTGTTTACCCGGGCGCTCCCAGTTCCTCCTCCGTTGCTCCCTGGCCAGACACCCCGTGTGCACGTGTCCTGACACCGCAGTTTGAACAGCTCTGCTTAGCCTGAGCCCAGCAGCCTCCTGACACGGAGTGTTTTTTTATGAAATAGGAGACACGATTGCCGCTGTCCTCACTGTTCTGCCATTACTTTCTAAGACGCTTTAAGGCGACAAACATTGATATGCGACTAATAATCGTTACCTTATTAACACATCGTGCGTTATTTTATGGAGCAGTGCACACTGAAATATTGCCAAGACTCACTGTATAAACTGCCTTTATTACGTTTGTTCTAGCTGACCTGAGATTTTTAGAAAACGTGTTACTACAGAGAACAGTACAGTACGAACTGTATTAACAGGCATGTCCATATCCAGTGGTCCTCATTTAATCCGGGATAGTTTTAAAAACAGGTCTTCACAATGCTCGGTGGTATAAGTAAAGACAGCACACGTTTTTTTAAACTTTTTAAATTTGAGTACCCATTTTTAAGACTAATTGCAAAATAATTATTCAAACTTATTCAATTACAGGAAAAAAATAACCGAACAATTCATTATTACGCACTTATTGATCGCATGAAAATTGTTTAAAGATTAGGAATATAACCAATGAAGCCACGCACTCATGCCTCCTCACACATTAAGTGGAACCGAACCACCAGGTTAAAGTAGTTTGTTTGTTTGTTTTATTAATTAGCAAGGAGTACTCCAATAAATATATCCCTTACCATGGTCACTGGCAATGAAGCACCACTCAAAACGTCTGGTTGTTCAATCCAGCTTCCCCTGCACGCTTTTTGTCGCCTGTGGCCATAATTTATACACTCTGGAACAAACTCCTCCTCATCTGGCTGGAAAAGGACTGTGTCTAGCTCTATCCTCAAAACCAGAACACCTGAGCACTGCCTACTGACCGCCCTACTATACTGTATATCTATAAAGAGGCGGTATACGGTATACGGTATACGGTATACGCGGTACAACTATACGTAACTCAATATACATTATGCATTAAGACAGTTTGTTGTACTTTCAACTACCCACGATTCTCGTTTTAAGTGTGTACACTACCAGTCAGGTAACATTATGGCAGCTGGAGAGCTACAGCACTTGAAGGGCCAAACTACTGTAAGGTGGTCACTTTTATGACTGCATAATGCAGTATATCTCCTTATGCAGTCTAATTTGTTATATAATGGAGCAAAAATGCAGAAAAGCTTCAGAAAATTCAAGTTTGCATGGCGGCAAAGAATCCTTGTAATCTTATAAACGTTAAATGGAAAGTGAACCAAATGTGCTACATTTTCACTTTTAAGATTTGTAACTTTAACTTTGAACATAACTGTAGTTGTGACAATATTTGCACCAATAAGGCACTGATGGTAGACTTACTGCAACCAAAAGCAGATGGGTGAAAGAGTAAGAACAGGCGATTTGTAAGTCTTTTATAAAAGAGGCCGTTTTTGATTCACAGAAACCTCACACAGTATTACAGTATGTGTTTGGGTGAGGTTTGCAAGTTGCAACAAGTAGCAAGACACTACACCAACTTAACTGAAACTTCTATCTTATCAGTTAAGCTGACGGACCCCAGCAGAAGATTTATCAGAAACACAATGTGAACTGGAATTCTACTGATCACAAAATGACAAAACACATTGGCCAAGTATATGATCAGAGCAAGAACAAGGTGAAACAAGATCCTGTTGAACTACAGGCTAAGTTAAAACTACTGTACCTGACACATGCAGAGCTGGTTACCCAGAGAAGACAATTTGTTTCCACTACCAGCAGGGAAAAGCAGAAATTCAAGTTGCACTGTCAAAAATAAAAACAAATCTTAAAATTCTCACACTGCCAGTACTAGAGCAGCTATGAGTCCTAAAGTGGAAAAGAGAGAGAAAATCAAGAGGTGGGAGCACAGTATGTGGTCTTAAGTCACAATCTAAGGAACACAGTGAGCCTCTCCAGTAAAAATGAAAAGCCTTCCAAAAACCTTGAACATGCCTAATAACCCACCCTGCCATCTACAGAAAGGTCATATACAGTACAACCAAATAAAACGAATTGGAAGTCAATCGTAATTGCTTTGGCAACACTATAGCTCATACGAATTAGAATTTAGCAGAGTCCAGCTGTAGGTCTGTTACTTAATAAACCTCAAAGCATTCCTCCATAACCACTAAATTGCTGCATGGTTTTGCATGATCTGTTCTAAACATAAAAAGTGGTATTATTTTAAAATATTAAAGCATATACTGTATGCGTTGAAATACGCAGCAATAAAAAGGTGGCATTTGATACTTTTGCCCGTTATTCATCTTTTCAACTCAAATCTGATGTGCTTGAGTATACAGCTAAAATAATAATTCTCATTTCACTGTCCCAATACCTACGGAGGGGTGTATTGGGGTGTATTCAGCCAGATTGGAAAAGAAACCTCTTTGCACATGTAAAGTGTTCAACCCATGTTCTCCTGCACCAGACCTGAAAAACCCAGAGAACATCTGGAATGTACACCTTACATGTGCAAGTTTCTTTGCACTTTGTTCTTGAGCTCTTTCTAACAAGTTGTAATCTGGCCATTCAATTTATTACACCGATTAGAGGTTTGTATCTTGTAGTGTAGCCCTTATAATTCTGCTGTCAAAATCTCCTGTGAAGAGTAGGCGATAATACTTTCACCCCTGCACAACAGAGGTTGTTGGTGGTTTCAGCAAGTTTTTTTAGAGTTTTTCTTCACAGCTCTGATCATTTTTCTATCATCAACTACAGTTGTGTTCCTTGGCTGAGCTGGTCATTGCCAATTGCCAAGTACACCAAGAGGTTTCTTTCTAAGATATTCCAAATAGCTGATTTTACTATGCTCAGTTTCTGTACTATGGTTTTGACTGATTCCTCTTTTCTTTCAACATTCAGATTGCTTGCTTTTCTTCCAAGCCAGTTTTTTGCCATTAAATGTGACCAAGAATTAAATGTGATGGGGGGGAGGAGAACAAAGTAATGTAGCCAATTCATAGAGGAGGATTATTAGGAGGCATGAGAAATTTGGCCCCTACTCTTTTCGAGGAACACCCTGGGATTTTTAATGACCACAGAGAGTCAGGACCTCAGTTTTACATCTCATCTGAAGGATGGTGCTTGTTTACAGTGAAGTGTCCCCGTCACTATACTGGGGCATTAGGACCCACATGAACCGCAGGGTGAGCGCCCCCTGCTGGCCTCACTAACACCTCTTCCAGTAGCAACCTTAGTTTTTCCCAGGAGGTCTCTCATCCAGGTACTGACCAGGCTCACACCTGCTTAGCTTCAGTGGGATGCCAAGTGTAAGTTGCAGGGTGACATGGCTGCTGGCAGTACGACATACAGTACTGTTTAAAACACAGAAATACCCATAAATAAAAGGCGTCATTCTGTACTTTTGCCTCATATATGACTGGTACACAAAATGAAGGGTTAGGAGGAAAAGCCAGTAATGATGGTTAATTCATAGGAATGTCGATATTAAGCCCCAATCTTGTATATGAATTTTGAGGTTAATAAACTGAAAAATAAATTCCAGTTAAGTAAACTTGTCCTATGTTTTTATTCTCAGGCCATTGTTACATTTTGCAGTTTTATTAAAAAGAAACATCAAGCACATTAAAAAGAAGATTGAAATGCTTTTATTTCATACTTTTTCATGTCAAATACTTTTGTATTTGACACGTTACCGTCTGGTTTAGACTGAAATAAAACCTCTCTTCTTATGCTCATAATGCATTAGGTTCCAGAGAAGATGAAGTCGTTCAGTTCATTTAGATGTTGACAGCCAAATAATCTGAAGATCATATTCAACTATTTCATAAAAGAAACCTGGGTTTTAACAACATGGACGGGCATCTTAATTATGGAGTGTTTTCTGTACTTTGCCTGTTTGCATTTACATGCAAAAAGTCCTGCAGACAACTCCTGATAATCTGGACAGGGTTGAGAAATCAAGGCCTATAAAGACCAGTGCAAAGACCTTGGAGTCTCCTATCAGGAGATCAATCAGAAGCAACAAGGTCCACTGGTTTGTACGGGAGCTAATCTAACCTGCTCATGAAACACTGTTCAAACAGACACCGCTATTTAGACAGAAACATGCTGATCAAACAGATCTTAAATTCCCCCACATCTTTATCTTGCATGTATTTCATCATTCTCTTGCAGCGCTCATTTTAATAATTGGGTTTTAATGAACCCACCGTCTTGCTACCCAGGGCTTCTCCTATTTGACACAGCTGATAGACACTGACCAAGCAAAACTGTGCACAGGATAAAAATGAGTGTTTGCTGGTTGTTGAAAAATGAAGAAACTGTACTGTTGCATATTTTTATACTTTAATGCTTAAAGTTGTCATTACAAATTCATATTGTACGTTCAACATTTTCAGAGTATTTAAAAAAAAACAAGGCTGTGATCTATGGCATTTTTTGTCTTATTTTTACAATTTCTTACGTGTGCGCTTTTCTCAGGTGACGATCAGAGGTATACTCATGGCTTTGGAAGGGGTAGTGAAGATAACAATCTTGGGGGGAAAAAAAGCCTTCCTGTTGTTCTGTCCTCTCTCTCAAACACGTCAGCTCCCGCTTCTATCACCTGCCTGCTAGCGAATTAGAATTGAATTCATGATCTCGTAACCAAGGATTATTGGCTCAGCATCATGTGTCAGTACTCAATTAAAAACAGAACTCCCCCCATTCTCCAGCGCTCTACTGATTGGATACAGGCACAAGCTTGCCTTCAAAACAAATATGTGATGCTTCCTCTAATTCAGTCATACACACAAGCAGCAAAATGCCCTGTTTCCACCATAGGCAATCACTGTTGTCCTGTAACTTTTTTAACTGCAGATCTGGCTGGCAGTTAACATTTCTTTTGACAAGCCTTCACTGAGAGACTGAAGTAAAACTAAACACCCATGGGCCACGAAATTAAAAAAGAAAAAGAAAAACGGTGTGGGTTGTCCAAAGTCCATCAGATGGCGTGTTACACTTCCATGCTTAATGCAATGTAACTTATCCGATTACTCCAGAAGAGAGACTTCATGGAAGTAAGCTCCCAGCAGCTTGGTTCCTTGTATGTAGTTGGACCTGAAAAAGAAATGCCCAATTTGTTTCCATTCTTCAAAATATATTCTCCACTTTTCCCACATGATCTACAGTATAAGCAAAATAATCAAACTCTTAGGAACAAATTTTAAAAGTCATGTCCCATTTTGTATTACAATAGTAGCTTTCTGGTGTTGACTTCCTTGCTGGTGACCTTTTCCAGGTGCAAATGAATAATCTGCAGACCCCTTTCTTCACAATAATCTCTCGGTAAGAAAGCAGAACTCCTTAAAAGCTGAAAATGTGCAGCTGAATGAGATGTAACCTTGTAACCTTTGAGTCTTGATCCATCTGGCACGTCCCAAGGATTATTTGCCCCAATATTACCATTTGGAGGAACCGGAGAGCTGATACATAGACCCTCAGCCCATTCTAAGAGATCACCTGTTGATTTTCTCGTTTTGGGAATGGGCCCCGTCATCGGCAGCCCCCATCGGCAGCAGCATGACATTGCGCCCTGTGGCCTCCTGGAACGTCAGGGTGACGGGAATGCTTCCTCCTTCTCTCGTCAGGTCAGGCTCCACACCGAAAACTGGGGGGTGGGAAAAAAAATAAAGGAGGAAACAAAGCTCAACTGCTGTTTTCTTCCAGCAGCTAGAGAACCAACCAGGTTTGACATTGTGATAATGACGATTTGGCACCACACTGGGTCTGTGTTGGTCTTGATCCTACGACTGCAAGGTTTAAACATTGTGATACGCATGGCCTCAGACACGCAGCAGTCTGGAATAAAACTGGCGCCCCTTTGCAAGACAGATCATTGGTGGAATATTAATGGCTTTGACAAACACAAATCTTTATAATAACCCACACAATGCACACTGCTGTTCTGACATGGATGGAAGTTCCTGTGCTGATGTCAGGATGTCTGCATCCTGGATACTGAAGAAGGTCATCTAGCACTGACCTCATTTTAACACAAGAGAAAGCTGCGAACCAGGAACATCCAACTTAACGCAAAACTAATGAAACCATATTGGGACAGCATTGAGGATTGTGTAGCCAACTCTCTATGTACTGGCAAACTCATAAGCCTTTATAGTGGGGTTTATCCTTAATTGTGGAGAATGACACAGAGCACAGAGCAGACACAGTTTGGAAGACGGATGTCATGGGTCATTCTTTGATACAGGAACCCCCCCAATGTAAGAGTGAGTTTGTCAGTAGCCAGGTGATGGTGCCACAGCATACTCTACCTGTCTTCATGGCCTTTCTGCCAGCTATGTAGTGGGGGTGGTTGAAATCAGAGACCCAGGCTTTGGCCCCGTGACCCATGGATACTTTCATCTGGTTGGGACTGCCCAGATCAGCGAATGTCTTCTTCAAGTGCTCGCTGACCTTGAAAGACAGGACATGAAGGAAAAACGTTTTGCATGTTTGCAGCAGACAAGTCACACTTTTTCTGAAAAGGGATTAAAGAAACCACAAATTCAAACCAGCAAAATAAATATTATTTTTCTGGGCTAACCAACACAGGGACTGAAATCCTGCTGTTCAGCTACCTAAAGATAAAATAAATGTCTAATCAAAGACTAAGATTCAAGTATGAAATACCATACAGGGCAAAGAAACTTGTGGTAGATCCCAGTTTTGTCAAGTCTGCTATGCTCTTTTTGCTAGTTCAGGCTTGAATTTTGGAGTCAGGTCTCTAAATATGCAAATTAATATGCAATGGGCACATAATCTCTCTAATCTCCTTCAAATAATTTTTGTAATGGCTGAACTGCAAAAATAATCAAAGCAGGTCACAACAAGCCAATAGATTGCCCAACAATTTCTCCAAAAAAAAAGTCCACAGGGATTTAATTAAAACCTTGCATTGTTTTTATGCTCTGCAGTGAACAACTACCTATCTGGGTGGCAAGAACTCCACTTGGCACATTGACTGCTGACCACTGGATTCTGGAAAACCCAGTCTGCTCTTGTGAAATTAACTGCTTAGCAAAAGGCTTCTGGATAAACCTCTTAATAAGTTTAATGATTTTTAAAACACTGATCTGATTAAATACTGATGGAATTCAAAACATTTCCACTTCTGTACACTAAACTTTACATGTGCAAAACAATATACAGCACATTCCTTTTCTGCAGTATTTTTCTCTCAAATTCTACCCTGACTGGCTGAAATAACTTAATCTTTTGGTCCTGTATGGAGAAAGCTACCCTAGATACTGTGCTGAGGGTATCTAAGATCCTCAAAAACAATAAGCCAGCCAAGAGGACAGAATGAACAGTGAAAAGTGGAATAAAAACAGATAAAAAGCTCTCCATGTAAAATACTCTTTTTACTCAGATCTGTCCAGAAGGGGGTGTGAATGGTATATAAAGTTATGTTGATGTAGTACACGTACAGAAATATGAAAACATAGGAGGGTCATTTCGTAAACAATCTAGAGCAATATGAAAAAGTGAAAAAAGAAAAATACCAGAGTTGTCTTATCATGGCATGCTGCAATAATTCACATCAAGCAGCAGCTCAGTTGGATTCAAGTTCTTGGGGTCACAATCTGCTTTTTTTTTTCCAGTGGCTCACTGTGTAAAATAGATATTAAAATGACATGTTCAGTCTTGCCCCTTACCTGTTTCTCCACAACTTTGGGGTCCATGTCGGGCACTAGGCGGATGGAGAACTTCCCGATCACCTTGCGGGGAATGACGGTTTTTGCTCCTGAGGCAGAGAAAGCTCCCTCAATGCCGTGCAGGGAGAGAGAGGGGTACCGCCAGCGGTGCATCAGAATTTGCTCCTGGAAGTCAACGATGACATACGAAATTCCTAATCAGGAAGTACACACACTGACATATGTATTTCTATACTTTTAAGGACCTTCCACTGCCTCTCGTTCTGTTTTTATACAATATTATATAGTGAGTGAAAATTAAATTAAAAACCATTCTGGGCTGGAGGCAGATCCCCAGAATGGTTTTTGGCACAGGTTTTTAAAATGTGATTGATTACTTTGTGCTTACGTTGCCTGATTCAACTGGATCTTTTTGCCCTTGTCGTTGTTTCGCTCCAGTGCATTTAATTACACACGAGTTTTGGGAAAACAGCAGATTTATCTATTTGTCAAGAGTGTTAGGCTCAAAAAGAAAGAAAAGGAGACAGAGCCTCTCTGGGGGAAAAAGTGTAGCTACACATCTTAACCCACTGAAACTGAATTCGAACTATTTTTTTCTGGGCAAAAAACTTATTCCAGTGTGCTGCCTGAAAGTTGCAGATTTTTTGCCGCTTCCTGATAATTCATTCTGAGTTTTAGATATGTCAGCTCTGGCCTCATCCCCGCTACTGTTCTTCTAATCAGCACCCTGCTTCTGTGATCACCTGCCCTCTGCTGGTCACACACACAGTGCACTACCAGATATTCATAACCTCCAACAGTCAGATGGAGGGTACCTTTGTGTCATGTAGCAACTTGCAGGCTCCCACATCTTTGGAGAACTCCTCCAGATCAAAGTCTATCTTTTGATAGAGCTTCTTCTCTTCATCGGTTAAGGGAGCCACTGCATCGTACATGCCAGGGACGAGAATTTTACCTCTCTTATCCACCAGAGACCCTACAAAGCACAGAGGACACCGTAATGAGATTTCAATAAAACTGAAGGAGAAGAGTTTTGCCTGCAGTTAAGGATCTTCCCCACACTTCCCCACTTCAGGTCAAGATGTCATCTGAATTCACATGCGGCAGGAGAACTCCTAGTTTACACCGACACAAAACTAAATCAAAACACAGTAAATACATTCTTTATTTACACCCAGACAATTAAAAAAATGTACAATGTTTCACACTTGTGAGGAAGTGGTGTGTTCTGGGGAATCTGACTTCCTTTATAAAGCACCTACAAGGAGATGCCAAGTCTTTAAGAACATAGTGGAATTCTGCAGGTGTGAACTGAAACAGTTTTGTGGAATGGGCCAAAATACCATCTAACTCCTGTGCAAGTCTGACCAGCAGCTACAGAAACTGTTGGTTGAGGTTACTACCAATAAAGCAGGTTCTACTAGTTACTAAATATAAGGGTTCACATACTTTTTTCGTCAATGACCTTGATTGTTTAAACCATTTGTTCAATAAAGATATGACCATTTAAAATGTGTGTGTTGTTTGTTAAATAAGACTGTATTTATTATTATCAGATTACATTTTAGGAGCCATTGATGCAGAAATCCAGATAATTCCAAAGGGTTCACAAACTTTTTTTCACAACCAAATTTGCTTATGGTACCGTTTAATTTAAATAATGACCATGATTGGGGCTACAAACAGGGTTTGGGACAGGGGTGGTCCTCCTACAATCAAATCCTGGTTACAGGAATGAAAAAAAAACAGGTATTCTGGCAGGAGTGTATATCCCAGAACTCCAGTGGCCCTCTGGGAACAGGCACACCTCTCCCGTGTCAGCGCTGCCTTGCTGACTGGAAGAGCATGTGTAGAGTGATCGCTGATCGGGCGTCAGGTTTTCTGCAAGGCCACAAGCTCAAAAGCTGGGATCACTCACCCATCAGGGCAATGAGGTCAGTCATGGCTTCATGGACCGAACCCCCAAACACTCCCGAGTGGAGGTCTTTGTCAGAGCATTCCACCTGCAGGAAACGAGAGAAGCCCCATACATTACAGCCCAGGGTGAAACTGAACCATTCTCTCACCAAACACGCTTTTCAAAAGATCTGCTGCCCTCTGATCTTTCTTTAAGCTCCCTGGTTTCATGCACATTCAAAACACGCCCATGTCTAATTGTACTCTGCATTAATAGAGGCTGAAGTTAAGAAAAATAAATCATGCGGAAATGAGTTGTAACCGCAAAAGTTGTAATTGGATAAACCACCAAGCTAAATCAGTTCACCTTTTTCATCAATCTATATTAGAGATTGTTATTAATGAAACAAGGTTGGGGGGTTACACTTGAAGATCTTTAGATCTCCACAAACACTGAAAATATAGAGGAATCTTCTTCAGGAAGCCAAATATTTTAACTTGTTCAGACGTGAAGTCTTCCAAGACCAAAATCAAATATTTAAGTCAGTATCAGCAGTGAGGATACATGAGCTTGTCAGTGTCAACTGTCACATAACAGTTTGATATTACTTTTTTTTTTCAGTTTGATATATCACTGCTGCTTAACCAGCTTTCATTTACCTTAGAGGAACTGAATACTGTCAGCAAACAAATACAATCATTTTGATGCTATTTGGAACACAACCCTGATGTAATGTTTTAATTTGTAATTAATTTAACCCTGATTGCTCTGATGTACTGTAACATGATTGAATGCTTAATGATAAAACAAATATGAAAACTACTATTTGATAATTATCTTTTTCATAAAACATTCACTGCATAAACTGCATAAACATTATAAAATGTTTAATAGCACAGACACAGGCATACTGTACATAATATCAAAAAATGTTTGTTTGCCCACTATTTATTCATAATTCACTGGCTTTAATCCTAATCAACATTATTGTAAGCTGCGACAGTTTTGCTCTGTTTGATAAGTCTGTTGTAAACTACACTGACAAACAACTGAATGGAAGCACCACAAGCACAAATATGGTTATACACCCTTAAAAGGCAAGCATTTCAAATATATTCAGTTCGAGACATACCTGTTCGAATTAATGCCAATGCATAATGCTTTGCACTGGGCAGAAGCAAAGGTAAGAACTCTTTCTTAAAAACAGTTTCCTAATCCATGTATGAAATTCCACAAATCCAGGTGTAACAACACCTTTGACACCAGTGCAAGAGACAGAGCCACACAAGCTGGGCATGTCGCATACCTCCACAAAGAAATAGGTGATGCCCCTGAGCCCGTATGTTATACAGGGCTTCTTCTTGCCGAGCCAGTAGTTATCGGAAATGCAGACGTAGTCGACTTCCTTGAAGAAGGTGTCTTTGCGGGAGAACACCAGGTCGTCCAGCCCCTCTGAGCCAGACTCCTCCATACCTTCAAGGCAGAACTTGATGTTGATGGGCAGCTCCTGCAATTGTGAAACAGAAAGCAAATCAAAACCCTTGTGACTATTTAATATCCTTCTTTACTTTACTTTGTTTGGACAAAAGACAAGCTGAAATCAGCTTCTGAACAGACAAAAACAATTTTTAACTGGATGAGACCTCTGTTCCAGCTATAAGATGTAATTCTTATTTTCACTTGGCCCTGTGTTAAGTAACTAATTATTTCCTACTGAACTCAAGCCTATGCTCTTGAAATGCATACCTAAAGCAAGAATTAAAAAAGACCTATACATCCTGCTGGATTGAAGCACCGCAGTCCTGTGTCTTTCTCAACTTCCATTATATTTCCTGATTGCGAGAGTCCCTACTCCCTGAATTTAAGGGATGAGATTATTTCAGTTACCAACCTATTGTACACACATATGGTTATGTAACTTCAGAGAACACTAATGTGTTATGTTGGATTATATTACTTTCATCCAAGTTCCTTATTTTACATTCATTATATTTTCTCTTGCAGTAATCATTCATCATTCCACTTGCTTTCATGCTAAAGCCTGGAAGAGATGAGATGACGCACAGCCTTCCTCTGACGTCTCTGCTAACTGTATGTTGCACATCTTCAGGGGTCACAAGCAGAGCCTAGGCACCATCCTTACCATTAACACAGAGTGACAGAGAGGGGTTGCAAACCCTTGCTAAACTGGCAAAAAGTCTGTCTCTCTGAAGCTCCAGTTTCTATTCCTCAAACACCTAGCATATTCTTAAAAGTTGTAAGAGAACAGTCTCAGAATATATTAAGTTTCTCCTTCAAAGGACTGAACTCCCACAAGTACCTGTTCAACCAAATGTGTTCCATGCTCTGGAAGTTTGCAATAACTTCCACCTACTGGTGTGGGCTGATATTTTAGACCAGCCCCTTCCAGACACAGCACTTAAACAGCCGCTACTATTCCGATACCAGCCACAGTTGCTTACATTGTTCTACAGGATATCTTAAACTTAAAACAATGCGACACTGATGCTTTAAAAATAAATCGTCACTTTCACAAAGTTCATTGGTAAGTGTTATTGACCTAATTTGCTCAAAATATATTGGGTTTACCAATCATAGCCTCCTAATAATCCCCATCTATGAACTGGCTTCATTACTCTGTTCTCCTCCCCACTGATAGCTGGTGTGGGGAGCGTACTACCGCTCTATGGCTGCCGTCGCATCATCTAGGTGGGGCTACACACTGGTGTTGGAGAAGAGTCCCCATTACTTGTAAAGCGCTTTGAGTAGAGTGTCCAGAAAAATGCTATATAAGTGTAAGGAATTATTAATTATTATGAAGTAGGTGACCTTTAGATAAAATTAAGACTGGAACCAGAAAATGAATTGATCATTTCTGTTACTTTGTGGTCTAAAATTACTGCTCCAGGGTGAAGACTTTATTTCACCTGTAAAAGCAGTTTTTGAATCCGGAGGCTAAGAACTGGCACTTTTCCCAGCTGCAGTTAACAAAATCCAACAGCAATTACAAATAATCAAGGAATGATAAGATTTTGGCCCGAAGCAAAGCGCAAGCTGCTGAGCCTGGTGATCTGTCTTTGATATGGACAGACCTTTGCACAGCTGTCCTGCCAATGTGGCGCAATGCTGCCCTACCTGCTGTGTCTTCTGATAGGCCTCGATGCAGTTGAACCATGCCAACACTGGTCCTTTGTCGTCTGTAGAGCCGCGTCCAAACAGCTTCCCTGGAACGAAGAATACAGAGCGTTGAAATAAAAACTCAAAGTAAAGGAGTGTTAAAAGTCACCACAAACTCTATATCCCCTTTAACCTTTGGTATCATTTAATGCTTTTATTTCAACGCATTAAATATAGAAGCTGTATCTTCTTCATGTTGAAGAATGTGCACATGTGCACAGGTTAACATGAAATTGCAGCCGATCTTCAGCTCAAGAGCAATTTAGGTGAGTTGCTTTATACTTCAGGAAAGTGCCATCTCTGCTTCCTGTCTGGACCTGTAACCTCATGTACTCAGCTGCTCTGGCTAGGGATGATTTACTGCGCCACATGTCACCTTTATCGCCTCCATCTACTGCTATTACACAAATGTCAAAGCATTCCAGGTCCTGTCATAATGTTCAAGCATTCTTACATTTCAATGTATCTTTTTTTTAGGTGCTTTTTTTAGGTTCTAAAATGATTTTTTAAATGAAAATGAGCTATTATGCAGCATTAAAGCATTTCTCCTAGTGGTTTTATGCAGCCAAGTAAGTGCAGGAGGCAACAGCTATCAGTCTGAACTCAAATCTTCTCTTTTTTCCACTAGGGTGCATGAATGCACTGTCAGCACCACGTTTTTCAATTCAGACTTTGTCAGCTTGCTTAGAACTGCCAGAAGTGGTTTTAACAAAAGATGTTGCAATAGTAAACTACTGTACAATCAATCGGTTGTGTTGCTGTGTCACAAGACTGTGTTGAGTAAGAAACACAAGGCCTGGAAATAATTCCAATTCAGAGCACTGTTGAGAAGTTCTTTAAAATAACACTTAAAGCCACTGTAATCAGGAGGTGTATTGAAAGCAACATTTTACAACAGGTTTTTACTGTGATCTGTGCTTTGAGATGCCTCCCACAAAACTTTGGAAATCTCCACTGCACTGCATTAGTTTTGCTAATCTAATGCAATCTAATGATCCTTACACTGCCCTGTACTAAATAGTGAGTATACATTATCACAAAATAATACACAAATACATATGATTGCATAGCAAAGGAGCCACCTTTACTACTTCAGACTGGAGCTGAGTTTCAGTATTCTGCTGAGCTGCACAGGTGAAATTCTGCCAGAAGATATTGCCCTTGAGCTGCAGCCACTGGACTTTGAACAAGTGCGTAGGACACTTAGCTCCTCCGAGGAGTGAACTCTGTCACAGCTCCCCCACGGCAGTCAGCTTAACTCAACCAGGTTTGTTTTGTTTAAAACTCTGTAATAGATTAGCACGGCTATGCGGCAATAGGATACACTTTTCACAACCATGTTGGGGTTACAAAACATAAAATTATCAAAAAAAAAACCTTGGTGATGAGCAGTTCAGTTTACCGCTGAAATGCTTAAACAGCATGTCAAGCTGGTGTTGCGTGGAGGGTATAACAGTATTAGGACAAGAACTCATCATGAAGTTCGTGGGTTATTAGGCCTCTTCCTGAGTGACGGGTCTGGGGGCCAGTGTGTGTGAGCACAAGTGCTGGGTGTGAAGTCTGAGATACGCGAGGTGCCCAGAAACCCGCAGTGCTCAGAGGCAAATACTGCTCGGCCACGCTATGGAGTCCACCAGTCTTACCGTCTCTCTCCACCAGGGTGAAGGGCTCGCTGTCCCAGCCGTCCTCGATGTGGGCAGGCTGCACGTCCAGGTGCCCGTAGATGCACACAGTCTTCTTTCCGGGGTCTGAGCCCAGCTGGCCCAGGATGATGGGCGGCAAGGGAATCTCTGCTCCATCGGGAAGCTGGGAAACAACAGAGGAGTCACACGTTAACCATGGGACCCACTGTTACCCACGGGATCAAGCCAGCCAGGAACTCGGGGTATGAGGCAATCTTTGTTTATTTGACACTGAAGGCCTATAAAGTCCTATCAGTTTTTCTCTAACTTTAAACTCCGATCTGATTTCTGGAAACCCAGGTTTGAACGGCAACATGAAAAAACATTCTTACAAGTAGTGCTTGCTATCTTTTAGAACTTACATTCCTATGGGGTAGACCATAGTAAAAAATACAGGACAAAGGGTTTAAAGGTGTCCGTTACAGAAGCACTGGTGTAATGTGATCAGAAAGACAGGCTCGGTGCAACCTGCCAGCAGTATTCTCAATATACTAAAACGCTGAAGCCTGCTGAGTTTGCAGACTGATAGAACCACAGATAAGGAATTACTGCAGACAAAGACAGAAACTTATAAAGGAGAGGAGCATCTCTGCATCCTTATCATCTTGGTACATTTTAACTTCACCGATACATTTCCAGGGATAAAAAGCAGCTCTAAGTGCCCAGAGAATTTAGAGCCAATTTACTGCATCCCTGCTTTGATGGGGTTTAAGCTCAATTAAAGACTATCCCAAACTGGACATCAGCTAGATACCCTGAGTGGCAATTTGGTTTGGAAATGCAACCCATAGGAACAACATCTAACTACAGGAGGGGATTTCCTCTGAATTATCTGTAACAACCTAGAAAACACATTGTAACCCATAAGAGTGTGTAAGTTTTAGGTAAATAAGGACCAACCGGTAGAAATACAACATACAAGCTGAAAAGAAACTGCTCTTAAGTACATAACAACAGTTACAAATGAGAGGTGGCCAACTGACCCATCTAGACCTTTTTGTAGTTACCACGAACAGCACCAGCAGCTAGGAGGGTGTGGACATTCTTTTCGATATTTCAAACAATGGGACAACACTTCATAGAGCTGCACAGGTCGGGTTGGGTGCCCAAGAGCCAAAGCTATTTGACTTTGTCTGGCGACACGAAATTAAAACTAAAAGCCACTCTTCTTCCTGGAGCCGAGTGAAGGTCTTGCTGACTTGGCACTCTCACCTTTTGCTTTCCAACGTCCACGAGCTCCACTGATCCGCCCAGCCTCTCAATCTCCTTGGCGGCGATCTCCATCATCTTCCTGATCTCTCCCCTCTTCTCCGGCCAGGCCGACACGCTCTGCACAGCCACCCATTGTGCCAGCCGCTGTGAATGGAGGAATAGGGCACAAGTGAGATGCAGGTATGGTCAGATTCACAGAGAAACACAGCCAGTAAAAGGAGCAGCAGGCTGAGTGCCAAATGCAGAGCTATGAAAAAACAAAGCATGTTTGGCCAATAGCTGATATAGTCACTGCCAACTGGTATATAATATATTATATATATCAACATATATTGATTTGGTTGCACAACCCTGAATTCACAACCAGGCCTTACACACACCAAGGGATATATTCTACACTTTTCATTCCAGAAAAGGAAAGTCAAAGAACTGGGTTAACAACTTCAGGATGTTTACAGGCCCAGAAATTGCAGAAGGTATGTTGTTGCTTTTCAACTCTACAAAAACTGCTTTATTTCTCATTTAGATCAAACAAAAGTACTGCCATCATTTTGAATGTATTTGGATACAAAGATATGGAGCTCAAATACAGAATTTGTTTTAGTGGGGGAAAAAACCATGAAACATATTTTAGAGCCTTTAAGAATCCATCCAAGCAAACTGTAAGCTGGTAAATTCAAAGAGCACTGAGAACAACCATAGAATACTGCACAATGTTTCCAAAAAGCTCCTGGCCAGAAAGTTGATAAAATAATTCAAACTAGTAAAAAAAATATGCAAGAATTTTATTTCTGTACAAAATCCTACAACCTATAAGGTTCCATAAACACACTGAAGAGAAATGAAAAGGCAGCTCTTTCATTGTTAAAAGCTGTGTTAATATCACTATTTCCTCAAAAGTCACGCGAAGGTCCTCATCTCACAAAAGCGCGGATGTTGCACGTATTGTCAAAAAAAGCACATGACTGGCTTCAGCTTTTCCTGTCACACCATCTGCCAGGCGTCTACATTGCAGTGTAGTAAATGAGGAGTGTGTCAGTCGAAGTGCAATTCTGTTAAGAGCAAACATCAAAATGCTACACAGCTTTGGAAATTTTCCTCAGAACAATATTTCATGGTACTGTGCAGAGCTATATTGCTTTGTAATCTTTGTTATGTTTAGCAGTGTACAGTTACTGCTACAGCCTATCTAGCATGAAACGTCTTACCTCTACGTACACATCCTGATGCTCATCAATGTACTTGAACAAAGAGTGGAGGCCAGACATCTTTTACGACAGATTAGTCAGGATCGGAGGAGGGAAAGCAGCACTGAGTGTCAGGAGCGCAGCTGGAAAGTGAGAGAAAGCAAAACCAGATTTCTTTCCTCATTTATACATACTTGAGGATACAGCTCCACCCCTGTTTTAAAACTCCCTGCTGACACTCACAGTAACAGCCAAAGAAAAATCTCAGACCTGCAAAATTTGACAAGGCTGCTGTCTGTGGTTAAACAGTAACTTCCCTCACAGCCTGACGTGCCCAACGACCCTTGGTCTCAATTAAATCACTGATTACCTGCATGCTATCGGTACCGACAAAGAAGAGCCCATACTAGCCCCTACCAGTTTCTCCTGTCTCAGCAAGCACTTAATACCTGTAATACAAATCAATTGGACCGCAACACCAATCAGAGCACATTAAACAGTGCTGTCATCTTCAGCGCTCTCTGGTGGAGATTCTGGATTGGGGTGTCAATGAATTGTCTTGAGGTTTAATCTTCTCTTGAAATGGGATATTTTATTAAATTAGATGAAGGCATTTAAAGCACTAAATCATATGATAATTTCAACAAAAGAGCGCTGATGTTCTTTATTTTCTCTCACTCCAAAAGAAAGACATAATAAATCCCAAATCCCAATTTCCTCTTGGAGCAGGTTGTTACAGGGCAGGCTATAAAAATACTGTCACTGTTACACTAGGGATTCCTGAATTCTTTCATTCCTACACTACCTCAAAGGAACAGTGCATTTTTGACAGAATTAATATTTGAAGTTTAAAAACTCATTTTAAGAAACCCACTTTTGTTATCTTCTCATTTTTTAAAACTCAAATTATTAGAACAAAGGTACTTCTTAAAAAACAATGAATGTACTGAGACTACAAACATCAATCACAAAGAAAAACAAGTATAAAAAGTGACAAGACTGCCCTGCAGCTGAAAATTGTCACGGATGCAGATAACATGAATTGATGTAAACACAGAGGCAAACAGAAAACAGCTCATGAACATTAGAAATACTGAAAAGATGGTACTGAACCTTATAGCACCAGTCAAGCACCTTTGAGTACAGTTTCACCCATGGGAGAACAAAAGCTTTGAACAGGCAGTAAAAAAAAAAAAAAACTGGAATTAAGCCTAAGGGTGGTAATGCCACAGCACATTAAGAAATGCTGCAGTTCTGGGAAGATCTGAGACAGCACACTTTGTGTTGTGCAACAAGTAAAAAGAAGAGAATCTGCACATTAGCAGGGAGCTGAGTGAATCACAGTGTCCTACCATCCAGTAGGGAGGGAAGTGATCAGTATCCCTCATAGAACTGGCACACTAGGACATCAACTACAGGCAGAGGCTCAGAGCCAGCATATCCCAGACCCAGGACAGCTGGGGTCTCTTAACTGCTGCGTCATACTGAGAGTGCCAATTCATCAGGATGCTTCAGTATACGTTCCCAGCATCACTACAAGTACAGTGGCTTACATCAGAATGGTTACAGAAGAGAGGAGGCCATTAAGCCCATCGGTAGTTAGTTGATAAATGATCCTATGATCTCATCCAGCCGTTTCTTGAAGGAAACAAGGTGTCGGCTGCAATCACATGGTTGGGGAGCTTGTTGCACACTCCTCCAACCTCCCATCAATTAGCCTATTCCTGTAGAACAGGCTCCCACTTCCTCTGAGTAACCAGAGAGAGGGATGGGGAGAGGTCACTTTTCTGTGAACACAATCTAGTGAGTTTATAAACAGCACATTCATAGATTTCAAACAGTGAAACAAAACCCTGTCAGCATTACTTTAAGACCCAGGGGCCTGATACACAGGTTTGCTGGAAGCTATTTACTGTGCCTATCATCCAGCTGAGTTTCCTGTTCCTCAGAGAAAGATCACCTGTTTTTTTACATGCACAGCTCACTGCAAATGAGCAACTGGGGAAATGGGGCTGAATGATGCAAATAGCACACTGAAAACAAATTAAAGACACATTTAAGATATGACATCGTAACAATGCCTCCGCTGGTATTATCTGTATCTATTAAAACAATAAATGTATTTCATACACGTAGCTACTGGTCAATCTCCTGACTTCTCTCAGGTCTTTGCCATTTCTGACTTTTTTTCCACAAAAGAATTTGACGAGCTTTACTGAGAGGTCCAGCCAGCAGTCCTGTAGGGTTATAAAAAAGAAGCTTAAACCATGAAATTGGAGGAACAGGCGGACATTTGTCGGTTTTTGTGTTTTTTTAACCGTCCTCCGAGCCACCCCGAAAACTGAAAAAGCTGATGACCCGCTAGGTAGACCTTCATCTGGTTAGGTGTGTTGGACTGCATACTCCACGCATTTAGCTCGTATTTAAATTGTACAGAGTATAGTTGCATGGGTTTAAATTTAGACGTATAGACTCAGCAAATAGTGAAATATAAAAATAATAAACAACCATTAACATGAGTTCTGCCACCTGAAGAAATGAAACCACCGAGTGGAACCGATCTTGCTAAACACAAATGCACGGTAACAAGCAGTTACCGTGTCATTTAACAGCGGTTCTTGATAAATTCTTAACATTTCGTCCCTATAGTACAGAGGTACTTTCACACCTAGACCCCAAATGCATCTATGCAAAAAAAAAACTGACTCTTGTAGAAGAAAACCCTGTTCTTTGAATGGCGGAGACCCATCCCACTGAGCAACACTTAGTCATCCTCAAGTCCAAGTTCTCTGCCCGGCCTGCTGTCCTCCACTCGCAGCACAGACTTCACAGTAACTTAGAGCACCCGCTAGTGTAACACCTCACATCCTCTTCTGCAGTCTAGTCTTTGTCGGCACCACAGCATCAGGAATTACACGCTGCATTTAAAGCCATAAAGCAGTTTTTTTTACATTGTCTTTTACATTTGGTAATAACAGAACACGGTTCATCAGTACAGTTCAAGACAAAACCGGTACAGCACGTGTGGTTTGCTTTAATAATGCTGCGCACTGAAGATGAATTCATGTCTATTATTATAATATCAGCTCGCGATATACTATATTAAATATCACAGCTATCTTTCATTACTCACCCAGCAACACACGACCAAGTTACAAGACGAAAAAGACACGTGATGCTGCCTGTTTAGCATAAACTCCTACCCCTTGCGTGACGATCGCCAGCCTCGGCGACTGACAGCTGCTTTAGCCTATTGAAACACCACAACGGCAGTAAGCGTTTTTACCCACCTAGGGTAAGTCTTCCAGGTGGTTTGTGTTAATTGTGATTACTGGGAGAATTTCATTTAGAACAGTAGGTTTCCAGGTATCTGGAAAATAATTTGAAATACTTATTTACTGGTTAAGTGAAGGGTGGCATGGTGGTGCAGTGGATGCCATTGCTGCCTCTCAGTGCTGGGGTCCTGGGTTTCTGGAGTGCTATTTGTATGGAGTTTGTATGTTCTCTCCGTGTTTACATGGGTTTCCTCCAGGTGCTCCAGTTTTCTCCAACAGTCCAGAGACATAGCAGCACGTTAATTGGCTTTTGAGAAAACTGTCTATGGGGTGAGTGTAAGAGTATCTGTGTGTGCACTGCAAGGGACTGGAGTCCAGGCTGTATTCTGCTTTGTGCCTGTTGCTTGCCAGGATGGGTACTGCCTCTCCCCTGAACCTGTACTGAATAAAGCAGTTAGAAAATGAATGGATGCACCTAACGGATGGACTTGACTAGCCCACTAGTAAAGTCTGTCTATTACATGAATCCATCCATTTTCTAACCCAGAGTGACCCAGGTCACTCTGCTTTGTGCAGTCTGCGACAGAAATTCCTCACCAGTCAGTGAGTCAAAAAAGATTTGTGTGATGGCACCTCATCTACACCTTCTAAACACTAAGGGGAAGCATTAAAAAAGGCCAACAAAAAGTAAATTAAAGGTATCAAATTTAAAACAAGAGAAGCTACTGTATGTTGAAATTGTATATAAGGCCCCATTTAGAATATGGTGTAAATCTATGGTCACCACATTCTTAAATGGATATTGCTGCAGAGGAATCTGACCAGAGAAAAACAACCAGATGTATTCTGGGAATGTTCTTCACTGACAGGCTGAAGGAACTGTTCCTTTCAGGTTTTGAAAGGGGAAGACTATGAGAGAATCTGATATTCAATTCATAAAAGGCAATAATGACAATGTCAACCTAACTCAATAGATTTTTACAGAATTAACAGAGAAAATATGAACCAGAGGACACAGGAGAAATTATGTGGAAGGGCATTTGAAACCGAGAACAGGAGGAACTTCTTTACACATGAAACAAGCTGCCCAGCCATGTTATGGAAGTTCATAATCTTGCTTAACGAAATGGCTGTATGACATCTTTGGATGAAAGAGCTAGTAGCAATTAAAGAGCTTATCTGTCCAATCAGCCTTCTCTCATCTGTAACTATTCTCATGTCCACAGTGTATATTAGTGATTTGGGGCTCTGGGTCCAGACTGGAGCGTCGTGAGATTAAATCCCAGGTGGGATGATAGTATTGTATTTTTGAGGGGTGTACAGTACTCAGATTGTTTCAGGGGATGTTCGACTGTATATATACTGTAGAACTCCAGGTCACCATTGTAAACTGCTTAATTAACCTGGTAAAATCCAAAATCTATATAGTCACCCAGATATTCATCATAACTCCACCTGGCTAATTCCCTGAGGACTTGTTGTCAGTCTGGAAATACAGAAGAGAACCTTTTCTCTGTAACAACTGTGCTACGTTTGATGCTCACTAGAATGATTATGATGCTTGATGCACTATATCTGACGTGATCTCGTATACCAGTTGAATAAAAATATCAATGACAACATCTCTGAAAATGATAGGGACTGAAACTTCTTATGTATTCTGATTTTTTAGTAATGTCTGCCTTTTTGGTTTGAAATGCCCAGCCCTCCTTGATAAACTCAGTATTACTGTCCCTGCAAGTTTATTTGGTCACCATGACAACAGCTACATCATCATGCTGCATCACAGCTCTCCATGTTTGTGATGTCATCAGAACCCTTGACATGAAGGTTCCAATCTTTTAAAAGCAGAAACCCAGAGGTAAACTGGGCATTTAGTGTCTGGCTACCATAGTAAAAGGATGCAGGCTGTGAAGAGTCTACTGGCAGCTTTTGGGCTCCTAGTGTGGGGAGGGCAGTTTGCTAATGAAAAGAGTGTCCCAGTCTCTGTAGAGCTCTGCTTGGTGCCCACTGAGGCTGAACTGCTGATCAGACAGGAGGAGGAGCTGTGGGGGCTGCAGAAGGACAAACAGAAGACTGGGCAGCTCACAGTGGAAGAAACACTGGTAGGAAACAGCAGGCCAAATAACTTCTCTTTCTGCTTCCAAGGCAGAGTAAAAACAATTTAAGAAGCTATTTTCTACCATGATAAATAACTAAAAAATAGGTACTATGAATTCAATGGAACATCTTCATATCTGGGATAAAACACACTTTACAGACTACAACTCTATTTTCCTAAATTCCTCAGAATTTCCTCATTTAATCTATTCAAATTTACTTCTATTACTGTCAGATTCAGGTCAACAACAGGAAGGGAGAGGAACCCAATGGACCAAAACTGGCCTTTGACCCCAAAGCTGCCGCCAGTGCAGCCCAGGGGAAGAGCTCTGAGAGCTGGGCCCAGATGATCAGGACCCTGGACCCCTTGTCCACAGAGACAGTGAGGGCAGGCTGCCGTCTGTGTGTGGAGCACAGTGGGCTCCTTCACCTCCTGTGCTGTGTCCTGGTCTGGATCAAGAGGCGTCTCACACAGAAACGGGTCAGAGTCTCTATGGTCAGACTTGATATAACTCCACTTCAGTCTTAGGAACACACGTAATTCAGTCACTGAATGATCCTCATACTCATGGAAACACACACAGGATACAGAACAGGACAGGATGAACACATGACCCATCCTTTTCATGTTGTCTTCAGGGCTTCATATCTGCTAAATTATATTGGCTTTACAGAAGTTATGTTTTGAGTAGGACCCTACTGAGCCCAGACTGATACTGTCTATAACCCCATTCTACTAGTTCAATGACTTGACTTCAAATTAGATTTGGCCATGAAAGAGAAGAGTACTGTCTAATATTTGTAACTTTGTGCTGCAGAATCGACCCTGCCCAGGCTGTCAGCAGAAAGAAGAGAGGGAGAGACAGAGAGCTACTGGATACTAGAGCCCCACCCCTCACACCCAGCTCACACAGCACACCAAGAAGATGAGCAGCAGGGGGAAGACACCTTCATAGACTGACACTGTCCAGGAGAGAACACCAGGGGCAGTGCCTGAAGTCTGTCCTTACTGAAGAACATCAGTGCTCTGCAATTATTTCATACTAACTATTAAACAACTATTGTTTCTTTTAGTGACATCTGAATTTATTACATCTTTTGTGTTCTTTTTATGTGAGATCTAGTTATCCACAGCTACTGTATAAGAGACTTCACATTTCTGTAGCTGTATAATGCAGTATGGGCTGTATCAATTTAAGACACTGCAACTCCATCCTTCACGTAAGTCACCCTTCCATCATGAATGTTTAAATTGTTCAAATGTAATTGGTGGAGTACTAATTAGAATGAATGTATTAGAAACAGTTTTCATCCCAATTCATATCAATGATCTAGATTCTGCTATAGTTAGCAGAATCTAGATTCTTCTATAGTTAGTAAACTGATAACATTTGATTCAAACATAGAACTACTGTAGCAAACTGTAGGAGCAACAAATGAAAGTTAAAATGATGAAGATGCAATTCAAAATTGGGAAAACACTGGGCAGATGACATTTACTGCAATCAGGTGCTGGGATTTGTTTGGAATCAATACCAGCAAAAAGTGTTAGCAGAAAACAGGAACCCCTGAACTAGAAGCTCCTAGCTGTGAGAAAGACTTAGGAGTTTATGTTGACACACTGCTTCCATCTTTCAGATAATGCGGAGAAGGAATAAAAAAAGCAAACAGTATCTAAAAAAGATACTGAAGATGGCTTTACGTGGTTTTACATATTCAGCGTAAATCCCAGAAGACAGAAATGGAAACTACAGAAGTGCATTTAAACACTGGGAATTATTTCATGTAAACGCAAAGTATTGTGGGAGTTTGTAACCCAGCCATGGGTACCATAAGAAACTGATCCCCTGGCTACTGAACAACCAGAAGAACTGTGTTGGACGAATGGCCTACTCTTGTCTATAAACGTTCTTATGTTCTAATGAAGCACTTTGTGTTTTTGGCAAGCCAGTTTTCTTTATAAAATACAGGTTATGAGTTTCACTGAAGAACAACAGTCGAGATGAGGCAATCATAAAAAAAAACAGTGTTTTATTTATTAATGACAGCAATTGTATTTTATTCCACAGCACAAACCACACTGAAAGGCCCAGCCTGAGCAGCTGCTGTCGATTCCCTGCAACAGCAAGAGCTGTTCGGGATGAGAACTTGCTCACAAGAAGAGCTTTTCTAAGTAAGAAAATCATTATATTAATTGAAGAACTGGTGTCTCGCATGAGAACTAAACCCAGAGGACCTCAGGCACTCCAGGAACTGGGTGCGAGACCCAGGGTCACATACAAATGGTCAAAGGCCGAGAACAATTTCAAAACTCAGGAAGTCATTAAAGTTAGCTGTAAGTCAGTCAAGTGTTCAATTTCAGTGGACGTTAAAGTAGGAAACTGACGCCTCTCTACAAATGAAAATAAACAGATGTGCATAAATGCACAAATTATACATTTTGCTTTTCCTGATCAGACTGGTGCTGGTGTTGGTGAATGTTAGTGTAAAACCAGCTCTTGAAACCATTGTATAAAGCTAAAACAGAATACACAGCCCCTGGTTGCATTATAATGTCTATAAAGTAGAAAGTTGCAGTGCAAGAAAAGTTGTCTTCAGTCCTCAGAATACTCATCAAATCAGCAAAATTCATGTTTTTAGGCACATCAATCCAAACATGTATGTTTATAGCTTATTGGGTGCAGAATCAAGGATTTTCTCAACAATGCACATTATTTATCACAGTAGACAAGAAACAGTTGTACCTCTCTGTCATTATATTCTTTTAGCATTAATCTGCCATAGGCAGTGATCATTGTTTCAGAACAGACACCAAGCGGGGATCTTTTGTCCTTTCCATCAGCTCCTGAGTGCTGCTGCTTTTTGGAACAACAGCTGAGCAGCACACAAAGTCCGCATCGCAAAGTCCGTTTCAGCTTCTTGAGGGGTATTGTCTGAGCAAGTACAAGGCCCACATCAGTTTGCCATTGCTTTCATCTGCTACCCCATCCAGGATCTCCGCATCGCAGTCTGGTCAGCTTTTCTTGGGATGAAAGAGATTTACCACATTTCCAGGAATTGGCAGCAGTTTTTGTTTTCAGATGGAATGAACCCTTTCTCTTCTCTTTGTCCTCTTGACAAACAGACAGACCGCCAGAGATTTTAAATCAGTCTTTTCTTTATCCTTCTCTCAGTGTATCTCTGTGATGTTCCTCTGCGTCGGCCTCTGTCCATCCTCCTGAGGCTGTCTCCCACAAGGCCAGACATGGCCAACTCGGAGCAGAATCCCGAGAGAACTTACTTCCACCCCTGCTCTCTTCTCTCTTGTCCTGTCCTAGAAGCCAGGTAGACTGATATTCTGAACAGCCCAGTACTGTCAAACCCAGAAATCCTCAGGTCGGCACAGCTTTCCACCAGTGGGCTGTGTTTCTCCACCACTCTGATTGGTCACCAGAATCGTCTCCAGAGCCGTCTTCTGCTGATCCATCTTCAGAACCTGTTTCACCTGCGGTCCACTGCCTCTCAGCACATTCTTCACACACCTCTGAGAGAGCACAACGATGTATCAGCACACGCTCAAGAGCTGATGTTTCTCTTCACACATTGTGACTTTCACAGCACAACCACGATATTAATATTTATAATTAGATTTAGCAACCAGGCATTACAAAACAATTCCATTTCATTATCTGTCAATTTCCAGCTTTTTTTTTAATGCTGTTGTTTTATTTAGCCATTGATTTTCAGGCACTGGTTAATCACAATCACTGCCTTGCTTTCCCACACACAATCCTCTAGGACCTTTTACACTTGCCTCAGTTATTTTAGAAATTCTTTCAGCGCTCTCAATAACTTCATAAGCCAATATTACTGTGTGGCCAAGTGCCATTTCCAATAATTTAACAGCAAAGTGTATTCTACCCTACGCAAATCCCTAAATCCCTAAATTGACAAGAAACTTACCCAGCATAAAAAACAGACGAGGAACGAAACTGCAAGCCACAGTACTCGGACCACAACCTCCCAGACAGCATCCAAGTAGTTGGTTTTTATTTCATCAGTGCAACCTACAATAGCAAAAAAAGAAAGCTGTTAGTTTTGAATAACGTGAAGGCTTCTCTAAATAAATCGCTAGACCTTTCAGAATGTTCCCTTTTTTTCTTTGAAATATATGGGTTTTTTTTTTCTAATAAAGGAACTTCATTAAAATGGCAAAAACAATCAGGCCCGTTTTTCCTGCTTTCAGGACAGGTTGTGCTGTTACTCTGGTGAACCGGTCTGGTGCGCTGTTCCTTCATATTAAACAGCATGACCTCAGAGAGATGCAGCGTGCTCTGGTGTTCAGTCCGGCTATGAAGGACCTCAGTCAGCGAGGGAGGGACCATGCAGTTTTCCAGTGAGTGACTGGAACAGCAGCACTCAGTCTCTGCCAGGGTATTTGTTGCCTGCTGAACCAAGAGACTGAGCAGGGCCCACCCTGGTGGGTCTTTTAGTAGACAATTAGTGTCCACACTCAACACATGGCAAGATATTACTGGCATGTTTTTATCAGCTGCAGTTGGACGGTTGAGTTCTGTCTGTTTCAGTACCAGACAATCTAAAATTTAAAGTATTGGAATTTGTATAGTCTGGTATGAGACCCAGGTACTCCTCCTCAATATGAGCAAACTGTTGCTCACTTTCCTTTAATGTCCCACATGCAAAAGCCTTAGTTTGCCTGAGAGCTTCCTGCCTGGTTAACCGGACGTGTACAACCCTCAACATAAGTCCAGTGTTGGCTGTGTGCTCAGGGTTTTCCCAATGTCCTTGGCAAACTGGTAATCAGATTTCATAACTTCAACATTGAGGATTACTGGCTGACAAGGATTCCAACAACTTGATGTTTAACAGTTTCCTTCCAATGTCTGACATGGCAAATGTGCCCATATTGGTATCCCTTTTAGTCCAGTTCGATCAAGCAAGTCTAATAAATCCACACTGACCAGGATCAGCTCTGGTGGATAATGAGCGAGCAATTTAAATCTAGAAACGTTAGCAATTCTCATCTGGGTCTGATCCTCAGCAGCAAAGCCATGACGCCACTATACAAGACCTCACACTCTGCAAACGCAAGAGCAGCTCTGGTGAATGATGTGTACCCAGCTCTCCAGACGGGAACAGCAGAAGCCAAAGGATTTCACTCCGCAGATACTCACCAGTCACTCGGAGAGAGATGTAGCCTTCCTTGTTCTGCTTTCCCAGTGGAGCCGACAGAAAGCAGCTGTACTTCCCACTGTCCTCCTCTGTGATATTCCTCAGAACCAGGCTGAGGGACCCATCTTGGAGCAATTCCACTGTTCGGTTGAAGCCAATGTACTTCCTCGAGGAATTTTTCAACAAGTTGTTTTTGATGACCCCAGTTAACAGCGGATTAAGGCCTTCGGTTACCTAAAATAAAAATAAGAAGAAAATCTTACTATGGGTCCTCCGTTAGATTCCCCCTACCCCAATCATAAGGTGACAGAAGCAGATCAGTTCGAACTGTTCGATCAGTCTCGAGCCGTGAGTATATATCCTAAAAAACTCAGGCGCACCACACTTTTTCAGAGAAGGAGAAACTGAACACCGTTTTATCCTGTATTACACTACCGCTACCTGGGACAAGGAAAGTGTTCAACAAACGTCTCTTCTAAAATCGAGGAGATTAAGAAAATCCGTGAATAACTGTTTCAGATTAAGGAGGCAATTACTGTACTTTTAAAACGGCATTAAACATTCTTTGCGGCTGAATCAACTGAACAACTGAATCACTGCGCGTTCACAAAGTATTTTATATTTATGTCTTGCTGTCAAGGCAAAGGCATCCTTTGCGACTAAATAAAAGTGGAACCGCGCTTTAGATGAGCTACAGTAAATCAGCTAAATGAGCTAAAACGGGTGCACGGTACAGGGACAGAATGGACCGCTGGCCCTTCAGCGTGCCTCACCTTGTACCAGCTCACGCTCCTGTACTGGACCCCGGGCTCGGGGGTGACAACACAGGTCAGCACGGTGTCGCCTCCGCAGCTCTCTTCCACCTCCAGCACCGGGGCGCCTGAGGAACGGACGCCAATCAAGCCTGAAATGAAAAGCGCGTTGATCAAACTCCGTTGCGCGGAAAAAAAAAATGACAATACAGAAAAAAAAACAGGTCAAACACATCTATCTTACCGCTGACAAAAACGAGGGTCGGTAGGAACCACATCTTTTCTGCACCGCCTCACAGAAAGTAAAGTGAAATGATGAGACACGGAGGACCTACAGCGATATAAACAGCCTTGGTGACGTCAGGGGGAATACCTACTGTAGCGGCGGGGCTGAGGCTGTCCTAAAGTTCAATATACTCTTTCTTATCGACCTTAAGAACTCCTGTAGAGCCGATTAGAAATGAACTCGCTTTTAGCTTCTGGAGTTTTTCTTTTGTTTCAAGGTAAGCGACTTAATAGCATCCGCTTATGAAAGTAGAGACTTATAATTGACCAAAAATAAAATCCGTATAAATTATATACAAATAAAATCAGCCGTGGGTTAAGGTTTTAAACTACTCTATTGCACAGGTATTATTTCTATGTGTAAACTGTAATCCGAACATTTCAAAAGCGCATTTCGAAAACGTCGTTTGGAACGGAGATTAGTTGCACTGCAATTCTGACTTTTGCAGAGTAGAACATGTACTGTAGGCGAACCTGGTGTAATCTAATTTTAAACTGGGGAACTGGGAGAGGAGAGATTCGCCTACGCCGCTGTGTTTCGGTATGTGTGACTGTGTGACGTAGCCGGTCACGAGTTCCGCTTGCTCGCTGGCTGCTTGTCATTAACTGCGGGGGGTTATGTGTGATCTCGTCTCGTGAGATTAATTAAGCAAATAAGATCATCAATCAGTTCCTTAATGGATAATTAATAAAAATAAGATTAACATTAAAGCATGGCTGACAGGACGCATTCTTGTTTACAATAATTAGGCAGATAAATTTCCCAATGAAAGTACCTCCCTACACAAGTTAACAATGGGGATTTCCCCTAAAAGGACTTTTCTGAGTCACAAAGATTTAAAAATTCCCCTTTTAGACGTTGTTTTGTAAAATACTACTGAATGCTTTAAATATCTTATTGTTTTTAATTGAAATTTTCCATTCATATTGTTTTCCAAGTAATTCTAGTCTGATTTAACCTTTATAGGCTATGGTTTATGTGAAATGAATGCAGGCGGTGTAAGGGCACGGGATATTAATAATTACACATCTCCTAATCGCCTTATTTATAACGACGAAGTTAACGACGACCATTCGTCCCTGCTGTTTTGTTCGTCCTCCATCAGAAACACCGCCGTTTCAAATTGGAGCAGAAGCATTTTTCAAAAATAATTTCTTACCTGGGCGTTGCGCTTTCAGAACACAACACCGGTTCTGAGGTTAAATGCTGACTTTGCTCACCTTTAGTTTACCATTCACTGAAGATCGCTTAGCCACCACATTCAAAAACACAGGTCCATATAAACCTTGAGGGTGAATTCAGTTTATTGTACTCAATCTTTTCTGAGTTTGAACACTTCAGAATAGTGTTCACGTATGCCAGACTTTATTATGTTTTATCATAACAAGACGTACACTATGGTCTATAACTTAGTAGTTTTACTGTTTGTTACTCTAGTACATGTTCCCTTTATAATTAAAATGAGCAAAAGTGTATACAGTATATTACTGTATTTAAGTCAACTCTGTGGAGGGTGTTGTTTCTTGTTGTGCCCATAAATACAATAATCCCCCCACTTGACTGTCTCTTAATTTGCTAAACTGACATTTGCAGCATTTGCTAGTTAGAAAAGGTGTAAAAAATAACCTTTTTCCAGTTTTCTTTCAAGCACAAAACAGCTTGAAGCAGGTGGAGCGTCTAAGGTGGAGTGTAAATTCTGTACCTGTACAAGGTCAATACTTTATTACCATATCAACTTGTTGCATGGAATTTGGTAAAAAAAATATTCAAGAGAGACACAGGACTCAAACCAGGGTCGAAGGGTTGGAGAAAAGTCAGTAGTTCAGCTGATTGAGCTATACTTTCTGCCAACATTACTGATAACTTGTTTCTTACTGATATCACTGATATCCCCTTTCTTTCAGCGCTATGCACCTCGGTCATCATTGAAAAGTACAGAGAATATTTTTGCCCAGACGGAGAGCACATATATGAAGTGTCCTACCTGCTTGAAGACTACAGGATTGAGCACTGTGAGCAGACATGGACTCTGAAGACAAGTGTAAGACTTCCTGTCCACAATAACACTGTTCTTGAAGAGCCTCATGTCAGCTGTATGACCTTTCTGAAGACCATGCTGTTAACAACCGCTGAAGGGTCAGAGTGTTAAAAGGGGTCTTGTCAAGGACGCACTAGAATGCTGAACCTGCTGTGCAATTTGATATGCAACCTTAGTGTTCTTTTGAAAGAAACGAGGTCAGACAAGCACAGCACAGCTTTCTGCTGCTTGGTCTTTTATGGTTTTAGCAGTCCTAAAACATACATTACAGTAGCCTCTTTGTTCCATGATCAATCTCTACCAATCAAGCTTCATTTATCCTGTAATATTGAATGTGGAACTGGTGTTAAGAGATTTACTGTAAGAGCAGGTCGATTGTGTGTTAATACAGTGTTGATCTGAGAAATTAGTGGAGTGAGGTGGCAGCATTGTGGCACAGTGGTTAGGGCCACAGTTCAATTCCAGAGCCGTGTGGAGTTTGCATGTTTTCCCTGTGTTTGTGTGGATTTTCTCCAGGTGCTCTAGTTTAAATCCCACAGTCCAAAAACTTACTGGTAAGTTGATTGGCTTCTGGGATAAACTGTTCCTAATGTGAATGTGTGCGTGTTTGTGTCTGTCTGCCCTGCAGTGGGCTGACATCGTGTCCAGGTGTACCCTGCCTTACACCCATTGCTTGCTAGGATAAGCTCCACCTCCGCTGTAATGTTGAATTGGAAGAATTGGTTTAAAGATGGATGATTGAACTACTGTAGATTGAGGGTGAAAAGATCCCTTTTGTCTATAGAAATCCCCAGGACTGTGTTCATTATCTTCAGCATAATCTTAAGCATAAGAGGATTTTGAAAGATGGGAACCCATTCAGTGTTTCTGCTCTGTTCAAATGTGTTGGGGGTACAGGACAACAGGTACCATTCTTTACTTTAGACAACTGTAACATGTAACACATTTGTTACATATGGTATATCTGACCATGTCTCACAATGTCTAAAATGTCATTGTGTGACAGTGAAACGTAATAAAATTCATAGCAGCAGAAATACATTACACATGTGCTCAAACTTTCTACAGTATCTTGTACAGTATATGCACAAGCAAATGTCTGCTTGCATTAGTGTGACTTTCTTCCTGATTTACAGAATTCTCCAGTCTCAATTTTCCACAACAAGAGTGAATGCAGGAGTCCCTGTACATGGTCCACTTCTGGGAAGATCCAGCTCAACCAGTGTGTAGATCTCACTCTCACTGTTGTGTGCTCTGAGGATACAGTAAGTTGCTGCTAGATGTACTGATTTCTGGAAACACGGGTTTCTGGATTTTCTAACAAGTTACAGGAAAAAGATATAAACAAATCAAGAAAACTCCATTCCAAATTTACATAATACTTTCATGAAAACCCCAGAGGTCAGTGGACAGTGTCTGCAAAGGATGGAAACTTAGTACATATAGTTTTGATTTTATTTTCGCTTTAAAATGTAAAATATTACAAACATCCAATTGGATGACTAGACGCTCAGTGGCAGACGATACACGATTGCCTCAAGAAGCCAATTTTGTCGCCTTTGCTGGCGAGAATAATCCCCAGATCACAGATGTTAGTCTTACAAACTATGACCCTCATTGCAGCCTCAGCTAAACGTGATCCTGTTATCAGAGTGAGACTAGACTGGGCAGAAAATATTTCTGAAACTTGTGGAATATATCCCACACCCAGTCCAAGCTGTTGGTACTGCTCACAGAGGCTCAACAAGGTATTTGGAGGGAGTGACTAAAAAATGAGATCTTATACTTTGAGTTAAAAGGCGTGTCATTTTTACTTGACCTGTGTTTGTACCTTTTCAGAACACCTGGAAGGAAGTCAGAGTGCATTTCAATGGTGGGTAACATTTTTTTCATTTCACAGGTGATTGAAAAGAAAATCTTGTGCCCATGAAATGTGGAATAAAACCATACTGATCAAACCTGATTAAAAACAGATAACTAAACACTGTTGACTGCAATTATCCTGGAGGATGTTTGTTAATATCTACTCTATTTTTGTTTGATAATCATATAGATAGACTTCATTTTTGAAACTGGAGGTTCTCAGTGTTGGTGGGGGCACATGATGTATTCTTTGCATTTTTATTTTCTCTTAAACAGAAACATTTTTTGTGTATTTCAGGTAAGAAAGTCAAAGGCTTTGGACAGAACAAACGCATAGGTATAGTAGTACCTTTTATTTGATACCATACCTTATTGTGGCCTTCCTACTGTGGATGTTGATACTGTAGCGTCCACTCTCAGATGGAGCACTTCATACCTCTTTTAGTGAACATTGAAAGTTAACAACTCAAAGTACATTTTTGTCACATGCTGTTTGCTCTTAGGCCAGCCTATAGTTTTTCTGTAATTAAAGCTAAGTTATAGATCTGTCTAATTGAAAGATGATGTACCTGAAAACAGCATTGACAGTCAGTTATGGTCATTCGTGATCATCAAGAGCCTTCACAACCATGACCCATGGACATCAGAAGGTCTTCTAGTGATTTCAATGCATGCATCCAATTACTGTATTTGTTTTAGTACCAGATACTGCATTACCAGATACTTACCCCTCTACTTGAAATGAATAACATACTGTGGATGCGTCTTAAAATATTTAGATGGTGGTGAGTTTTATTCTTGACTGTCACTAGTAAGATATTTTGTTCACAGTGATTTCAGTGCAGACGTAAAATTGTTGTGGATGGTGTTAAATATTTTTTCTTTCTGTTTTTCAGGACTTTGTCTCAGCGTGGGTCTGTTTGCAGTTGTTCTTTTTATATTGGTATGTTCTGCAAGAATAAGGGATCCTTGATATAAGTATCATACAATGTGATACTTCACTGCTTGGAGCCAAATATTGTACATGTATACATTTGTGGGGAATTGTCGGTTAATGTTAAGACTCAGTTCTCTGACAGTGACTCCCATACAGCACTGTGCCTGGCAGGAAAGTCAGGGCTTTCTGGAGAAAAGATGTGTCTCTCGCTGCTGTCACTGATGTCCAAAGTATCCCACCTGAAATGTGATGTAGCCTTTATATTTTAATTTGAAGTAAATTATTTTTTCTAATTTATCTTGTGGCTGACACTGATCTTCCTGATATGCCAGTTGAAAGACTAATCCAATGTATACACTTATTCCACTACTGTAAGAACCCTTAGCGTAATCATTAATGGAAATAATGATTCAATTGTTATGGTGTGAAGTGTTCATTTTGGATGTTTCCCCTTTACTGGATCATTTAATAATTAGTTCTATTTTTCATGTAGCTGTATGTCTAGCTACATGAAACTAGCGGGGTTCTTACCTTATTTTCAGAATATTTTCTGTCCTTTCCAGTTTTCCACTGAACACACGTGGTTTTAAACATTGAAAGAAAAATACAAAATGAGCCCAGGAAAAGTGACCCATCTTGCCCCATAGGGTGTTGCAGGCTGATGGGAAGAGGATCCTGTTTTTGAGTTACAGTGGGTCTGGAGGGGTGGAAGGGTCTGAAACACCTTTTCCTTTTTTTTATTACTGGGGGTGGTGTGGGGAGAAGCTTGCAAAACCATTTTGGGAATTGGATACAGAGTTATTATGTTTGGAGATGCTTGTGTTTGTGACTATGGGTGTATGATTGAACTGTATGTTTTTTTTGTACATACTGTAGCAATAAAAATACAGTGTTATGATCAGTGATTCAACTCTTTCTAGACTTTGCACCCCCACCAATATCAATCTAATGGACCATGTCAGAATCAGCAGTGACACCTGGACTTAATGACATGACCTGCACTGACAGGATAAAAAAAACAAAACAAATAATTTTAGCAGTGGTTTGACTTGGCAATCACTTGTTGCAACAATCCAGCCATTATTGATAACCAATGATGAAATACAGAGCTGAGGATTAAATGAAGAGGATGCACATTTAGAACATAGATCAGGAGGCATCTCTTTACACAAAGGGTGAGTGGAGTCTGGAACAAGATGCCCAACCGTGTGATGGGAAGAGGTTCCTGGGCTCCTTCCAGGACTGGATGGAGCAGATTCACAGAATAATAAGCAACTACGCTAGAAAACAGAATGGTCCAAAAGGCCTTCTTCGTTACTTTTCTTATAGTCTTATGTTCTGTAATTGCCCATTTGTAGTTGCATACCCTTCATCTGAAACAGGTTTTATACATTCAGAAAATAATTAGAAATAGTTATTCACTAGTTCAGTGAATCGTTTCCTGTAAGACTGCGCAGCGCATTTGTATCACATCCAATGAACTCGAGCTACTTCACCTGGAATCTTTACTATTTCTTGCTAGGATTCATCAGTTCATGAAATGGTAAAGATATATAATAATATTTGACTGACTGACCTACATAATAACTGATTCAGATCAAGGCTGTTGATATTATTGTAAGCAACTGGCAGCATTTCAAATTAATAGCCAAATTGTATTGAGGTTCTGAAGTGCAAACAAATAGACAAATAGACGTAGTTTTCGAAACTGGAGGTTCTCAGTGTTAGTGTGGACACATGATGTATTCTTTGCAACGTTGTTAGGAGCAAATTTGGTCGCATGCGGTGTTGTCCATGTATCCATTTTAGAACTGAAAAAATACGAAAATAATTTCAAATGCCACAGTGTGAGATATTTCCCAGAAGTATCTGGGATTTCAACTACGATGCAAGTTGTCGTAGATGCAATATTGTGATGAGTTATATACAGTACCAGGGGCTACATACTGTAGTACAGCACCTTCAGTGTTTTAAAGATGACTGACCTCTTCAATTCCCTTACATTTTATTATTTATGGTTATGCGTTTTCCTTTGTCTGTTAGTATTTGCAATTAATTACCCCAGTTAAATTAGACAAGTGCTAATTTTCCACGAGTTTCAGTCCCTTTGGCTCAATTTCTCATGGAAATTTATGCTGTATGTTACTGATCATAAAACTGATCATACTGCTGGTGTCAGGAGTGAGCAGAATAACAGCAATGGGATGTATTGATTTATTGTCACCTGAATATTCTCAATATATCATTATCAATCTGTATTGATCTACTTTTGGGAGGCTTCCCCAAGAATCTTAAACACTTAATCCTTTTGGCTATCATTGTCCAACTTAGAACTGCAAATATTGATTATTGTTTCTATGTTGACATCATTACGTAGGTGCAGAGAAAAGCAAGCATGAAATCAAGTGTGGCCAAAACATGACTCTCTCTCATATGGCTCCACAGGGTTTATTCAGGTTTTATTCACATATCATTTTGGAAGATCAGTTTTTCAACTGTTACTTGCGTTTGTCACGTGACAACTGAAAAACTCTCTGTTGTTTCTGTTTGAGTTACTCTGGTTAAATAAATTCTTCTTTTGATGTGACAGCCTAATTTAAAAAAAAGCAAAGGATGAAATGATCAAACTAACAATGACAGAAGAAACAGGGTATTGTAGTAGGGTGTAACTGAAAGTGATCTTCTTTTCCTCTACTACTAAAAACAAGCTGAAAACTCTCTGCTGCATTGGGAGGGATGACGTTGTAAGGCCTGGCTGGTTTCACTTCCACTTTCTATTTTCAGCATGGAATTTTTTTAAGTATCTCGCTTCTTGTTTACCAGACTTACAAAATCTGTTCAAGCTGTCATTTGAAAGGATGAATGGAAAATCCTTGGAAAGACCATACCAATGTTGATGTCCATGCATGCCCCAGCACCGGCAGTTGAGTGGTCTGCTTGGCCCCTACAGCAGGTTGTGGACCTTCTCCGGTCTCTGGCTCCAGAGCCAGGAGCTCTCTCACAGAGAGAGGCCGCCACTGTGGTCCCGCTGCAGGAGGAAGTGACGCCTTGGAAACATGATTATTTAGAGGATGAGGTAAATAAAACCACTTTGTACTGTGTTCAGGCTCTCTGACGGTCTTGTGAGGTTACCGCCGTTACGTCCGGCAGCATTTGGGATCATAGAAATGTCGTACACGTTTAAAAAATGCTGACTCCAAAAGCCCTTTGACGGTTCTTTTTTGTCATCAAGTTGCAACAGGACATCACAGATGAAAAGTCTTATACTGTGTGGTCACAAACCCAAACTTAATGTTGGGCACAGCTGGTGACTGAAACAAGACATGGGTTATCTTCTTGCACTGTCTGAGCACCTGGCTGCCAGCTCCCTGTTGTACTTACGTCATGAAGTAGACAGGGCGTCGATTTCAAGATGACTAGTAAATCTAGGTTTGTCCTTAGTTGTAACAAGAAATTGTCAAGTAGGGCTGCTCAAGTGACTGCTGCAGGGGTGGAGTCAGGTTTCCCCAAAGTTAGGTGTATTAGAGCCTGTCATCTCTGGAGGGGGGCTGTCTAGAATCAGGAATCCCTAGGATCTGAAAGAGAGGAATAAGCATCTTTGGGGTAGGGTGGTCCAGAGTCAGGTATCTCTGGGGTGGGGGTAGATGAGAGTCAGGTATCAATGAGATGGGGCAGACAAGAGTCAGGTATCTCTGGAAAAGGGCAGATGAGAGTCAGGTATCTCAGGAAAAGGGCAGACGAGAGTCAGGTATCTCTGGGACTGGGTGAACTAGAGTTAGGTATCTCTGGAAAAGGGCAGACGAGAGTCAGGTATCTCTGGGACTGGGTGAACTCGAGTTAGGCATTTCTGGAAAAGGGCAGAGGAGAGTCAGGTATCTCTGGGACTGGCTGAACTCGAGTTAGGTATCTCTGGAAAAGGGGAGACGAGAGTCAGGTATCTCTGGAGTGGAACAGATGGAACACAATCACACAATAAAAAACAATGTGAAATACCATCGTCCTTTGTTTTTAATTACAGAAAAAATCAAAGCTATCAACGGGGAGGAGGGACAACGTCAGAATGTCTTGATATAAATACCATAGAAAAATAGTAACTCCATGCACACTTATTTCAAACGTATCTATAAGCAAATCAGTATCTATGACTTCTGTCCTCTAGTAGGAAAAGTCCTTTGATTTTGAATGAATGGGTTTAATTCTAATGCATGAGATCCTGACATAACTGAAAAGATGTGGTCAGTAGTAATGTCTGAGGAGTAAATGAAACCAATACCCATCCTGTAATTGAAACGAACTGTATTTAAAAATAGATGTAATTAAAATAATATAAAAATAAAGCAGAAAGTGGGATTTCTCCTTGTGTCATTTTAATAAATATTGTGACAAATGTAATACAATCACATCAAATATGTAGTGTAGAAATACAGTAGAATTTATTGGAGTCACAAACGTGAGAAATTACTTTTTACCCATGGTAGTGTTTTGTAATGTTGGTCCCAGTCAAAAAGCTTTAAGCTGAGTATTTAAGGAGTTATAACTGATAACAAAACCCCAAAACAGGCTAAAACAAGGTGTGATTGTTAAAATCCAACCTTCAGAAACCTGACCTGGACTTTGATGTGTCTGGCTCAAACTGATCCGACTGTGATGCCTTTATATTGTTTATATTGTTCTCCTTTGTAATGTTCAAAGATGACATATAACACAAACCCAAATGACATTAATGAAGACAGCCTAAGCTGGCTCTTAATCAATTTATCTGATCAAGATATACAATATGTGACTTATAATCAAATCAGCAAAAATGATCTATGACTGACAGTAATATTGATTAATATCTATTATGCTCAACTGTTCCTAACAAATACATCTTTGGGCTTAAACAAATCATCCTTTCGTTTTCTTGCTAGAATTGAAGTCTTCATTTCAGATAAATCTCTTTTTTAGAAACATGGTTCATAAAGTTCTCTTTTGCTGGTTTGTAAATTGCTGAAAACATCCAAACACACTTGTATTTTTAAGATGGGTTTGTGTACTTAAGATACTTTACAGTTATTATTTACAGTTCTTTTTTATTTTCCTCTTAACCATTGCACTACTAATAGCATGAAAAACATCTTTAAATAGCTCAAAATCTAATTAGCTTTAAAACAATTACAAACATTTTCAGATTCAAATATGAATTTTAGTGACCAGAGTCAGAGGGTTAGTAGTGGAGGGATAAAGGAGGGGGTCCTTCTTCTTCGGAGTGGAATGATGTTTCGCGGTCTTGGTGGTTCAAGAACAAGATGAAATTCGTGATTTCTAAGAAAAATGTCAAGACCCGTGGCCAGACTGAAGTTTCAGGAAGGTGCAGGATGTTTCTAGCACCTCCAGGCCGAGATGGAAAAACTCGCACCTGAGCTATCGGTGAGGTAAATTGGTCCTTCACCCAGTCAGTCTTTTTGTTAGGCGGAAGGGTGCTTCACCAGGCCCTGCTCCTTCCTCACCACAGGGGCGTGGATGCTGCAGTCCCTAGCCTCACACACCCCAGGCACCCCTGGAGGCCCAGGCAAGCCGGACTGACCCACAGGACCAGAGTAACCACGTGGGCCCTCCAGGCCGGTGATTCCATCTTTGGCAAGTCCTGCGTAGCCGGGATAGCCTGTGGAAGGACATTTGCCACTTTTAAGTGCGCTATTGAGCAGTAGACGTGTGCGTTCTTATAACAGCCATCAAGAGGACAATATGGCAATGAAACTACTCTAGGATTTACCGATTTTCATTGGCCTGCCATGGTGGGAAACACTGAAGTAGGCCTCTACTGGCCTTCCCAGTCCTCACCCTCCAGTGATCCTGCAGTAACCCAGAGTAAGCATGCCCCAGTAACAGGTCTGCCCTGTGATGAATGTGTTACACCGTCCTACCTCGGAGCCCCTGAGGTCCGTCGTGTCCTGGCAATCCCATGCCCGGATCACCCCGCTCTCCTTTCTTGCCCTTTGGACCTGGAGTTCAAGAAGAGATGGGACCAGCTATGAGTCATTGTAAAGGAAGATAAAAGAGCCATGGCATAAACTGAGCACAGCAAGGGAAAGGCACAGAACAAACAGCCTCTGGAACTCCTTACAGCCACACCTTTTCAGCTTTTATCATGCTCCCCAGAGTGCGTGAAGCAGATAGCAAAAGAAGTTAACTGGGTTGCTGGATTTAACATGGCCAGAGTCACCACACTGTTCAGAGAATGGAGTGTGCCTGTCCACCCCTTGCACAGTCATGGGAGTGTAGACAGTGGAGGAGTGAGACTCCAGAAAAGGGACTTTACCTCTCTCTCCAACTGCTCCCTTCTGACCTTCCAATCCAGTTGGCCCTCTCAGCCCCTGGGCTCCTTTGAGCCCAGTACGTCCTGCCTTCCCCTGGAAAAAAGACACCACAAGCCTTTGGTTGAATAAAGAAAATTGCAATATAGCATCATTTTTTAAATCATGAACTGAAGAGCAAACTGTTAAACATCTTGACTCTGTGTCATTATATCACCTAACTGTATGCCATGTACCCCATTAAAGTAGCTTAGTCCTCCACAACAGACATTATCAGTTTTACATGAATAACAAACCTTGATGTGCCAAGAGTCATTGTTCTTTGAAAACGGTTTAGTTTTCATTCACTTTACTTTGATTCTGCATTTTTCCTCAAGAGCGGGGTCTGCTTATCATTTCTGGTGTTTAACTGGTGCAAGCCCTGCAGTTCTTACAGGTTTCCCAGATAAGCCAGGTGGTCCTCTGACGCCAGGGGGGCCAATCAGTGTCCTGTTGTTGATGGGGCAGCCCTGGGCACACTTGGAGCGGATGGAGACCGCATACTGCGAGATCTGCGCTGTCACCACACCTCGGCACAACTCATAGATCTGTGCGTCACTCAAGCCTGGACCCTGGGAAGCAGATCAAAATGTCGGTTTGCTCAATGACAACTGTTGATTTTCTCTTTGCTTTTTATTCTTCTCCTTACATGGAGACAAAAGTAATCTATCTTTGTTGTATTCACTTGGAGCTGTGAAAGCTGAATTAGAACAACTGAGCATCCTAGTTTAGAGTCTTATTGGACTCAACTTATCAGTCCAGTCGAACAGGTGAAACAGATCTAAAGTAATCAATACATCATCAATAATGATTACCTGGTAACTCGAACTCTTAGTAAATTAGGATTATTCCAGGAATTCTACTGTTGACACCTTTAAAGGCAAAGTGATAAACTTACTGCTAAGGTCACAGAAACACAACAATAATGTACAGTATCTCATTTCTTGATAAACTGACAACTAAAACAAGGCCAGGAGAAAACAAAGAACTACACATTTTCTATTTAATAAAATGTAGTACCATCAAGGAAACCAAAACCACAGAATATTCCAAACTCAAGATTTACACAGAAAACATGGAACACATAAGGGGAATTCCTTCAAGAAACTAGCTCTCGTGTGGTTGACCAGACTGGACTGATTCATTGCTGAATGCCACAGACTCTAGTCTTAACACTAGGACCAGTCTCAGTTCTAGATGCACTGCAGGGGATCATTCTTATTGCTAGAACTGAAGAACATGAGCTTCACCACCAATAGGGGTGTTTTTCCTAGTGCTCAGAAAACACAACACAGTGGAATGAACTATGTAATATCATAAAAAAGTTAAAAAATCAATACATTTTAAAGGAGCGCGGGGCTTTGTCATTGAGTTTGGTAGTTGGTACTTATTCAATCCCTCTAGCTTGTTATTTCGTTGTTACCCCTCGGCTTTGGTTCCTTACTTTGTGCTCCTCAGCTTTGACCCTTGTTTGTGTCCTCATCTTGTCTCTCTTGGATTCATATTTGAACTTGGATACTCGAATACAACTCATCCTCACTACAGACTGAACTTCTTCAGCCCCCAAGCTAGCCACTACAGCATGCCTGTCTGTTAGCATGGCTACTACGTTCGTTTGTCAGCAAGTAGTGTTCCCTACTCCCACTGGTATCAGTAACGTGCAGCTCTGGGCTATTCCTGGTGTGTAGCTGGCAGGTTCCCAAGCCCGGCTGCCTCTCCCCCAGCAAGTGGTTCTTCCATATTCCTGGATTGCACTATGAGTCCTTCCTCGGTAGTGGGACATTACACAGTGTAGTTGAATATCTGTTTTTTAACATTAAAACAATGAATTAAGCACATCGCATCAAAAGTGACGGTGATAGCGATAGCAATCTACTTTGAAAGTACCATGCAAAAAAGGGACTCCAGGGAATTTCCTGCTTCTCCCTCAGAACTTTTTGTAAATTACTAACAAAATAACAAACATACACATTTTAATATGCCATCAAAATGGATTAATATGCTAAGAGTGGCCTACAAAAGAGACATCTGATAAACCATTAAAACAGCAGTGGACCTTACTGAAATGTGCAAAAGGGAAGTCATTTCAAACAAGATGGCAGTGCTTGTACAGTATGAACCACATTCCCCAAACATCAGTAGGGAATGACCTGCCATCCCCATTAACCGGAACCAATTGGAGGAGAACAAGTTTTTCTCAACAGATAATCCTTCTAGTATATAGTCGTCTATAATGAAGATTTTGATTTCTTCTTGAAATTGTTATATAGGCAGAAAAGCGTTGATGATATTTTACAGCTGAATGTAATCCTTTCCATGCAAGAGTGAAATGAATGACAATGAGAACAACTGGATAATTAACTATGCTTTGGCAAGATATAAAATAGTGTGAAAAAAACCATCTCTGAGATGGAGTTTCAAGCTCATGGACTGTTGGTATTCTACAGGACAACTACAAGGCAACTCGCCGCCCTTTCCAAGTCACTTTGGATAAGAGCCTCTGGTTAAATGAATTAACAAAAATGTATGTTTCTCTCTAATGGTCAGAGCTTTTTCCTCTGCAGTTTCTCTTGCTGTAACAACACTTCTGCGTTTTAGGAGCACAAGCACTCAGTGATTGAGCAAACCACACCAAAGGTGAAGTCAAGGTAAAACCTCAGTCCCCCTCACTCTCTGTTACTGAAATATACTGTATATATCATTGAATATTATCAAGTATCATTGGAAAATATGCCCCTGCTATAGTTTTTGCGTGTTTAACACCTTATCTGTTTTATTTTGGTGCAGTGGGAAATGTTTTTCATGAGAAGGCTTTGTGGATATTCATTTGAAAATGCCAAGCACCACTACTTGATACCGCTGTCGACTCACCTGGGGCCCCTGCACGCCCTTTGGCCCTGCTGGGCCTGCGTCCCCGGCGTCTCCACTGGGACCAGGAACTCCCCTTGGGCCTGGGATCCCTGGGGGGCCTCTGCGTCCCACTGGGCCATCAGGGCCCAGAGAGCCCCTCTCTCCACGCTGCCAACAGAGCACACAGCGTCAGAAACCAAGCAGCCCTCGGATGGGATTAATCAAGCAACCAAAGGTTGCGCTTATTTAAGTCTGAGCTGGTCTCTTCCACTTCATTCACAACTGTAGGTTTTTTTGAGTATGTTCATGCTGTTTGACTTTAGAAATATTCACTGTGTATTTTACCTGGATGTATTTAGCTTGAATGCCAATATACTGCAAAGATGCTACCAGCAAAAAGAGAAAGATAGCTTTGTTTGACAGTGTTCTGACTGGAAGTTGAATTTAAAATGAACAGAGAAAATCTCACAAATTAGAAACCTGTACTAGCTCTGAAACAGTGAAATCTCTCAGTGAAATTTGGTTTTGTGTGACAGTGGTGGACTGCTATAGTTCACAGAGCCCTTTTCAAACAAAATGACTAGCTGGAAACAAAAGCCAATAACCCCACATAAGAGCACAAACTGAAAATGGTCTAATTTTAGGCTTGGCAAAGCATCTCAAAGGAACATATCAAGAGTCTGACGATGTGAATGGGATGCAAACTTGAAGCAGCCATTGCATGTAAGGGATATGTGACCAAATGCTGACTACACTTGATGAGCACTTGCTCACTGAAGTGGGAGGATTGAACACAACAAATTATGTTGTTCTAACATGGTTAAATAACTATGCAAAACACATTTCAATAGCACACAGCAAAAATTACATTTCACTTAACCTGCTTTCACTATATACGATAAATTATATTTATTTTTATTAGGCTTTTAGATACAGGCTTAAATTTATCCAAAGAATGTACATCGCTTTGTTCTTCAGACCAGTTCTGCTCTTTACTTAGATCCTGCCTGGTGTAAACCAGGTTCAACTGGCAGTTTCCACCAGGACAGTGCGATATTAGAGAAGCTCCAGTGTGATGGCCTGGCACCCTTGCCCAGCTACTGAAGCTCTAGGCTGGCCGTGTGAGGTGACGTAACTCACAGTGTCCCAGAAAACACAGCCGTAAAATCGGTTCCCTCTCAGATCGAAAATGGCAATTGAAGATTTGGTGAAAAAGTGACATTTTAAAAACAAAACAAACAAATGTATCTTACAGACCTGTCCTTTATCTCCTCTGGATCCTTTGGTTCCCTGTGATGGAAAGAGACAAAAAGAAGCCAAGGGGTCACAGATGCCAGGATATTCCAGGGGCTTCAGATGGACATGTGAAAAAGTAAAGCTTTACCTCCTCCCCTTTATCTCCCTTGATGCCTTTCCTTCCCCGCTCACCCTGAAGAGACAAGACCACACAGAACAGAGTGAATCCATACCGTGTGCAAGGCTACCACACATGGAACACTTGGCATCTGGGACTCCACAAATACTCAAGGCCTGAACACAAGCTTGTGCTAGGAATTTGTACCTGGTCACTGCAAGCCGTTACATGGACAGAACTTGTAGGAAAAAAAAACATTTAGGAAACTATTAGAGATAGCACAGCATTAATGGCTGGAGTACTGCTAGAGCCCAGTGTAAAATAATTATTCAATGCTTGTTGAAAAACAATAATGACCAAACCTGGGAGTGAAACAATCCTGTCATGTTTTATTTCAAAAGGCTGCACTTTCTGAGCAGTGTCTTATTACGGAGCAAAGAAAATTGATTGGACATAGGCACCCAGGAAGCACTGATGTCAGGGGCTGGCAGGCTGCTGTTTGCTGGGTACACGGAGGGTCAGAGTCCCTGTCTACCCACCTCTGCTGGAACAACACTCTGAACTCTTTAACGCAAAGAAACCCCAATGTCTGAGTGAGCTCACCTTGTTCCCATCTGGACCGGTCTCTCCCTGAGCTCCCTGTGGAAAGACACGCCAGAGAAATCAGAAGGGTTGGGCCAAAGGGCAAGAAAAACAGCAACCGCGGCAAAGGTTTAGAAAGGGAAATCTGGCGGCATCCAGGGGTGGAATGACTCACGGGCTGTCCTTTCAGACCTTGGGGTCCAGGCTTCCCTGGGGTGCCTGGATCTCCGGAGTCTCCTCGGGCTCCCTGATGCACACGGCACATTGACGAGGCACCGCGATAAGAAGAACAGAAAGAAAAAAGAAATGAGAGAGTGAGACAAGGCAGCTGCAGTCGAATGTCTCAGTTAAGAGACACTATGGACATAAACATTATATTGTAACGCAACGGGGGCTCAGGCGGGCGCCCTTGCCGCATCTGGTCGGCCCCTGCACCGTCCGGGGCTCGAACCCGGGACTTCCGCGTCTCTCTGCAGCGACCTAGCCCCGTGAGCTAAAGAGAGATCTCTCTACAGCCCAGTAGCTGTGGTCCTGCTATCACAGGGAAGGGCGGTGACGTCACCCGCTCTGGTACGCCGGCTCTTACACACAGTGCTTGTCGGCCGTAAGCGTTACAATATCATTCCAAGCCGGCAGTCTTATTTCTCATTTTCAGTCTCACAACTACAATCATTTAAGCTCTTTTTGGTCAAAACTTTCTCTATCTTGTCATATGGACATGTAGAAAATTAATATCCTTTAACAGAGTACAGGTAAAAATACAACACACAGGCACATCATAAGAGCTATGGATTCATAAAAAGAATTCAATTGCCTTCTGTGGATTTTCAGAACCTTGGAGAGCAACAAAAGTGATCTTTCCCACATAATGTGTTTCAGCCTCTTTTCAATGTGAGGCAAATCATGCCATTTCACAACTCACAAACTCTCAAGTCCTGTGCGTCTTTAAACATTCCAGTCTTCCCACACAGTTCTGTGGGTTAACCTTTGTAAATACCAGAGCGTGGTCTGTGTGAAACTCTAAAGAGAGTTCCTCTTTTACCAAGTCACAGACAAAAAAACCTTTTAAATGAGATGACAATAAAAGTCAGACATACACATGAGAGGGGCAGATAACAGAACTACCCACTTACAGTACGTATCACTAACCTCTGCCCTCACAGAATACAACTACTGTGTTTTTGTAAAGCATGGTGTTCTATATGCATTTGTTTCTCAGTAATTTACTGTACTTTTAATAGTACAGTACACTTATAGGCCCTTAACTATGATCAGGATATACTGCAAATTACATTTGTAAACTATAATTTAAATTACATACAAATTCAAATTTTGTTGTTCTCAAATGTGTTCAAATTGTATTGTAAAACTAATTTTCAAATAAGGATTTGTGAATAAATATTATTTCACTCATATTTTCATTTAATAAACGTTTAATGCAGTGAAAGCCCAAATCCAGCAGGCTTTATTAGGAACTCAAGACAAGTTAAGAACAAACTAATTCAGTTTAGTCATTAAAAGCTCAGTTAAAATGAACCCAGCAGAAAAGACATTAAAAAATATTCAAAGATTTTTCGTTTTGCCATGGACAGAAACGACAAAAAAAATAGAAAACTTTGTTTCCTCAGTAACAATGTCAGCATAGTTAGCCCTGTCATTTTAGAAACCCAGAAAAAAAATGTTACATAACTATAAAAACAGAAAGTGTGTCAAGAGCAAGTTTTCCTTGATGCAAAGTCTTGAAAATCACACCAGAGATTTTTATTCAAGAAAATTTCTAAATATTTTAAAATAGCACTTAAAACTGTAAATTATTATTGAATAAGCACAGCAGAGCTTCAGTTAGAGTGATGAACTGAAGTTCAGCAGGGATGACAATGACACATCAGTCTCACACAGCTGCACCCAATCACCACCACCACCAAACTACAGTAGCTACATAAACAGAACTCGACAGCTCCCTTCACATTCGTGTCATCCTCCCCATCTCCACCTTGCAGCTTCCCCTTGATTCATTCAGCCTGACTGGGGTTCAAGCCTCCTTGTTCTGTGGCCAAAATATTCAAATCCTGGAAGTTGTATCCCTAGTGAAATGGTGTTAGCTGAATATAAAGTACAAGTGGCATACAGTGTCTTTGGCAAAGAAAACAGTTCAGTTAGACACTTTACAAGTGTGTTTCACTTTACACTTATGTATAAGTGTTAAACTTGTCAGTACGACCTAAATTTATATTTACAGTACATTGAGATGTAAATGTGTATGTCTACATTTTTAAATATTTCTCAACATATATTTTGCAGTTATTTTAAAATATTGGAAAACATTTGTACAGGGGTGTTTCAACACATAATGAAAAGGGTATTGAGCCCCCATAATGGTACTGAACAGACTCACACAGAGGCATAATAAGGCCCTGCTACTGGCACTTTTCCATATGGTCTCCAAACCTAGTTGGCCTTGTGTCCAAGACCCCAATCTGGCACAGCAGACAGCCATGTGTAGCTCCTGCAACCAAGATTTACCTGTCCGATGCAGTTTGCCTCTGTTGGACAGCAGGTTTTTAAGGACTAAAGAGTTTAAAACAGGGGCGTGAGGTAGGGGCACCAAATCAAGCGACAAATCAAAGGAGTGACTGTTTCATATAGTTCTTATAACCAAGTTCATTAATGTTTTTTAAAAGCACGAATATATTCAAATACAAACCAGGGCTCTTTTTTTAGAAAACCAATGAAAAGGAATTGTGGATAATAATGCCACCACAGTTTTAGGTGGAAGACTCCAAGAATCCCAGGACAGAGAGGGATGCATTTGGGATTGGTGATGGCACGGTTTAAACAGCAACTTTTTTGTGCTCCAAAAATGCTACAAAAAATCTCTTTACAATGCTAAGGGTGTCCGTTTTGAACAAATATGTCTCTTTGCTTTACCGCTCTCTTGATTATTTTTTTCTGCATACCTGTATATGTAACACAAAGATTGTTAACATTGTAAATATAATGCATCTCCTTTTTCTGTTTAAACACATTGCAAACACTAATAATGGTTTAATAACATTAGCCTCTCACACCTTTAAAGGCCAGATAAACCAGCAAACACATAAAAGCTGACAACAGAAGGACTATGTTATGTTCTGTTTCAACAGCAGGTGTCTCACCTGGGCACCCTGTCTCCCTGGCGGTCCCCTGCGTCCAGGATCCCCTCTTTCACCCTGAAGGACAGGACACACAACATGTGCCAGACAAAGTTTATTCCTGTGGATCCTATTTCATTGTACTGGATGTATTGGTATTTATCTGTTAAGCTGTAACAAGGCATAAGTGCTGATGCCCTCTATTCCATCAATTTTATTTAGAAGTTTGTAAACAATATTGTTATTCAAACTAGAGTTATTTGTTAAGATTGATTCGATCTTTCAGCGCAGCCCATAGGGTGAGATTTCAGAGCAGCACACAATAATCTTTCATACTGACGATCTGTCCTGAGCTGAAAGCTTTTGATCCTTTACAGTTTTCTGCTTTCATGAACAGCACAGAGCTTTCTCCTTTTGCAATTTCAGAGCAAGCAAAAGTCTTCCATTCTGATTCTGGAGTATCTTGATTGTGAAATTTTCTCAGATTTGCAAAGGGAACACTTCTGTTCAAATCCAGGCTATGCTGCTTTGCTTACATTAAAATGATTGATCTCGGTACAATTCTGATAGATGTCAACATGTCTAACATACTGTACCTCAATATCCTTGGTCTTTTTTAGTTCATTTGAGCTTTGCTCAGAATATGGTATTCTTTAAGCTTGCCCACTAACATTGTAATGAGTAAAATGAAACTCTATAGGCAGAGCCAGTTGTTACAGGATTGAAAAAAGTCCTCCTACATTCTCGAAAATTCTACAGAGCATATAGGTACCCCAATGCCATCTAATGAACTAGGTGAGCACAATGGACCACTCTTTCCTAGATTTTTATTTCAAAGAGGTGATTGTTTCTTCTAGTTCCTTTAACCAGGTTAATTGAACTTTTTTTTAAATGGGCACTTATCTGTTCAGTAAAATAAGAAACTACACTAAGACAATAATTGCGATTAAGTTGTACATTGTTTCCTTCAAGGATACAATTACTTAGAGACTTGAATATTCTCTTATTATGGTGTCCTATCAAGTACAAGAACAGCCAGCCACAGAGAACAATCTTGTATTTTACTTCAGGAAAGATGGAGAGAATTGAGATGGAGAATTAGTGCTAAGGACAGCATTGACATTTTGCAGGATACAGTCGGGGACACTTATCGCCATTACAGAGCAAGGTCTGTGGGTGTAATAAATTCCTTGAAAACAGAGTCTTGACTCCTCACTCAGTGCAACTGGCTGGTGACTTATACAGTACATAGAAGCTTGCTGAGGAATAGAGTCATGGCACTAGTAGTTGCTTGGACAGCATACCGAGTTCACACTTTAACACAGCCGGAACTTCATTGGCACGCAGAGGCAGGAGTACAAACCCCCGCAGGTTAAAAGAGGGTGTAAAACTATACAGATCCTTTGTGACTTGTCCATTATAGGCTGTAGCTTGTAAAGCATTTTGAGAAACAGAATTCGCACAGTAGTCATTTCTACAAGTGCCAGGGTGATACTTAAACTCCTGCAGTCCACGCAAGGGAAACAATTGTCTATCCAAAGCAGAGAGAGAACAAATGTCATTTCTGACAGCTGGGTAACTTCATTCCCTAAGACAGTTTTGCTCCTCCTAGCTGTGCAGAAAGTATGGATTCCCCAATCAACCTGCCCTGTTTATGATAATCCAATACATTTTACATTTATTCTGAGAAAGAAAATGTCAGCTCTGTCTTTGTTTATATCAGCTTTGACATTTCTAACCCCATAGAATTCTCTCCCATAGGATCATCCTGAAAAAGCTGGCTCTTTGTGGTCTCTTTAATTCCCAACCTTTGCCTTCCTCCTTACCTTTTTCCCAAAAGATCCTGGCAGACCACTCAATCCAGGGACACCCAGAGGACCCTTTATAAAGACAGAGAAAGAAGTCAAGAGCCTTGTTTTGGGAAACAGTGCATGAAATGCCTGCTTTTGTTCCAGTTCAATCTGAAAGGCCACTTACGTCTTCTCCAGGCTCCCCATCGCTGCCAGGCATTCCCCCAATACCCTTCTGTCCCTGTGCAGGAAGTGAGATGGAAAACAGCCATTAGAAACATAAGAACATAAAAGAGGATACTAACAAGACCAGGCTGACTGGAGCTTATTTAGTTTGGAATAGTAGATTGATTGAAGGATCTTGTCAATCTGTCTCTTGTAGAATTCTAGGTAATCAACCATAACAACTGACCAGTTCAGTTTCTTCCAGGCTCCTTCTACCATCTGTGAAAGTATTTTCAGGATTTCACATATGTGAGTCAAATGCTCTCACAGTCTTACCTTTCATTCAACAAAGACACTCCACAGCTGTAGGAGGAGTATTTACTGTTTCATCCATACGAAAACTGCCATCTAATCAGAATGTTTTTCCATAACGGGGCGCATCCATTTTATTAAGGATTGGTATTGATTGGCATTATAGACTCGCTCGCTGTGAACATGAATCCAGACCAACATGCTAGAGAAATCAGGAAGGACTTAATGAATCTGATATCCTTAACCTTAACCTGATATCCTTAATCTGCAGCAATGGTCTGGGAATAATAATTTTCAACAATAATAATATTCATAACAAAAATGGGATTAGATCAAAATGTATTTTGAAATTTGATTTCTGTACCACAGCATTTATGCTTTAGTACAGGTTGAAGACATATCAGAAATTCAAAAGGGAGATTCACCAGCACACAACAAAAAAACACCATCACTTATAAGAAGAGTTTTTGTTGAATACCTTTTCACCAGAATGTCCCCTCTCTCCCGGGATTCCAGGATATCCCTATGAAAGTATCAGGAAGCTCATTAGGGCATTATAAAGAAACCTTGAGATTCAATTTACCGTTGCACACCTCTCTCATCAGTTACCAAAAACATTTTAAAAACTCATCCACCTGGAAATGAAATGTGCACCATCTGCTTCGTATTCACTTGTGTGGGTTTAAATAGTTTCCAGACGATATCAGTTTGAGACTGGAGTCTCATTGTTAGTTCTTTCACTATAAACCACTTGTCGATATACATGCTAATTTTGCCTCAGACATTTGTATTACAAAAAAATAAAGTACTGGACACATTAAGTGCACTATAATATTTGCTGTCTGCATGTATTGTAGCACCTCCAGCATGTGTTTGCAAACCAGATATACTTAGTGGGCAGAACATGGCACAGTGGTTGGGATTGTTGGTGGACAACAGCACTGGAGCCCTGGGTTCAATTCTGGACCTAGAGTGTAATTTGTGTAATTCAGAAATGGATGGACTAAGTGCATTGTTAATGTTAGTTTCTGTAATGTTTGATCTCATAGCATCTACAGCAAGCGCTGGCAAACCCGATAAACTTACTGAACTGTACTGCTCATTGTACTGATCTTTATTGTGCTTGGAATGTGTAGATTCATACAAAACTGAAACAAGAAGATGGATAGGAGTTGACATAGAGATCCTCCACTGTAACTGGCCAGGCAAGGAGCAGGACAGCTGGCTTTATTGTTTGCACGGCTGTTGTCTGGCAGCTGGTGATTTCAAACTGGGAGAAAAAAATTTGAAAAAATATAATGTGGCAATTGCTTCTTTTTTAAAACAATTGCTCTCACTTACAATGTATCCTTGTTCTCCGACGTCTCCGGAAAATCCAGGTGCTCCTATCTGACCCTGTATGTGTTGGGGGGAAAAAAGGGCACAATTTAGCAGACCTAGGAAACTTTGGAGAAGCTGATTAAGAAGAAGGTGAACATCCTGGTGTTACAGAAGAAAATGTTTTCTGTCCGTACCTTCTCTCCCACAGGTCCTATATGTCCTTGTTTTCCAGGTTGTCCAATGGATCCCTGTGGATGAAGGCCTCATTAATCCCCATTATGTCCTTACTACTGCAGAAATAAGACTGTACTAGAAATAGTTCAGAAGAATTAATGGATACACCAGCAGTTTACAACCTTTTGTCTAATCCTGTTTTGCATTCTTATGTAATTATACTCTAAGAAGAAGAAACTTCCCTTGACCTATGGTGTATCGTTATTTATCCACAGTGGAAAACTGAATAACAATGTTTGTAGTTCTAGACTAGCTTTTGAATATCATCCGGCAGTTCAAGTCTGTTATTCATGCTAAGGTTTTAAAACAATTTGGGCCCTTTGTTTCTCAGCAGTAAAATAATTAAATAACAAAAAATGACCTCAAGAACACTTACCTTTTTTTCATTTTTTGGGCAATAGTTGGTGGTGTGATTGAACTGAGCTGAGAATGAATGTGGTAGGAAAGCGAAACAATTTCTCTTCTTTAGATGGAGTACCAAATTAATCAGAACTTAATCAGAACACATTTAACAGGTACACACTGACAAGTGAATAGTTATTGACATAGAAAAGTTTCATCAAATGCTGGGCTTTTAATTTGCTATATGAGGGCTGTGGCTTTGATACAATCATCTCCTCTACCACAAAGCAAGTTGTCTCCCACCAGCTTACATTAGGAAAAGCCAGAAAAAACAGATCTTTTTAAGCCTTGGGGGAAAAGACAGAGGCGCTGTATGTAATGACTCGCATAAAAGTGATTTCATCTACCTTTTCACCCTTGGTCCCTGCTGGCCCAGGTGATCCTGGCTCACCAGACTCCCCCTGAAATGAATAGAACAACAGACTGAGTCCCTCTACTCTGGCTGGGAACAAAATTCTGTCTGGGAACAAACTCTCTCTGTAATGTTCCCATCTGCACAAGAACAAATTATTCCTTCATAGAAATAATTTGCCTAGATTACTCTCTGTCCCACATTATGTTTCTTTGCCAGAATTTATACAAATATGCAAAACGAGGACATGGCAAGCATTCCTTATTTAAAAAAAATGTTCTGCAATGGACTAACCTGCCCAAGGAGAATATCTGAAGGTGTGTCGATAGCATTGATTGCCATACGGGATGACTGTGATTGTACAGTACATAACAAAGCTTTAACAACAGTTGTGAGCAGTAACTCTAAGTTACTCAAGCTCTAATTGAGAAAATGTCACTGACAAAAATGGAGCACAGCTACTTTAGTCTACAAGTGCCTGTATTTTAACAGTTTGTGTTGTTTTTACGTTGTTTTATCAAAATGTAATTTTTAATTTTACTGTCGTATGCTTTACTGTTATCACATTTTGATGTATGTGATAACGTAGGCTGTGCATATTAAGGGCAAAAGGCTTGTTTTCACAATTTTGCCTCTCTTACAATAACTTAACGACTCTTGCTGTAAAACGCAGGTTACGTGATGGAAAACAGTGCAGTCACCTTCAACAGTCAGAGTTTCTACACTCATGGAAACTAGACTAGGGTTGTACAGACTCATAACACAGCAATAGTGAAACTGGCTAATGACGGCTGTTCACCTGAGGTGAAAAAGTGTAAAACAGCACAATTGCCATGAGACAATTGTATTAAACACAGTTTGAAAGAGCGATGTCTCAAATATGGTTAAAACAAGGAAAATTCAGTGTTGCAAATTCTCTGTACTTCCTCATTTTTTAAATCAGATGTTAAGATCACGTGTAAACTCGTTTGATTCACACCAGGGACCATCAACAGGAAGAGAAGTATCATTCATGACAGTTCTACAGTACTCACAGTTATTCCCTTTGGTCCTGCTTCTCCCATAGGCCCTGGCAGTCCAATATCACCCTGAGACAGAGAGGACAGTCATTATAAGGTCTAACTCCAGCAGTTATGCATTCTGAATTCAGCTGCTTATATTCTTTGGAATTTTGGAACTTAAGGTGGCAGATTTTAATTTATTTTAGATGTTTGTAGTTAGGAGCTTTTTGAATAACTGTCTCATAAATCTTATGAGACTGATGCCGAAGGGTTCAGGGTCCACGGTATAACAAATAAGATTGAAAGTTTGACATCATCCTCCTGGTTACCCAACAGACCCTGTGCCAGACAAATAGGAGTGGCATCATCTAGATGGGTCAGCAGGTAAAAAAAAACTGACCCTACTTGGGGAAAATGTTAATTTGCAGTAGGAATTTGCAATAATAAAATGCGATGATCATAACAGACATAGACATAGTCAATCTGGAATCACCAATTGATATTTTGTGTCTTGTCTCACAGCACTGACTCCTGTACTGCAGGTGGGCATGAGGGTTGGCAGAAGAACTCCTCTGACTCCCACCTGAGCCACTCATCCCATGATATGCTGCAAGCCCAGCAGAGCCCAACAGGAATGGTAGCTTTGACGGGAGTAGCGATGTGATTCTCAGTGACATCACTCCAAGCCTGCAGGTAGCTGAAAACTCACAGGGGTCACCGCCAGGAGCTAAGAGGCCCATTAATCCCAACCCTACCACTGGCGCCAATGTGCCAGTTGTGTGCCACCACCCGGGAAACTCTGGGTAATAAAGAGGTGATCTCACAACATCTGCTCTTTCATCCAAATACATTTTTAAAATATGTCAGCTCTAGTGACAAAATTAGTTATAGTAAGCATTTATTAAGCAGGTGCTGGCTTACAGAGGGTAGGGAGTGATGTGAAGTGAACAACATTAACAACTGCTGCAGCACAGCCTCTCACAGCAGGGTCTTAGTGACTAAACTCTTAACTGCAAAACCAGTGCAAAAAATCCTAATACCAAAGTCTCTCACTGACCACAGAAAAGAGAAAAACATTTTTTTCTTTACAGAGGAAAAAAATCAGTGACAAAGATGGGGGACTCCTTTTTATTGTTCTTTCTTTGTTCAGTGATCACTTAATGGGCACGGTCTTACTGTATGTCAAGTAGGTACCAGGGACATTCCAGAACATGCTTGGTGGAAATGGTGCCGGTCTTTTTCACTGAGTCTTCTGCCAGCCATACTGGAAGCAGCACTGGAGTGTATTTGATGAGGAGTTTTCTCCTTTGTGACTGTTAAGAAGTGAAGTTGGGGAGCCAGAAAGCATGTGCCAGTACCTACAATACCTACCTTTGAGCCTGACCCACCCATGTCGCCTCTGTCCCCTGGAGATCCTGGGAGCCCCTGTCATAGAGATCACACAACCACAGAGTCAGCCCACGTTGGCAAAGAGAGAATATCTGAGATATATCTGAATATCTGAGATCTGAGGAAGGGCACACTCACCATGGCTCCTGAAAACCCAGAAGGACCATCAGACCCATGAGGACCAGAGTCACCCTGCCAAGAGAGAGAACTGGCTTCAACTGCATGCCTCTTCTGTGCTTTTATTCTATCAGCTACAGCCAGCATATTTACTCAAACTAATTGTTTATAGACTAAAATAAACTTCCATGGCAGAAGTGAGGTGCTGTAAACCATTATTGCAGCCTATTACACCCACTCCCGCCGTACTTTAACAACATGCCATGGTCAGTCCTGCATAAGTTATGCTTCTTGAAACACAGGTTACAGCTTTTACAACTGTATAGTTATATATTCTATCACAGTGTTAATTGTACAGTTCAGTTTTCGTCATTATATGGTTCTGCTATTCCTATCCCCAATCAAATTGTCACAGTTCACTACCTACATCACATGGCAAGGGAAATGCAATAGGCAATAGGGCTTTTGTTTTTCTGCTTTACATGGTACAGAAGATCTCCATAGTTAGTGAGAAGTATGTCTGATCCAATTCTGTATTCACACACGTAGCACCAGTGCAAATGGCTGATCTCTGGCACACTTAGGCAAGAGATTCACCATATGGAGCTTGCAGCTTTGAGCAAGACTGTTTTAGTCTAATAGACATTCAATGTGTTCTCTTACCGTGAAGCGCTAAGAGAATCTACTCTCAAGTGTGCTACAGTATATAAAACAACAACAACAATAATAATTATAACACTCATCCACTCTGTTGATGTATTATTATTATTATTATCATTGGGGTGCATGGGAAAAACAGTGTTGCTGTGCAGAAGAAAAGAGCACCTCTTTTTTTAGACCACAGCCAGCTGTGTAGTATCAGTAATACATGCAATCCACCTCATTTCTTTTGAGACCAGAGCATCTGTGTTCTTCAGCATTGTGAGAAGAAGATATGACCTCACCTCTGGGCCAGTGTCTCCCCTTCTTCCTGGTGCCCCTTTAAAACCCTTGTATCCCTGGCAATAAAAGATAAAAACACACGTGGGCACTGTTCTTTTAAATTATCCCATTGGAATATCGTATCTGCCCCTTGGAGTTACATCTAATTCTTACAGACAAGAATGTTACATATTCTTTAACTGGTCATTTGTAACTATTTGTAACTTAAACTATTACCTGCAGCTTGTTTCATCTCACTTTCCATAAAACGTTCAGTATCCAAAGGAACCAGATTTGTTGGTAATCAGTAACTAAGCCCATTACTGAAATTGTTCACAGTACATTGCAAATAAGGTAGAATAATGTCATTTAAGTACTTTTACAAATTCTTTTTGCATAGTTTATGTTTGTGTTGCTAAACATACAGTACCAGAGTACCGCTGGCCAATGTGTCAGTTCCTGGGTGGCTCAACCAGTAAAGTCACTGGCCTAAAGAACGAGCTGAGCCTTATACTGTAGGTCAGAAGTCACAAGTTCTAGTGTGGGCCATATCTTTAGCAGACCAGCTGGATGGATGCTGCCAGGTGTCGGGCAGACATGATCTGGCCATGTGCTTTCAATACATGATGTCACGGTGACTCCTGGTACCCACTGGGCACCTGCAAGCCTGTGGTGGTGAGAGTAGCACCATTCCTTCAATTGGAGCCAGCTCCCTTGTAATCCTGCAGTGTGGCCCTGACAGGCAAGAATCTGCACATCCTCATTCTCCCCAAGAGCTTAGGAATGTGAATCTTAAAACTATAGCAAAACCCAAAGTGTATGGATATAAAACAAATAACTGACAATTCAATTTTTTTAAAGATTTATTCAAAAGATGGTAAGACACACCAAGACTTAACTGTATAAATCTAAGGTGCTCATTGCACATTTTGGCAGGGATAGTTTGAAGATATTTTATGCATGTGACTAATCAGCGCAGCCAGTGCCCATGATAAAGACATTCATCTTCCACAGTTGCACTGGTCCCAAATCCCATTCCGAGCCAAATCTGATCCAGAGACTGGGAAACTCAAATCACAACACTTTTAATAACTGCTTATCCAATTCAGGGTCAAAGTGGCCCAGAGCCTATCCCAGAAAGCACTGGGCGCACGGTGAAAGCCAGTTGGTACCTGAGCTTTCCAAACCAAACAATAAAGCAGAAGGGCCAACATGCTGGGCACTTAGCATTTCTCCAAACAAGATAGCAATGGTCCGTGCCAGATTAACTAACTATTAACAGGCTTGTAGGGATGGCAGAATCAAAATCCAGGGCTACTTGGAGAAACCTGCTGGAGATCTAACATGTTACCAATTTGTCAGCAGCTTTGGTTTGCTTTAACTTTCAAGCAGAAGTCCAGAAATCATGCCTATTCATAAAATCATTTTTGAATTGCTAGTGTGAGACATATTTGGGTTAACATGTTCAGTGTTTTGTGTGTGGTAATTTGTTTGGTGTGAGTGAAGTTTTTTTTCATCTCTGATCCAAGGAAAAGGGTGGTTGAGGAGAGAATTCAGGCTCGCGCTGTGTCCATTATTTTTTTTCTTCTTTCTTGGTCTGCTAGATTTGTTGTTTTTTTATCAATAAAGTTTGATAATCGGCCAGTGAAAGCTCTGTTTTCCTTCACATGAATGCCTAAAACCCTAAACCAAACCCAGGATTTTATACTAGGTTGTTGGCTGCTACAGCATTGTGGGTGCCTTGTGAACTGTACATAGCTTCATTCCAATTCACAAGCTGTGTTTATACACTACAAGATCAGATTTCATGGCTTTTGTAGCCAGTCCTTCTTGTTGTGCTCCAAGTTCTTGTCGCTGCTCTGTCATCACCATCAATTCACAAACACCATTTAGGCTCCCTGGCTGTTTTAACCCTGAAAGAACACTCTACACAACCTCTTCTTCAAAATTCACTGTGAAAGTCCCAGACCTTCCAGACAGTTTTTAGTAAGTCTTTTAAACTTTTATTTGTATCAGTGTTTGAGGCTATGTTCCACATTTATAGTATTATCAGTAATCACACAGGGGAGAGAAATGTAATGATGTGCAGTTCCTTGATCTCTGTAGAACACAAAGATACTGATTATACCTCATTATTACCATTTAATCAATTTTTAACTATTGTATAAACCACAAAAAATAACTACACCAAAGATTTATGAAAAGGCACTTTGAAATCATGTAGGACATACGCACAAAATGGGAGATGATCTTATTTTAGCCTTTGGAAAAAACAGACACAGTACAGGATCTTTGCTCCACAAAAACGCATAAACATTAAAAGTTTTAGTATTATTTAAAAACAGTATAGGAAGTGATGTCACTCTGACTCATAAGAAAGGTTAAAGATAAGAAAAAGTTATTCAGATCTTCAGTGCTCAACATTTTCCAGTTAATTTGGTGACTGCATCACAGTGTCAGGTGTAGTTTTGAAACATCTTCTGGGCTTATTATTTTTTTCCAGGTGTTTCTGGTATATACCTAGTCAATCTAGAATTGCTAGCTGTGTTCATGGTTCAGCACATACAGTAGTTACTATTTTTGCAACTATGTGTGGGGGAAATGAGGAGATACATCTCTTAACACTTCCCAAGCTACATTTGGAGGTTCATTAGAGAGACACATCTCTCATATACATCACAAGCCTGCAGGTGTCCAGTAATCTACAGGGATTGCCGAGTGTACTGGCAGTCAATTCCGACTCTACCCCTGGTGGAGTCCAACAAGCTCTACACCTCTGTTTGGAGGAATCTCAATCCCAGTCAGCTACTGATGTAATCCATGCTTGGACCCCTGACACCGGCATCACAGAGCCCAACATCTGCTCAGCACCTTAACATGTTGAGCCACTCTGAAGGTCCGAGATCCTGTCCATTTTGAGAGCAGGTTGCGGCTAGGCACCTCAGGAAAGTAAAGGAGCTGCCTTCAGTCTCAGCAGCTTCCTAGGATTCTTTGCCCTTACCTCTCTGCCTTGCACTCCAGGAAATCCATGTTGACCCTGTTCTCCTTTATCGCCCTGGGAAAAAAAAACAGTTTGAGGAAACGTACAACTTGCACAACTCTCACCACTGCTTGCGTTTTGGTCTGTCTCCCTCATCTCTCTTTGGACAGGCCCAACCTTTTCTGTTTCAGTCTGCCTAAGCTTAGAAGAATCTACATGCTCTTCTGGGCTGGCCAATCTGCAGTCAAGCTGTTTTTATTTAGCAAATGCATTAGACAAGAAACCCAAAAGAAAACAGGATTTGATGAATTTCCACTGTATCAGGATAGCTGAAACCACTGATGGAGATGGTGGTGATGACTTTCTCTGGAAGATGTTGAAAAGTATAAAAATTAGTAGGGGTTACTAGCATGGACTCCAACATTTTTTTCTCAATAGCTTTGCCGTCCTAATTGTTTAGTACTTTCAAATAAAATAAAAATAACTCATGTAATATTTATTGTCCCCCCAATACCCAAGAGTTTCCCTCCACTCATTGGTCATGAAACTGCTTCATCAAGTATGATAACCCATTTTCAGTAAACAGTTTGCCATAATCAATTAGATAAGCATCCTTATTAGGATTCAGCAGTAGCATGACAATCACTGTGCCTCATTTAGAATATTGTGTACATTATAAAAAAAGATAAAGAAATTGCTGTGCTGTAATCTAAAGAAGAGCAACCAGATACATTCTGGGCTCAAGGGAAGTATCCTTAAGGACCTGATCCTTTTTAGTCTTGCATATGAAGATTAAAGGGCAACCAGATACAAAGTCAAAGGCACCGACAAGATCAACATAGCTGTTTTCTTCACAATGCACTGTGAGTTATGAAGCAGTGGAAACAAGTAGAAACTACAGTGCAATTAAAAACTGTAAACAGGTCCTTGGATCAATTAGTTACAGTTACAAATGGGCCTCATGGTCCAAATGGCCTCCTCTTGTTTGTAACCATTCTTACAGTATGTGTTAAAAAATCCTCTGCTTTCCATACCATGTATGAAACGCATATATATCAAAGACGTACAGATTGTTCCTTCACAATTCAAACCCAGGAAGTGAGGGAACTCTGTACAGCATTTCTGTTTTGTTTACTATTTCAGACTGTAATAATTTCAACGGGAGTTTCTTTAATAACCTCATATGAATTTCCACCCACTCGTCACAAACAAGTCACACTGTCAATGCTGTGGAAACTATAACAGCCAGTTTGGCTTGGCTTATCATGAGCTCAACTTCTATTGTTGTCAGCAGAAAACAATGAAAAGAATCAGACATGATGACTTTCAAAGTTTGACTGATTTATTTCATTTGATCAAACTGGAAATACTTCTAATTCCCCTGCACATTAGAAATTTCACAGCTATTCTCCAGAATGAGGAGCAGACTGCAACAGAAACTCTTGAAAACCATCCTCTCACGTGCTAACGTGTTCGGAAACAGCTGTGGAAATGAATCCTTCTGCATATTTTGTTTTTCCAAAATACATATTTATTACAATGAAAAAAAAACTTACTTTTGGTCCAGCAAAGCCAGCAAAACCAGGCTCCCCAGGCTTACAGTCACAGTCTGTGGGGCCAGTCTCGGCTCCCAGTATGGCACACTGGTTTGTGAGAAATAAGAAGTAGGAAGGTCTGTTACCTTAAAAGAGTGGGAAGTGTATTAAATGCTAGGGGGTCAACAGAGTCAGTAAAATAGAGAAGAGACTCACCCTTTCATCTGCCTGCAGAAACAAACAACAGAGACAAGGAAGATGAGGTTAGTTAGTGAGACAGGAAGGGGGGCCAGACCTCAGCCAGAAACAAGGCGATCAGAAAACTGCTCACCGTGCCAGGGATGTCACAGCAGGGTATGTCCCCAGCCCTGTTGGCATCCCTGTAGATCTGCAGTTGCTGGAAATCTACCTGGAATGGAAGTGACGAAATTTTAACTTGTAACCCAAGACTCACGCACTCCCCCCCTGGAGACCACCAACAACTCTTTCTGGTCTTTGATCCAGCTGGAGTTTTTCAAAATGTCTCATCCTCCTCCATTATTTTCTTAGACATCTTAGAGCTTCAGCTTCAATAAAATGCCAGAAGACATAGATACAGTACATGTACATGTCTTTTTAGTTAAATACTTACACAAGAAAATCACTGAGAATTCAGACTGAACAAGATCCAGAAACCACCTTAGATCAACAACAACTCTCACTATTCATCCTCATTTTTTTGAGCTAATTGTTCATCACACTTGTGTATAAAACCATCAGTCCATTCCACTCAACCCAAATCTAATCCCTAACTCTCAGACACAGAATAATGATGATGATGATGATGATGATGCAGTCTCCAAAAGGGATACCTTCCTGTGGACCTGGGAAACACCAGGGTTAGGCCTATTTGGTTTGGTTAGGATATTTGTTCCTGCTCATTCGCCAACCTTCTGCCCTTTATGTTGTAAATACAAAAAAATAAAATAAACTGACAAATAAGACCAGTTAAATGTCTAATAAAAGAGATTACAAAGGGAATTTCATTCTCTTGCATATAGTAATAAGAAAATGAAACCTTACATCTCAGCACCTCTTCTATTACTGCTTTTATAAGGTTAAAAACACATCAATAAGCTCAAGGACAAATAAACACAAAAAATTGCAAGCCATTGTGAATCTCTCGTTAGGTGTATTTAAAAGGCCTCTTCATTTTACGATAAAACTATTTACACCTTAAATGTTACTTCAGGCAGAAGTATTCCTTCAATTTTTTAATTTTCAAATGTGTTCAAATGTGCTTTTTACCTGTTTTTTTTTGTCGTGTGTTGTGTGGTACCATGAGCCAATTTGGTTAAATCCGAGTCATTTCAGTAACAGGGAAGTGTTGAACTGCTCTTGAAGGGGAATACTGGGACTTACTGGTAGGGTGGCGGAGTCCCTGCTCCTGGTGCCAATGGAGGTCAGTCCGTCTGTTCGGATGGAGCCATAGCGACTGAAAGGGGTGCTGCCCACCTGCTGGCAGTCAAGGTACAATGTCAGCTGGTCCCTCTGGGCGCTGAGGGCCAGCTTGTGCCAACTGCCATCAAAGAGCTGGCCCACGTTCTCAAACGTGGCGACCTTCTCCTCGCCGGCCGCCGCAGCGCTGTAGACGTCGACAGCGTCGATCTCTCCGTAGAGCCGGATGTGGAACTGGTTGCCCCCCTGTCTGTCCTTCACCTGCAGCAGGTTCCACACCTCCTGGGGGGTCTCCTCCCGCATGCGGAACGTGGAGACCACCGAGAACTCCTCAGGGAAGCCCTGAGGCTGCACCAGCCTGCGTGATACACACACACACGCATAGACGCCCTCAGCAAGACGCACATCCTGTAGCATCATCCAGAGACGAGGGCTGGAAAAAGTGTCCCGGACCCTGCTGCTGCAGAGTCACCGACTCCAGTACCTCCGGTTCATGTCTCAACTCCAGAGATGGCCCACACACCAGTCAAATAACTTGCTGAGGTTAGACACAGTTAGTCAGGGGCACATTAATATAGAAGAAAACATTTTTAAGAGAATATATTACTTGTGAGAACTCTCCTCATAAAGTGATCCGAGACACTGGATCATATATTTTTTCTCAGTCGTGAGAATGTGGGCATTTTGTTCACTCAGGTTACGTGTCAAAAGCTTACAGTGGCATTCTGAAAAAAAACTGACAAACTCGAGCTGTTTTTTCTGCTGCCCTGCTCAGAGCTTGCCAGAGTTTCAAAGCCGAATTTTCGACTTCCAAGGCATTTGCTCAATTCTGCCTCGGAACGCCAACTCAGAACGAGCCCTGCCATGAAGAGAGCCTCACCTCGTCTCGCGCCTGGCCTGCGCTCGAGGGCTCAGGCGGTAGGCAGTCCGGTCTGGCTGCGTTCCTGGGACCACGTTCACCCCTACAGCACTGGAGACTCTCAGCTCCGTCAATATGTCCGTTCCTGAAAGAAGCCACAGTGTCAAAGCAGTGCTGGAGAGACTCAGGGCTCCTGCATGTGGTCCTCTGAGTCTTCCTGGGCTGTTTTGTGGTTCACACACGAGAGAGTGATGGATCATATACAGCCCATATTCGATCATAAAATATAATTATATATTTATTTTCAACAGAACCTTATGTTACTTAGGAATATTACTACACTAATTATGTATTTTTTCAACGTATTATCAAATATATACAGTACATGGTGAAAATGAACATTTATTCACATTGACGGCTTGACTTTTCTGAGCTATATTTAAAACACTGTAACTTGCAGTTTGATTAAAATGTATATGAACTTCAATTTGTCTCAAGCCATGCAATGCATTAAAACTACACACCACTTAAAATGATACTGGAACTTAGAAAAAACTATAAATTAAGACAAAGAAGTCCACATCATCTTATTCTTAATTTGTGTTTCCCATTATCTCACTGTTTCACTACAATGTTCTGTGCACCAGTTTTTAGTCACCAGTTTTTGATTGAGTTATAGTCTTGGTCAAGTTGACTAAAGTGTCTATTAGTCATGGTCATTTTCTAGTCTCCAACATTTCATTTAAAGGAACAAGTAAAGGTTTATTCCATGCTGAAAAGAAAAGAAAAGAAAAGAAAAACAATGTTTCAGCTGTGGTGCCTTCTTTCGGTGTGACTCCTTCGGCTTCTTCTTCACATCTGAAAAAGGCTCTACAGCCTGTTTCTGTTGTTTCTTTTCTTCTCTTTTCAGCATGGAATAAACCTTTACTTGTTCCTTTAAAAACTACACATGCTGACGCAGCTACCTACTTGAACTATATTTAATTTAGTCTAGTCAACTAAGTTTGGACTATAATTAGTCTTATTTGTAGTTGACCAAAACAGTTTTAGGCACATTTTAGTCAAGCAGTTTAATTTATTTGTATAGTCAAATGTATACACGTGTAATAAACTGCATTTCTAAGAAAATATTAAACACATCCGATAAGATTAGACTGTGCAACAAAGACAGAAAGTGTGTTGATCCCCCAAAATTAAAATATAAAATAAAAAATATATATGTGCAAGATTAATATACAACCTTATCCAGACATTGTGAATTTTTCCTAAAAAGAAAATCTATTTTGGCACTGTTAATAGTAATTCTGTACTTTTATATAAAGCTTTTAGTGAACATTTTTTTTCCCCAAAGTGTCTTTTTTCAAAAAAGTTCAGAGCAATATTATTATAAATTTGGTTAGAGGTTCCTGACAATACTGAATCTGTAATAACTACAGGGGAACTACTGAATGAGTTTATTAAAAATATTTAAATCAGACAGGACAAGTAACATACAGTAACTCAGTGATATTATTAATAACTAGCCCTTTTGATGCCGTATGTATTTCTTCTGAAGAAATACATACATAAGAGTTAAATGCCTGCACTTGCTGTAATGTGATATTGACGCTGTTATGTTTTCTAGCTTAGTTTAAGACCCAGTCACATACTGTAAACAAACGTAACTAAAGAACATTCTTTCTAATGGCTATGACATGCTGTGAAATGTACAGCACACAAAATAATTTTACACACTCACTTCTACATTTTGAAAATAAAATAAGAACACAAATCAAATTTCTGACAGATCGAAGCTTACGAAGCTAATATTTTAAAACAGTACCGTACGTCTTACACATTAATCTCTAGCCAAGACAAAAGCATCCTAAAGTAAACAAAGTAACAAAGTAAAACGCAAACTGTAAAACAGTTTATTCTTGTTTAGTTTTCTAGTTAATTTGTTGTCTAGCTACAGATCTTTCTTCCAACTGAAAGCATGGAGAACCATAAGCATTTCTTGCGTCTCTGCAGCTTTTTTTCATGTAAAAAATTGAGGTGCTCTAGTTTAAATATTTAATCTTATTAATCTTTCATCTTTCATCGACTAAATTAAGACAGACTCTGTTTTTCCGAACTTTGCTATACTCAGCAGTATATCCCAGTTAGTCTAGCACGAGTGTCCTCTATTTTCTTCATTGCCTGTGTCCTTTAAGAACCCCTTGACCTTCAGTAAATGTCATGATTGTGCTGCTTTTCAGCGAAGAAAATTTGACAATATTTCTACTTAAACATGAGTAATTTACTTTCACAGAACTTAGCCTGACCATGAAAATTTTTCAGTCTTTCCTTCATATGCCACAAACAGACTCCAGGAATCTCCCTTTGACTGGGGCCACTGAAAGTGTCAAAACAATCTGTTAAACTAAAACATGCATGTTTTCAAGCAGAAAAGGCCGAACTTCCTCTATGAAACTCTTTTAGAAACAATGGTGTATTGTGCTAAATTCAGCTATTTTTATTATTTTTTAAATAGTTTATATTAGTATTAATATATTATTAACAATATATTTTCTAACCCTATGTTAATACATCTAGTATAACAATGCTATAATGTTAAGAAATGTAAAACTCAAAGGGAAATGCGTCTGGTACAATAACAGAAAACTTCTAGACAATGAAAGTAAACCACGGAAAATTCAATAAGAAAAGGGTTGTGGGAGTGTGGAACAAGCTACTCAGCAACGTTGATGAAGCTGACACCTTGACTTCTTTCAAGAACAGCTGGAGGAAATCCTCAGATCAATTAGGTACTCCTAAATGTGTTCAGTATGCTAAATGGTGTCTCTTCTACATTTACAGTAAATGATGCTCAGCCTCATTTATGGGCAACATAAAATTCTCAGCCTACACCAGAACACAATGTAACAAGACATTTGAATTAAAGCAAAGAAACACACTAAACAAAACATGATTCAGTTCTGTCACAATTTGCACAAAATGCCCTGCGCAAATGGCAAAATGAAACAACACGTGTGGTTGTTCCTTCTCATCAGGACAAAATGGACAAAACGCTTGCTTACTCTTTTAAAACACAGAGAAAAGAGCAAATTCATCTCCAGTGACAAAAAACAAATAGGCAAAAATACGACAGAGTGTGAGGAGAGCGGCACATCTGAGAGGGAAAAACAGCTATAGCAGTTCTGCTGGTCGATAAGGTTGCTTGCTTGTTCATTTTAATAACTTTATTCCAAAAACCATAAACCAGGGGTGAGCACAGCAGGGAATCACGTTTAATTCCCCAGTGGGCATCCTGGCAGTAAATAACTGAGCGGTTTGTCAACAGGGAAATTTGGGTCTATTTTGTAATTTCCCATTTCTGTTTTTTAAACTAGAACTAATAACAGCATATACACAAGGATTGGTTTGAGAATGATACTTAAATATTTACAGCTTGTGAAAGAAAGTCTAAATACCAGACGTACCATATTTACACAAATGCACACAGATGCTACAATAAACTGAGGCTAACTGGAAGAGGGCTAAACAGATCAGGAAAGGCTAAGCAGAAACATCAGCTAAACAGACCAACTTTGACTTATCAAAGTATTGACACAAAGGGACGGCTGCACCAAAAAGACGGATTTACTGGCATATTAACTAAACAGGAAAACCGAAAACAAAGGACAGAGACCCAAACAGAAAGACTGTGCAGACAGGTGGACAGGTACCTTCATCATCGTAGACATCAGGGGCTGGGAATGCTTCCTCGAATGGTGAGGGTGTGGTAGTGGGATACTCGTAGGGCACTCTGGTGGTCATGGTGGTGACTTCTTTAGCGTAGTGGTAGGACTCAGTGGTGGTGGCATAGGGGTACTCTTCCTCTGTGATCATGGTCACCCCGGGGGTGGGCTGGGGAGGGGGGTAGTATCCCGAGGCTGTGTGCTCCTCATACCCTGGCGTTGGCTCCTCGGGGTACTCGTCTGAGGAAGTTTCAGATAAGGTTAGGTCTGGCGCTTCTTCAGCCTGTACAGGGTGTGCTGTGTTTATTCACTTTAGGTACCCACAGAAAGAGGACTTCGGATATTCCAGTCCTAGCCACACTGAAATGAGCAGCTCGAGACTAACACACCTGCTTGACCAAACAAGAGGAAACCCCCTCTGACGATAGTGTTAGGCCTCTCTGAGCAGCAAGAGTGGTGTGGAGTCCACAGGGCATGGAATATCCGCAGGCCACTTTTATCCCATTTGTTTCTTTCGGTAAAGGCTGCAATGAGGGTATGGTGTGTGGGATGGAACTGAGCATTCTTCAGGTTGATCTGCCATACAATAGGACCGAGATAAAAGGATTGCGCTGGCCAGGGAAGGTAAAGGAAGTCTCTGTCTCCTGCTCACCACACAGTGCCTTGCTGCCATTGAGAGACTCCATTCATCTGACTGCACGTTCCTAATATTTGTGATAGTGAGTGTACAATTGTGACAAAATGTGAAGCACAAAACAAAAATATAGGAATTAACATGAATTTAAATCTTGTAGCCTGAAATTGTGCATCTTGTAGAAGTCAGTATTTTTATCATGTATGGGAGAACATTGTTGGAAAATTGAATATTTGCACAATTTTGCTGGTGCTGTTTAGAATATGGCAGCACCCTACTCTTCTATGTTCATCATAACTTGAATGAACGTACAAAATCTGCACATTTCATCGCTTCTCTGGTTCTTTGCTTTAGTGAACAACAATAACTATAGCAATAAACTAAATTCTTCCTCTAGAAATGTAGGATTGCAATTTTAAGCTTTATCGGTTTTCCCCAAAATATTGCTCATCAATCAATATAATAGTGGGTTGAAGACAAAGCATCGTCTGCTGAATTCCTGAAATGTACACACTAATCATACACAGCCTCCAGACATCAGCTTGAATGTTATCACTCCACTGTAGTTCTGCAGTTTGCCAGACTACCCTGTACCCCTGAATGTATAGGGGATGTTTAACACAGAGTTCAGAAAAAGACAGCTGGTATCTGTAGTTTTGAACACTTACTGTACTCACATTCACACTCACACTCACATTTGAACACTCACTAACTGTACTCACATGTACTCACATTCACCCACAATATCTGATTGCGACCTTTTTTTTAATTATGTGCTAGGAATAATATGTTGAAAACGAATTTCTCTAGATATTCTAAATTACTGCATACCAATTGGATTTGAAAAGAGAACACGTGATCCTAAATGTTATAGTTGTATCAACACTTCTTAATTTATTATTTATTTTTAAATAAAGTCTCAGACTGTTACTTGAGGTTCTTCCCTTTTGAACCATTAGAAATTCAGCAACATTGAACTACATAAGGTGGTTTTCAATTTAGTGGATTTGAAAATGAATTCCCATTGTACACCTGATGCTTGTAGACTGTTTGATTAGTTACCCATAATATTGTACTGTATTAACAGGAAAGATTACAATGTCTCCCACAATGATCAGTAATACCGAAACACCTGACCCTACAGGCATAATTTTGCTTTCGAATTTTGCATTCTTTCACAAGGTTTTTTTGCTTTCAGTGCATGGTGCTTATTTTTGAAGGGGTAGAAAGCAAAATGCAGTTACCTTCATAATCAATACAACCACAGTAAATAAATTAAATAAATGGGAAAAGCTGGATGCTAACATTGTTCATAAACACGGGAGGATCCACTGGCAAAAGGTAATTAATGAATTAATATCTTTATTACATCTGCAAAATCACAACTTTGCCCTTGCTGTAGGTTTTTGGAACTCTGCCTTTGGAACATTATTACTGGATGTTATGGTTACACACCATAACATTTTTACATTTCTCTGAATTTTACAGGGAGAATTACCAAGACGACTCTATGAAGTCACACTGAAGAGGTACTGTAATAGTGTACCTGGACGGTGGTATCCAGAGTGTTCTTCATAGGAGTCAACCACTGAGCCTTCATAGACATGTTCATCTCCTTCAAAAACACAAAGCAAGACAGGGTTCTTACAGTCATTTCATCTGTCTTTCTTATCGAACTCCACAGAGATGGAAAGGAACCCTTCAGGTTTTGTACAACCAGTACAGCACAGCATTCGGCACAGAACACACTCACGTGATTATCTGTTTAACCTGTGAACTACTGACAGGCATCCTTCAGAATTAAATTTTTTATTGTATGTTTCATGCTAGTAGCACCCCTGAAAATATGTGAAAACATATTTTTAAAGAAAAATGATTCTATTGTTCTTTAAATAATAGAATAAGTATTTAAAATTAATCCGTCCGTGAAGAAAAGACTTTCTCTGTCAATGAGAGAAACTTGGGCTCTCTCCAGAGTGTTAACACCTGTCAGCTGCTCTCTTCTCACAAACAGAGGTGAGTTACAGGAAGGAGGGGTTGTGAAAGAAAGGAAAGCAGGGTGCCAGTGATACTGTAGCTAAAGCTTGTGACTATTTCAGCTGCTATAAGGAAAGTCAAGCAGTCTTAGCAAAAAAGACTGAGATAACAAAAGAATTCCAACATAATCTTCTTAAAGATGTATCCCACACACATCATGACTGTACTGTATAGATAATGTAGTTTTTCCAAAAATAACTTACTTAAAAAAGAGTGGATGTTATTTTTAACCTAGACTTAAACCCTAATCCTAGACAAGTCTTCAGAAAGATCTTTTGCAACACTGACACAGTGTTAGATAAGGATAAGGATAGATGTATTAGTGGGTAGGTAAAACATATCTTTCATAGGTTTGTTCTGGAGTTTCAAGTACTGTAATTCCCAGCAGCACAATGTTGTACTGCAGTGAAATGTGTTTCCAACATGTTCCATTTAACCATTCATATATTTTTTTATCTCAGCAACTGTTTGTTCCAATCTCAAAATAAAGAGAACATTACAGAATTAAACTTCCTAAACTTCAGCATTTCCATGAAATAAAACAACTCTGCAAAGTCGGCAGAAAATTAATTTCTCCCCTCTTGACAGGATTTGAAAAAAGGAAGTTGACATATGCCACTCTCCCGCGCTATTTCAGTATTTCCTGACTCATTTCTGTAGGGACCCTAGCTTCTTTATTGACTATTCTTGCTTTCTGACAGGCACAGAAGGCTCAAGGCTGGAGTGAGGCTGTGGGGAACTTTATCAGTTCCACAGCACGTTCACAGTGTGCTTCAGGGTGCTGTTATAAACTTATTATCCTCCCACTCTACATCTGAGTAGTAGATTTTGAGGAAGCCATCTTCTTCTGGAATACTTAATACATGGGGCAAATTAATTATTTAGGCAGAGCCATGTTAAACACACACAAGCTCTGTTGTATAAGAATAACAAGCCCAAAAGAAAGAAGGACATTCCTGAGTCTGGAAGGTCAAGTACTATTCAGAATGTGGTGCAAATGCCTATTCCGAAGGGTGGTGGGGGCAGATGTGGGGATTCTGTAGTGAAAGCTGGCCAGCTGCATTGAAGTTGAGGGAAATTTTGTCTGCTATAATAATTCATTGCTTGCATCTATAAATGTCTTTTCATCTCAAGGATCCCAGAGCGCTTCACCTTCAGGAGGGGACCCACATCCTCCACCAGGGAAGTGCAGCCCCACCTGGGTGACACACAGGCCAGCCATTATGCACCCGCCACCTCTCTACATAGCAGATCAGAGGGAGAAATGAGAAAATACTCAATTGAGTTAAAGGAAATATCATGAAGACTGGCGAGCAGCACAGTGGCACAGTTGCTAGCATTGCCACTTTGCAGTGCTGGTGCCCTGGGTTCAATTCTGGACCCAATTCTGGGGACCTATCTATGTGGAGTTTGTATGTTCTCCCTGTGTTTGTTTAGTTTTCTGTAGGAGTGAGAGTTTCCTCCTACAGTCCTAAGACATTCTGGTAGGTTAATTGATTTCTGGGGAAACTGGCGCTGGTGTGAGAGTGTGTGCCTGTTTTTGTCTGTGTCTGTGTGTGCTCTGCGATGGACTGTCACCCTGTCTGGGGTGTACCCTGCCTTGTGCTTGTTGCTAGACGAGATAGACGCCAGTTCCTCTGTGAGCCTGATTGAAGCGATGATTAGAAAATGGGTGGATGGGATGGTGAAGACTGTATATGTCCAAGTGGGAATTTACCCAAGACACCTTATTGCTCTGTCTCACCATACTGGCTCACTGGAATTTGGAAATACTGGTTCAGAGGAAAGAGCACACCTACTTCTCCACCAAAATCATTTAAGAAGCAAACTGCTTTTCCTTAGAGGTCTCTCATCCCACAACTGACTTTGCTGTGCCTCTGTGAAGTCAACATGTTGCACCACTTTGGGGACCATGGTGATTGAAAGATATCACCTCAATAACATCACCCATTCTGAAATTCTAATACCACATTTTTCAATATCAGCAATCTTCTTAAGTGCTTTTAGAAAAGGATGCCATAGGAAACCAAGTCTTTTGCTTATTTTTTTCTATGGTGTTCATTTAAAAAGTGAAAAAGAATGCCGTTCTATCAGTGTGATGCCAAGTAAATTGTATTACATCAGTCCTGCATTGAAAACTAGGAACAGTGATATAGAATATTGCCAAAGGGTTCTGCATTACCTACACCTTTAGTATTCTTAGCCCTTACATGAGCAGAACAACAGAGATATGTAATGCTGGTTAGGAATTTAGAACCACTGGGCACTGAAGAAGGTACTTACTGTAGGGTGTGGATTATGTTGCTAGAGGCATTGTCTCTAACAATATGTCTCGTTTCTCCTGCATACAGACATGGGTGTTTGTGGTTAGCTACCTCTTCATTAATGTGACATATTGTAACTCTTTTATTCAAATTAACTCGTGGTGCTTTTTGTAAATCTGAAAAATTAGCATATGGCATCAACTAAATTAAAAGGGGGCATTTGGAAATCCTGTGGCTTCCTGTACTATTCATTTGATTGCTCATCTCTAGCTCCTGTTCGCTCTGCTAGAGGAAGGAGCAGGTTTCAGACACACCCAGCACATCACTGAAGGCAGACACAGCGCAGGTCCTTCTGCTTCTCCCCTGCATTTCTCACAACTCAACAAGCTTTTAAATCAACAAATTAGAACCTCAACTGCTCTGGCTTTCAAGTCGTGGTCCCAGGTGCTCTGTTGCAGCGCTGGGATGCGCTGGAGAGCTCTTTCTGTGGCACGCTGTCACTGCTCTGGTTATCGGGAAGTGCACACAGAAGGCACTCCCATTTCCTCAGCGCTTGCAGGCAAATGTTTCTGCAGGCACGAGCGATGTCGGACACACGCTGGTCTCTTCATGGCACCTGAGACCGTGCGGCACTTGAGATGCATAATTAAACATTTGACAGGATGTGAACGTCGAGAAGCAAAAATTACAGAGACAATAGTAGTAACGTGGGGGCGGTGTCATTTGACAAAACTCTGCTGCTTTGCAGAACTGCTAACATTTCATCTTAGACTTGAGCTGTAATGAAGGAATTCGAGTTTGGGATTGAAGAAGAAGCAAAAAAGGAAGTCAAATGACAATAACAGCTTTAACTGTGTGCAGTGCATCATGATGTCACAGCATCTCAAAGAACACCCTAAAATGGATTAAACTATTAAAAAGCTAATAAATTACCCTCTGCCTTCTGTATCTGTGTAAGACATACAGTAGGGGGAAGATTGTTGGTAATATTAGTGAGAGACAGTACTGGTGTTTACTATGTACAGCCCAGTTCTTTGTTTTGGGGTTAATCACTAAACACATGGAAAACAGTTTTATGGAATGTGAGTGAATCATCCTATTTTTAAAAGATAAAGACAAGTTAGATTCTACAACTGCAGCTGTTTCTGGCTGAACCACTAAACAGCCTTCTTTTGTCAGTTATAAGGTGAGTTGCACAACACCATTATTGGCAGGTGAACATCAGCAAACAATTCCAGCAATTACTGTAATCTATTAAGGAGTACAAGGAATACTTCAATAAATGAGGTAGTACTGGCATTAATTGCTAAGTGTAAGAGCTGTTTCAATACAAACAATGCAAAGGATAGGAGATTCTGCACATGCAGCTGTACACAGTGTTACAGTGCAATTATGTCACAGTCTGTGTAAGTGGATAAGGGAGCAAAGTGTCACTGACCTGAGTGGTACCCAGAGTAGTCTTGGCCATGCACTGGGAGGGTGCAGAAAGCAGTGAGACTGCAGATAGTCAGCCACAGCCAAACCCCTGCTCTCGCTGTGCAAGAAACCTAGGGGAGAAAAAAGGGTTCACTGACATGCGTCTGCACTGAGTCGCAGATCCAATATATTCAATGTTCTTTGATGATTTTCATCATCTTTGTTATGTGTCAAAGCCTGTTCTCTATACTCACCACCCTGTGATATTTTAAGCTCCCACAGTAACCAGTCGTTTTGAATGTGCTTTTCCCTAAGCAATGACTTGATTAGATGCCTGCTGCCCCAGCACACCCAAATGCAATAGAGATCTGTGCATCTGGCTTTTCTGAAAATGGGTCAATTTTGCTACAGGAGGTACAGTAACAGTTGTCAAGGTGGGGCTTTCACTTACAAAAATATTACAAAACTTCTGGGAGAGGACAAAACCCCCAAAATATCCTCCCAAGTCTTTCTGTATTCAAATCCAACACAATTTACTGTATTTAAACGTTAAACTCATTCTTCTGACTGAGGCTAACTGCCTGCCAGAGTAACTAACTGACAGACAGTTCAAAATCTAATAAAGGAACCAACAACCTCCTTCCTAGCATAAGACAAATCCAACTCAATCATTCTAATTCATAAACTGTATATAATCTTTGATCATATTCTGAGATATCCTGGTAAAATATCTAACTATACTGTATAATTTTAAAATACAGTAAGATCATTATAAAGGAAGAGTACATTCATTCAGAGCCCAATCTCAAACCTTTTAACATTTCAACTCTTTAAAAACTACATTGTGACACAGTAAATTGTTCTTCCACAAACATTTGATGACCCACAGTTAACTTTGGGAGGACCACAGGGGAAAAACACAGATCATACTCTTCAGAACAATTCTGCCCCACCCAGCCAGACAGCCAGTAAGTGAGAATCTGCACCAGTAGTGCTCAGAACTCTCTCACTCTGCCCAGTATAGTCTGCACCAGTAGGGTGAAGACTCTACTGGGCAGAGTGAGACAGTTCTGAAAACTACCGATGCAGACTAAACTGGGCAGAGTGAGACAGTAAACCTATTACATGTTCCAGAACCTTCCCACTCTGCCCAGTAAGAGTCTGCACCAGTAGTGTTCAGAACTGTCTCACTCTGCCCAGTAAGAGAGAGTCTGCAACAGTAGTTTTCAAAACCATGTGACACCCCCAAGCCAGAGAGTGTCTACACCAGTAGCGTTCAGGTCTGTAGTGAACCACAGGAATCCTTTTAACAGTCTTCTTATCTTCAATCACTGGCATTATAGACACATTTTCTGCTAAAAGGAATGAGAGTTACGATTGAAAAACCTGACTCATCACTGGTGTGTCTCTCCCCTCTGAATTCTGCACATATACTGTATGTACACACAGAAACAGCTGCTGAAGTGCTCTTTATCAATCTGCCTTCACCAGAACAGAGAAACAGGAGCACACTCACAGGTCCCTGTATACAAACCTTGTCATGAAGTCCTCGGTCTGCTTTTATCTAAACACAATTGGACAAAATTCACCTGAAGGTACAATATTAATTAGCCTTAGTGACAACTGAACTCAGAATTTCAGCTTTTAAATTATCATTTTAAAAGAAAAGAAGTCATTGATTCCATTATTCTCTTTCTTTCGTTGAGTTTGAACTAGGTTATTGTTCAAATGCAACCTGAGAAAATGAACTAAAAGCTGAATTGGCTTCAGAACATTGAGTACTAGTCTTCCCATTGCTATATTATGACCACGGTCGCCCCCTAGTGGCCATTTTTCGACTGATCAAGCCCTCAAAGCTGCACATCGCAGAACCCCGAGAAATTCTTTCTGCACAGATCTAATTAGGACGGCATACCGGATTCTCATTATTTCATCTGGAACACGCCAATGCTCTTATTTGCTTTTCAATTGAAAGCTCATTTGAGGGCAATTTACGGAAACCCTTAAAACGTCTGAAGTTTCTTTGGGTGCAAAAACAAAAATTACTTTATGTCCTTCACTTACAGTACAGCACCATTCAAACGTTTGACAACACCATGTACAGAGAGACTGGGAAGCAGAATAATACTGTTACGTAATAAATATTAAAAGATGAGAGAAACTTAATGAAATTAGCAAATACAGTTAAGAAAATGGGTCATTATTGTTCTGTACCTCTGCATCTCTGTCCATGGTGTCTCCAAACATTCATGATGCTTAAACAAAGTTCAAATGTAATTGTAGAAACATGCAGTGAATTGTATTTCAAACACTAAGTGTATGAGTCAAACCAGGCATGATTCTCCTCTGGATACAGCCCGGCTTGAGACAAGGACAGAGGTTTGACTGTTCCCACAAGTCCAACATTCCAGCCAGGCATGAGGCTGGAATACCGTCTTCTAACATAGTGGCTTTTGAGCTGAACCTTTGTCCAGCTTTCGAACAGAGATTTAGATTCATACAACAAAAAAATCATTTCAGACAGGATAGCAAATTTTCCTTTTCAAAAGTTTAATTTCACAAAATTGTGTCTTTTGTGACCAAAAAGCGGACTGAGTTCCCAGCAGAAAATTTGATTTCTTTCAACGGGTTAAGTTATAGTAAGCTAGTACATCTCATCATAAAGTGCTCTTTTTGGAAGCTGAAATAACTTCATACTTTTTTACTTTAGGGTAATACACAACCACTTGAATTACAAGCATAAAACGAATACAATAACAGAAATAGAAGCTGTGAAGTTGAACGATGGCGCTAACACCAGCAGAGGGCACAGAGCAGTACGCAGAGTGCTACGTGAATACCTAAAGTAGGGGTCATCTGTCTCTGTGCCAGTTTTGCTCCTGTAAAAGACCCTCAGGTTTCCAGGGAGTCAGAGGAGCAGCATTGAAAACCAGACTCATAGCCTCAGTGCTCCTATAAAGCTCTGTTTAATGGCAAACTCTTAAAACAAAAATGCCAATTGACAAAGCGAGACAAGTTCTCCGCATTCTTGATGAATTTTTAAATATCCACTTATATTAAACTCTAACAATTCAGAATTTCACAAAAGTTATTTCCTTTTAAATGTTCGTTGCCTTAAATGTAAAATGGCAGAGTCCTACATTGGCTATTTACTCTTTAGGTCAATTATCAAGATAACTTCAAATCATTGCCTAGCTGGGATACAGGGAGTATCATTCCAAGAACACAGTTCAGCTGATATGTAAGCTATAGTTCACGTTGGATGCAAGTTCTAACTCCACTTAGGTCTGTTTAGAGCTAAACAAACCAATACAAATATGAGCAACATTTTAAAAGTTAATCATTTCAGGTTGCCTATAGAAGTAGTCCACCCAGAACAGTGACAAGAACATTTTTAATGCATTCAAATTATGATTGAAGATTCATTTTCAACTAGCCTTTTGCCAAGTCTAGGGGTCACAAGACTCCACATGCAACCTGCACAAAGGGGGCAGTTCGCCTCTCAATGAATCCTGTATTGATAAAAGGTAGCTGATGCAGGGGGTTCAAATCTTGGTTGATTCTCAAGCAAATCATTGGGACAATAAAAGGTATCTGTGCATTGTACATCACACAATTCTCCTGAAAACAACAGCATAATCTATTTCAATAATTGTAAAGGACACTCCCGCGGACATTTTATAACCTACACCGAGTCACCTGGTAAAACATTTTTAAGTACTGCGAACATACTTTCCTTGCCCCTGCCAAACTGCAACCGTCATCAATGAGCAGATGTGTCAGGGCATCTCAGCGACACAGTTAAGACGCTCTGTGCTGAATCTTCTGAAGGAAGCTCCAGGAAGATCACAGAAGAGCAACTGACTCCTACCTTTGCGTTTCCAGCTGCCATGGCTTCAGGACAGTTTGATGGGTGCAGATATTGGCGAGTTGTAGAGGGCCCTTCTCGATTTCACTCACTCAGGTATCCTTTTTACATCATTCTTTTGTCCGGGGTGGTGTAGCCTCTCTGTTCACCAGGTTCCTATCTGCCTAGTGAGCTCTGCCTAGAGAAAGCAAGGCAGGGCTTTCTCTACACCTCTGCGTTTGCCATCCGTGTCAGGCTGATCTCAGGGGGCCAAGGGAGGCGATTTGCTCTCCCCAACCTGGTGAGAAATACCTGACCTTCTTAAGTGCAAACATCCCTCCTGAGCACTTTCCTCACCCAGACACTGAACTGATTGATGGAGGCTTCGCGACGTGGCATGGCCTGCCTCTCCAGGCCGGCGTCACCCAAACCCCGCGCCGTTTTAATGTGCCGGCTTTCGACATTGCAAGACCAAGAGAAGTGCAACCAGAAAGGACAATGGATCAGAGGATCTTTTCCTCTCACGCCAAGTTCTGTCTTCAGGAAAGAAAAAATGATGAAGTAGAATCAGAGCATTGAAGCCAGAAGACAAAATGCCGTCGAAGTTTCGTCGGCAATTGTTTTCATTTTTTGCTTATTGCCCAAAACCCAATGTCACCAAGTTTTGGAACAAAAAATAAATAAAATTAGACATGATAGCCGTAGCTAAGGGTTTCCAAAAGAAATCTGAAATTTCCAAAGCCAGCGGATCCACCCTCTGGACTTAAAGGTGGATTTATGGGATAGTACTCCACACACAGAAGTGGCGATTCCCAGGAAGAGACAGCCATTCCTTCCACTTTTGTTTCCCCATTAATGTCAAGCCTATGGAAAGGAAGGACCGAGTTCATGATATTTAAAGTACTACAGGGGAGTTGGATTATTCCAGTCTTAATTTTGTACTGCAGCAACCACTTACAGCTATTGCAGTGGGAGTTTAAGGATGAAAGAGCTGTAATTTCCATATATAAAGGACAGACATTTATATATTACATAAAGTCAAGAAATGATCTCTAAACTTTTAAAAGGTCAAGCAGCTACCCTACACAAAAAATTAAGTTGTCTGCTTTACAATTTTATCATTTTCGGGAGAAACAGAATAAAAAAAAAAAGCATATTGAGACCAGACTCAATTATGAGTTCTGTGACATCTTAGTTGTCAGCTCTTAGTCACAGGACATGATGAAGCCCATCGATTACAAAGATCCAGTTGCTTTGAGAAAGTATTGCCGTGTTGCCTATTAAAAAGGAGGACCAAAACAGAATTTGTACTGACACCAATAGCTCTTTATTGCATTTTCATAATCAAACAATAGCAGGAATTGCATCGTAATAAATATTAATAATGATTGTTAAATCTCTCTTTATATCAGCACCCCCTGCCATGAGCAGATTTTAAGCACAGAAAGAGTGCACTATTTTCTCTGGATCTATGTGCACTGAAACAATGAAAGGATTACAATAAAAAAAGAAGCATACCCAGGTTTTGCAAAGAGGAGTACTTTGTGCTGGAAATATTTGTAAACGAAAATAATGTGAAACAAAATAGGTCAAGAGAAAAGTGCTCCTCTTCCCTGAAACTTGACATGCCACAGAATACAGGAGATTTTGCATAAAACAGATTCCACACCCGCATGGCACCCTGACACTGCGAGATGCATTCCTGAGATTTGGAGCTGCTGTGAAAAGGACTAGTTATATGCAGAGCTGTTCCTGCTGTTTTTCTGCATACACGGTTTCTTACAGCAAGACCTAGGGTTAGCAACATAAAACTCAATGTCTATCTCACATTCACTTTAAAACAAATCAGCAGGCAAACGATTCTTTGAAAAATATTGATGTTATACCAATAATGCCGATTTATCCACAAGTGAAATTCCAACTAAGTTTTACCGTGGATTTGCTAGTCTAATTGAGAAGAATTACGTATTAAAAACTACACCAATTTAAAAGATGATTACTATCAGACTCAAGGAGGACTTTAAGAGTCTATTTCTAATAAAGTGTCACATGGCTACTATTCCTGCAATTTTTCTTCGTCTGAAACACAGCCTTCCAGAGACTGACTCACAACTCCTGAAATTTTTCCTGTCAGTCTCAACACGGTTCTTTAATAAAGTCATTTTGTGACAGTCCTTTCCCCAACACTGTATATCTCACTATACACAAATGTTAATACTTTCTCCACTTAGATCTATTTTCTTCGTCTGCGGTCATGGTGTCTTTCATCTGGGGAGCGAGATTCTCTGAAAAATAAGTTAAAAAAAATTAAATAAAAATGCCAACATTTTTTAAAGTACAAAGCAAGGTATGCATTGTTTAATTGTACTACAGAGACCTGTTTAGTAAATGTCTTTCACTGCTTACAATTAAACTGTAATTGCACATTTACAATGCATGTTAATTGCTACACATGATACAGAATTAAGAGAGAAAATCGAGTAAATAATGATCACAGAGCTTGACTGATAACACCAAGCAAGACAATCTAGCAATCTAAAATTATTATTTTTATCATCGATTTCAAAATGCACAGAATTCAAATGTAGTAAAATTATGTAAAGCATTAATATCTTTTTTAGAATAGTGAGTGAAATCACAGTCTCATTACCAATCACAAAAACTGAACAGAACCTCGAGATTAGAGCAGAATTCCAGTTCTGAACAATATTAACAGCTTTAGCCTCATGGATTCCAGATCCCTTCACCAGACAGAGAGCATCTTATAACTACATGCATTAATTTGCAATGTATGCAATAGCTAAATTCATAAACTACTTATCAAACACATACTACCAAGTGTCAGATAAGTGATGCAATGCATCTCTATCTGGAGCAGTAATGTTGTTATCCAATAAATATAAAACCATTCAAGTGACCTGAATTGAACTAAACTTTGTCCCTAAGGAAATTTACCTTGTACTTGCAGAGCTCATAAACATTTAACATAAACCACAATAATAAAACAAAAGTACACCATGATACAAAACCTCATTTAACAACATTGCTCATTCTGTACTCTAAATGGTGGAGCTGTGTTAATTCCACAAAGAAAGGAAGGAAAATGTTCACCTGAAGAAGGTAACAGTGTATATAAACTCTGTTCTTATGTTCTAGTCATCTACAGTTTAGATAGCTGCGACTTGCTGCATATTCAATACTCCTTGTCCTCAAGACTAAAAAGTATGGCCTTGCTGAGTACAACTACCTACAGCAGACTGTAAAAAGATGTACTTTGGTTTATGCAATTGCTAAACTCAGGATCAATATAGCTAGCTTTTTTGTTCATTGGAATGGATCTAAATTAGAATTACAAATATGTTCTCGTAAATAGCCAACGACTAAATGAACTGAGGTTTAGAGAAGGTGGCTTGAGAAGTAATTGCAGGGTGCGCATCCTCACAGAATAATCCACGACTAAGAATGTACTTGTCTCCTATCTGAGTGAAGCACTTATTTGGATTATTGAAGTTGGAAAACTTTTTGTTGAATCATGTAAATTATTACCCATCAAAACTGCAAGACTTGACTAATGGCCTCATCTCTAATGTCCATAAGCTTGCAGACAAGATTAAAACCCTTGACTTCACTTTCTATTATTCCGCACACTAGTGATGCTGACCCACCTTTTCCTCCGGGAGTCTCTGTCTCTTTCCCGGCTGAGGTTCCTCCGGCGCCGCGAGCTCTCTGCGTCTCTGGAGCTCCCAGGAGAGTGCCGGGACTCCACAGAGGCTGATCTGCCAGCATCAGATGTCCGCCTGGAAAAGATGAAGATAAACTGCAATGGGGTCCTATGTCATATAAGGTTATATAAACAGAACCTCAGTTTCCATAAAGGAAATAAACTGGGGCCCGTGAGTTCAGTTCCTGGGGTGTTAACTCCATGGAGTTTGCATGTTCTTCCCATGTTTGAATGGGTTTCCTTCAGATGCTCCAGTTTCCTCCCACAGTTCAAAGACATACTGGTTGGTTAACTGGCTTCTAGAAAGCTGACCCTGGTGCATGTGTGTTTATGTCTGTATGTGCCTGTGATGGACTGGCATACCATCCAGGATCTATCCTGCCTTGCGCTCACTGCTTGCTGGGATAGGCTCCTGCTTCCCCATAACTTTGGATTGGATAAAGCAGTTAGGAAATTGATGGATGTTTTGTCTGCCACAGACCTTTTTCAGCCATTATCAATACAGATGTGAACTGACAGGAAATGTGCAGAGACAGTGTCTAGATTGTAAGAAACTGTGACTGGCAGTGAACTGCATCTTGCAGTTAAACTTTATAGAAGTTATTTCTCGCTATAAGCAATACCTGTCAACACAAACATGTTAGGGGTATAATAAATTAAAAGGCTTTTTATCTGCACCCTTAGCTGTGCTTTAAATTAAGGTGTCTGTACCTGTGTGACGAGGGCTTTGAAGAGCACATCTCTTTGTCTTCTTGCCACAGTCTGGCCAGTTCTCCAGAGTGAACATCTATCACCTCTCGGATCACCTGTGAATAAGTTAATACTTACTGTTACTATGAACACATGATTACCTGCTCATATGGAACACAAACATTATGCCCAGCATTACTGTGGCATAAGATTAAATGATCAGAGATAATCAACGTTAGCTATCCCATATCAAGGACAAGAAAGGAACTCTTACCTCTGTGTAAGACTTCTTTGTTATATGAACATTCTTGGCTCTGTAAGACTGGCGCCGCCTTTTATAATCTCTCATTTCTGCAAGAACTTCAAGGTGTGACTTGGGACCGTTCTGGCCATCATCTAAAGGGATTTAATGAAGCAATCTTTAGAGGACAAACAAAAGGTTGCTACCACAATGCATATAATAAACCACACTGTTATATGAAGATATGAGAAGGCTTGAGAGCAGCTAGCAAAGCTCCTCTTTAAATGGAAAATAACCGTATGTGAAAAGAAAGAAGCCAACAAAGTTTTGTGGCCACTTCTAAATATCACAATGGACTTTCCAAAAATACTTACCTTTCTTAAGCTTATTTACCAAATCCACATACAGGTCATCATTCTCAGCCACCTCTGCACGAGTCCTCTGTTGGGCTGTCTCTCGCAACACGTAGTCATAGATGGCCAGCCGGTCAGCCACAGTCAGGTCACAGAGAGCGTGCTTGTGATTCTGAGGAACATCGGCAGCCTCTGTAGAATACTCACCTGTAGCACACAGACAGGGTCTTTACCTGGGGCAGAGGGGGAGAAGAGGCACAGAGAAGTCTTGTGCATCTCCCCGATCCCCTTTGCAAACTACAGGTGATCTGTGATCTTATGATGTTGGACCACAAGTAAAAAGTCAAACACAGTTACTATTCCTAAAAAAGAGGAATTCATGACTTATGCGTGGCCTTTCCAAGTTTATCACTTTATTTCTGTGATTTGAAGTCTCGGGAATAACCTTGCTTTGTCATAGCAAGCTGAAGTTCAATTTTTAAATTGTTTTCTTTCAGACACACAGCTCATTGACTGAATTCAGCTATAACATTAAGTGTGCGATTCATGGGATTCACAGAAATCATGACTTTCTTGGCTAGTTTAACCAAAAGAAACCTTTTGCAATCCGAAACTTGTGTTCCTGAAATGTTACCAATATACTATTGGCCGTGTATTTGCTAACCGTGCTTTCAAAGTGCGTTCACACCTCTGAACAATTTGGGAGCACAAACCTGTAAGCAATGACAAGCTGTTTTCAAGATGTTTCGGGAATGGTGCATTACCCTGAATGTGCAGGGAACAGAAAGGCCATCAACACCGCCAAAAAAAGCAAACTAAAGCTTTACGAAATGAGCCTGGAGGAAAAGGTCCCTTAAATGTGGAAGTATTATATACTTGGAAGCCTCTGTATGAAAACAATTAAAGAGTTCTGCATGAACCCTGAAGCAGGACTTCTATGGAAAACATGGTGTATCTGAGACAGTTGTGTCACGTTAACTGTGCCTTTTTACCGAGATGAGCCATCACATTTGCCGTTTCAGGTTTGACTGCCTCATTTACAGCCCTTACGGAAAAGTAAGTTTTCTCCTGAACCGGAGAGACTGTTGTCATCTTCTTCCCCTACATCTCTGCATTAGAGTATAACACCGTAGATATTTCTTTACCCACATACTATATACATTATAGCAGTGAATAGAATGTTAATCCACATATCCACAGTCAGTAGTGATGAGGTTAGTACAACCACTACTATGCATCTATGGATGTTTCATTAACATTCCACAGTACCTTATTTTATAGTAAATTAATAACAGACAGTCAATTAAACATTTTTAAATCTTAATCTAATGCATAAGCAGGTTCTCACAAATGTGTGGGGTTGCTAAGAGATCAATAAACCCACAAGCGATTTCACTGGTAAAACAGTATCGTCTAACAATATAATTTACAGTTAAGGTTAGACAATGACACAGAAGAGGTAGAGTTCCACATCGGAAGAAATACTGCTGCATTTTGGAAAACAGCAGCTCGCAGAATAATATTGTATCAACTGGATCTTTTAAAGCATAAAAAATTATCAAACCTTTCCCCAACTCACACAAAGCTGGCGGGTACATGTTTTTCAGATATAAATCCAATTAAATAAACCCAGCGTCCACTTCACTGAAAAATCTTCCTTTGTTTTTTTGTGGCAGGGGAGCATATGTAGAGTTCTTAACTGACTAGATTTCTATCAACAGTGAATGACAGAGCAAGGCCAGCACATTCTCACAAATGATGGATGTTACTGCTTTTGCCAATGAATTAATACTCGCATAAAAAACATGATTTAATATATGAATATTTTGTGTTTGTCTCATAAAAGCCTTTAATAATTATCTCAAATTCCTCAGTGATGCTGTCATGCTGTATGATCTGATCTGGGATATTCTGACCTCTGCTTCTTCAGGCTCACAGTAACTCCTACTAGCAGTGTGCTGTGACTTTTACGGCTCTGCTGCAGAGTGGAGTTGCACCTTGGCACTTTCAAAGCACAATGCTTCTTTTAGTCTGAGCTCCTCGCATCTCTCCTGCCTGCACTGGAAGCAGCACTGCCTTTCACCCACAATTTGTTTGAAAGGATATCATCTTTAAAGGATACTGTAAGTACACAGGCAAGCCTGCATGAGAGAAGAACAGTCTAGTTCTCAATTCCTCTTTATACTCACCCCTGTTACTGAAAAAGACAAAAAAATAAAGTGATAACACTGAACAGCGGAACCATAAACCAATAAGAAAGGCTTTCCTGTTCTATGGCATTCATAAAAAAATATTTTACAAAATGCACACTTGGATCATTCTGCATTTCAAACAGTATCCATTCAAGCACCCCCATGTATCTCTGTTGCTGTTTCAGTGGGGAACTATTCCAGAAGCAGGCTTGCTCCTTCCAGACATGCTTTTTTAGGAGAAGCCTCAAAAATTGCCATACAAAATCCTTTTTAAAATTGATTTCTTTGTTTAAGCTAATGTGTCTTTTGTCTGTGCAAAGGGGACAGCCCATCTGTATAAAGTGTCTAATGTCTTTTTTCCTCCTGTATTAAGTGATTAAACCTTAAAACGATTAGATCTATGCTTTTATTTTTTTGAGACATCTCTTTCACTGCGCAAAACAGTGAAAAAATCCAATACTCTCATTTCTTGTTTAGATATCAAGATACTTATAGATACTTATTCAAAGATTACTTTTTAGTTCCTGCATGTGCAAAATGAAAAATTCTCCAGCACTTTAGATTAACGTCTGCCAAGGTCATTTCTGCACATCTGAAACATTTCGTCACATGTCAGACATACTCACAAATTAGAAAAAAAAGTGTTGTGTTTAAGCAGAAATTGCTTTTGGAAATTAAGATTTCTGTAAAAAAAATGTTGAAAATGACCATCCCATTGGGCCGACAGCCAAACAGAAACAGAGATGAAAGGAGAATATAAGGACAAAGATAAATCAGGTGCTGACACAGGACACTTTGCATAATGAAACCTCACTCTTCCCTGTAAAGAGATTTTTGTTTACAAAAGGCAGACACTGTCGAGGACTCGGAAAATAGCTTAAATCAACAAAAGAATATCAGAAATAACAAACAATTGAATTGACTTTACAAATAAATACACTATGCAGAATGAATTGAATGAAACTAAAGACTTAACAAAAACAGAGAAAATAAACTATTTACTGTAACAGGTAGTCTTAATTTTTTTTCACAAACTGCAGTAGATTATCATCATACTGTATGTTGTCTCTCTAAGACAGTGGCTTCAAATCTACTTTTTTAAAACATAACCATTTATATTGTGCTAACTGAATCTGATCTTGCATAAAAACAAAGTATGCTGTCCAGATGCTGACAACTCCTGTGCCCTTCTTACTACTCATGAGTGACACCTACTGTATAAATTCGGCAAGAGCTTATCCCAGTATTTGATCATTAATCAAGTGCTGACAAAATTATTTAAAATATTTGAAGCATAAATTTTAACACAGAAAATATAGCAGCACCTTTTCTTCTATCTGTGAACACAGCACAAGCAACATGCCCCAGACACACAGATGTTCTTACTCTGAGAGTGCAGGTCTTCCGTTCTGCCTAGAGGGGCGCTTGCCCGTGCTTGCTCAATTATCTGCTGCTGCAAATGGCGATCTGATGAAGAAGAAAAGATGATACTCATTAACTAAAGCATTCTGTTCTACGCATCAGGATTGGCAAGAAAAAACAGGTCATTAAAAATTAAAAACTGCTCTTACATAAAGATTGCAAATATGAGTACAGTACACCATATATCAACAGTGCACTGGTATTCCTTTTGCACAACTAACTCTGAAAGGCTGCTGTACTCACCAATGACTACAGATGGCACATTTGCTTTCTCATAGCAAACTGAGGGATCGTACATTTCATCCTGAAAAAAAATAGTCAGAAACAAAACAAATCAATGGATAGTTCAGCTGTTTAACCACTGGCCTTTTGTCAGAAGACACCATCTAGAATTACCATCACAAACCTCAGCTACAGAGCTGTAAAAGAACAGATGTCTTACGCAAGAGGTCTCACAACGATCATCGGCTTGATCACAAACGGTGATAAGTCTGAGTACAGGGTGAGTGCCAGGACAACAACCTCTCTCTGAACACCAGCAAAACTAAGGCATTAATCGTGGACTACAGGAAGCATCGAGGAATAGACCACGCACCCATTCACATCAGCGGGTCCGCAGTGGAGAGAGTCAACAGTTTCAAATCCCTAGGTGTCAACACCACAGACGATCTAACCTGGACCCACCACACCAACCCCGTAGCCAAGACAGCAAGGCAGCGCCTATTCTTCCTCCGCAGACTAAAGAAGTTCGACGTGCCATCTCGCATCCTTTTCAACTTCTACAGGTGCACCACTGAGAGCATCCTAACCGGCTGCATCACTGCCTGGTATGGGAACTGCTCCGCCTGAGAGTGCAAGGTACTCCAGAGGGTGGTGAAACTGGCTCAAAACACTACCGGCTGCATCCCACCGAACATCGAGGATATCTACTCTGTTAGGTGCCTCAAGAAGGCCAGGTCTATCCCCAGTCACCCTGACCACAACTTGTTCTCTCTACTACCATACAGAAAACGATACAGAAGTATACAGACCAAGACCACCAGCTTTTGTGCTGTCAACATCGCTGTATGTTGTACTGTTCATGCACTGATAAATAAACCTTGATTGACTGATGTCATACAGCAGTCTTCAAACTCTTCCATGGCACTGATAAATTAGAACAAACTTGATAACACAAAAAGCATTAAGATTTTTTCAATGGTAGATGCATGAACAGATCACCTGTAGAAAAGAATTATTCTTAGAGTATTTCTGAATGTTTGATCTTCCTCTATGAGATTTACTCATACCCAGCCAGCGTCTCGGACTTTAACTGGTTCTTAGAACTTATCACTCCCAATGGATATTAGAGTGCATTCCATGCAGAACCTCTCCAGCTTCCCCAAGTTGTGTCCTGCACTTGTGATCTGCTTCCCTCAGTTCATACCTCTAATATGCCATTACAGACAGCGATGACCAAACCAATACACTAATGTTTCTGTTCTCCAAACCACTTGCTCATTAACAATACTGCATCTGTTACAGTAGTATTCTTCTTCACAGAAGGCTATATTTTTCAGCTAAGATATCCTGGTGAACTTTGGAATCTGTCCATCAGTTATAACTAGGACAATAGGGCCAAAGTATGCTAACCCTACTTAGCAGAACAGATCTGTTGCTATTCTTCAAAGAACAGATGACACTTTTTAACACCAGCTTCTCATTTCGGTGTTAATGATACAGGTAGTGAGACTGACAAAAGCCCAGTTTCTGTTACATCCAACCATATCATGCAGTTCCATGTTCTGGGCTAGCCCCAGCTTTGTACTTCTGGGCATCAGAATTTTGTGTCATTTACCCCCTTCACACTTAAACTACATCGACTTTACTTTTCACATGCACTTCATTCTGTTAAAAACAGAACCTCACATTGATTGTTCTCAGATCAATAAACTTTACCACGGGACTAGGACACTTAGACCAGACTCACAGAAAAATCCCGTATTTTTAAGACCACCTTTGTGTTACCTGTTCCTCCCGGCAGTAGCCCATCTTGCTGAGCCGGCAGCTCCCCAGGTGCTTCTCCAGGCTCCTCTCGGGAACTCGGTGATGGGGATCATACGGACACGTTGTCATCGGCTCCTGAAAATACACAAGCACAACCGATACCCGTCTGCGAACAAAGATCAGAACCGCAATGGACGACATCACTTAACAGGCGGTAAATTCAACCGCTAATGGAAGGCTCGTGTAATATATTTCGGAGTTTATTTAAACATCTACACAGCTAATCACACACCAGTGTTGCACAATATCTGGAGACCTCAGCTCCTGTACCTGGATGCCAGCCGCGCCGGTATCCTGGCTCCAGCCCAGGGCCGCAAACACGCCGCTCAGCTGGTCCCGGCAGCTGTCCACAAACTCGCTTAGCTCCTGCAGGTCCCGCAGCCGAGCCTGCAAATTCTCGGATAACTCGGGAGATGGAGACACATGCACGGGAGAGTCGCTCATCTTCCCACCTTTCGTTAAAAATTCCAACACATACTCACACTACTCTAAAAAACAACCTCCTAGACAGTCACCCGGAAACACAAACTAAAAGCGGAAAGAGCCACAGCTATCCCATGATTCCTGCGAACGACGTGCTGATTATCTCGCTGCGGTCTGTTTCCCAGGAAAATCTTACGTCCATGCACAAAAAGCTAGAGAACCATATCTCCAGACTCTTTCTAAATGGATGAACATGATAATTAGGCGTACCTTATCTTTATTCATTAATTTAATCTTTTTGTAAATGCAAGTATCCTTGTTCATGTTATATGCACTCTTGTGTATATATTGTATACATTTTGTGTTGCAATAAATAAATAGAAAACTAGAGAAAATGACAAACAACAATCTAATTACATTGCTTTTGCACCTTACAAATTATGAAAACTTTTCAGATGTTGTCAGGTTGCTATTAATTCTACTGACTTAGTTGTGTTTATATTGCTTTAATTGTAACTAAGATACAGGGTTAGGCTTATTTTAAATTAGCCTATGCCAATTAAATATATAACATGTATATGTCTATCCTGGCTGCCACAGGTCTCTGATTTTCTTGTCACTTGTATTTTTCCATTTTGTTTCTTTTTTTTACTGAATTTATTATTTCTTTTTCACATATTTAATGTATTATTGAATATTTTGTAAGTCACTTTGGATGAAGGCAGCTGCTAAACATATAACAAACACTGCTGGATGTCAAGTTAATGTTAGTGTTACTTCTTGTGTGAAACTCTTTTGAAGGATTTCCTTTTGTTCTTCCTATAAATGTCAACTCCCTGGGCTCTTGTGAGGCACACGTCAGTGAGAGAGACGGGGTGTTGAGCAAGGAATTGAGGACTTGTATGGTGCTAGTTCATTAAGAATCCACATACAGTAGCTAAATATTGTGTACATAAAAAGTAATAATCCTTAAACTTATATAGCACTTATCTAGATACTCCATTCAAAGTGTTTTAAAGGAAATGGGGACTCCCCTCCATCACCACCAATGTGTAGCACCCACCTGAATGATGTGACTCTGTTCAACCACTCTGTTCTTGTAAGTTATATTATTCAAAAGAGAACATAACAGATATAGTTAAACAAGTAAAACATCTTTAATAGGTAATGACATGAAACAGGTGAAGTTTGAAATTGCACCTATCTTGATACCCAGGGTCAATCTAGAATGTTCCCTTCCCCCTGCTGCTCATCTTCTTGGTGTGCTGTGTGAGCTGGGTGTGAGGGGTGGGGCTCTAGTATCCAGTAGCTCTCTGTCTCTCCCTCTCTTCTTTCTGCTGACAGCCTGGGCAGGGTCGATTCTGCAGCACAAAGATACAAATATTAGATAGTACTCTTCTCTTTCATGGCCAAATCTAATTTGAAGTCAAGTCATTGAACTAGTAGAATGGGGTTATAGACAGTATCAGTCTGGGCTCAGTAGGGTCCTACTCAAAACATAACTTCTGTAAAGCCAATATAATTTAGCAGATATGAAGCCCTGAAGACAACATGAAAAGGATGGGTCATGTGTTCATCCTGTCCTGTTCTGTATCCTGTGTGTGTTTCCATGAGTATGAGGATCATTCAGTTCTACAGACAGCCTGGGCAGGGTCGATTCTGGGCTACACAGTCCTGAGAAAGAAACAGCATCTCAACTCAACACATGCCGTCTCTGTTCGATGTCCCTGAGTACACACGACTTCTATGACTTAATCTGGGGCAAAACTGATTGAAACGTGTAGAATGGGGCTATAATCAGGCAGTACAATTCTGAACTCAGTAGGGGTCTATTCTAAATTTGACTTCAGCAAAGCCAGTATATTATAGCCTGTATGGAGACAATAGAACAAAAAGGACTGGTTTTGTGTTTTTCATTTTTTGCCTGCTCATGTTCCCCTTGTGCAGTTCTGTACCATGTGCCTTAGAGTGGACGACTGTCCACTGATTGAACTATTTGTGTACCTAAAACTGAGGTGCAGTTATACCAGACTGACTCAATGACCTGTTTCAGTGGGAGACGCCTCTTGATCCAGACCAGGACACAGCACAGGAGGTGAAGGAGCCCACTGTACTCCACACACAGACGGCAGCCTGCCCTCACTGTCTCTGTGGACAAGGGGTCCAGGGTCCTGATCATCTGGGCCCAGCTCTCAGAGCTCTTCCCCTGGGCTGCACTGGCGGCAGCTTTGGGGTCAAAGGCCAGTTTTGGTCCATTGGGTTCCTCTCCCTTCCTGTTGTTGACCTGAATCTGCAAGAAAGATAGTAAATTTGAGTAGATAAAATCAGAAAATTCTAAGAATATTAGGAAAACAGAATAAGGTATAATGTAATTTGTCCTAGAAATTAAGTCTATCTATCAAGATAGTATTTTAACTGCTTTGCGTGCTATTTTGTATTTTGTCTTTACTCTGCCTTTGAATCAGAAAGAGATGTTGGTCAGCCAGTACAATATAATATTTGTCCTGACAGAGCCTGCTATTTCCTACCAGTGTGTCTTCCACTGTGAGCTGCCCAGTCTCCTGTCTGTCCTTCTCCAGCCCCCACAGCTTCTCTTCCTGTCTGATCAGCAGTTCAGCCTCAGTGGGCACCAAGCGGAGCTCTACAGAGACTGGGACCCTCTTTTCATTAGCAAACTGCCCTCCCCACACTAGGAGGCCAAAAGCTGCCAGTAGACTCTTCACAGCCTGCATCCTTTTACTATGGTAGCCAGACACTAAATGCCCAGTTTACCTCTGGGTTTCTGCTTTTAAAAGATTGGAACCTTCATGTCAAGGGTTCCGATGACATCAGAAGAGGGACAAGTTGTGATGCCACATGATGATGATGGAATTGTCATGGAGACCCCAGATGTTGGCAACAACACTGATTTGTTTTGTTTTGTTTTGTTTTGTTTTGTTTTGTTTTGTTTTGTTTTGTTTTGTTTTGTTTTGTTTTGTTTTGTTTTGTTTTACTTTATTTATAATCCAAATGATGTAAGAAATATTGTTAAAAAATGAGACAATAATTAATATCAGTATGGGTGATATCTTTCTGTCATTTAAGGGAATTCAATTAGGCAACAAGATCTCCAATTTCTCATGCAGGGGTGAAATTACAGAAGCAGCTGTTAGCTCATTTGACACAGTATGGTCATTCTACACGAATACATTACAAATCTAGCATTCATACATATACACTATCCTGTCAGAATAACACAAGCACCTTTGTCATGTACTGTTTACTGTATGTGTAAATATATTATAGGGATGAATGATGAACCTCTGGCAGTTTCACAAAGCTTGGCTATGGAGACAGAACCATAATATAACTAATGCAGCCTTTTTTATATATAAAGTTAAGCTTAGTAACCACAGACTGCAAGTGTTTGACATGCTAAGAGCAAATGAATATTATATCTAGCATTTAGAATGACTATATGATCTTAAACCTTCACCATAACCCTGACAATTACCTGTTTTGAGATATAAGTATCTATAAGTAAAAACCCTTTGGGTTGTTGAAGCAAATGTGATATGATTTGCTCTTTAAAATTTTCACCTGGATCTGAAAGAGGAGAAATGATTAGCCAGCACTGACAAGGAAAGTACAGGAGGGCTTCCTGTTTTTAATATTGGTGTACTCTCTAAATACTACTCAGGGTTAGTACAATCCGGTCTTCCTAATTTCACCCTTTATTAATTCAGTTGGTTCTTAATTCAATTTGATTTTTTCCACCTGATCTGTTGTGCACTGGGGTAATATCTTCACACAAAATTAAAACCATTGTAATATTACTGTGGCAGACTGGTGACCACAAAAGCTTCAAATACGTGATTATTTATAAATGAGCACTAGGTGGCGCATTTATTATTCTTTTGAACAGTGCGCCGCTTACGTTTTTATGAGAAGATCCTTTTATGAGAAGATTTTTAACACATGAACAGGAAATGTTCTTCCTCATTTCACATTAACATATTCCTGGATCCCAAAATAATTAGTATCGCACTGAGAAGAGTAGTAGTGTTCTGTAGAGAGTAATTGGGGTGATACCGAGAGATGTTGTGGCGTTTTATACAGTGTAACTGAGAGGAGCATTTTTTGGCTCTGGATTGCTTTTAGATTGCATGAATCTAATATTAGAATAATTCATGTGTACAACCGATTACAGGACATTGGAAAGGGGCGTTTGTGACTGATTTTCAGCAATGAAAATGATTTCATTAGAGCACTGTCACTGCTTTCAAAAAAGTAATAAGAAAAGTCAAAAGTGTACTTTATTGCCAAACCAGCACTTTGGGTTACTAGGATTTTTGTTGTTGTTGTTGTGCACTCTAAATAACAGAGATAAAAAAGACAGATACCAAAAGGAGATAAAGCATAAATAACATGCACATATTACATACAAGTCATGCACATACTGTATCATGCACATTTCATATACAAAACCATACTTTTATAACAGTGTTGAGGCAAAAAGACCAAATAGCTTTAGTATAGGTGCTATTTTGGAACCACTCTGTTCTAGATTTCGTACATCTTAACTTTCTTCCTGAGGGAAGGAGCTCAAGCAAGGGAAAAGCTGGGAGAGAGTGGGCACCCACTCTCACCATTAGAGTTTTCCCATTGAAATGTGTTGCATATATGGAAGCAGCAGATGGTAAGTCACAACCAGTTTAATTTGAAGCAGTGTGGACTATATCCTGATGTGTTCTCTATTAAGAGGCTACATTCCTAAACCAGACCTTGACAGAAAACATTGACATACTCTCAATTATTGCCTGTAAAAATGGACCATGGCCAGAGACACACCAAAACTTCTAAGCTACCTGACAAAACAGAGTCTCTGATGGTCTTTTTTCTCCGCTTTCTTCAGCCTTCGGTTTATATCGGCCACCCATTTCAAAGTGGAGGAAATTGCTGTGCCAAAGAGCTTAAAAGGGTTGTAATTCATTGCTGTCATATCTGACATCTGATGTCAAAGATTACCACTTTGGTTTTACTTTCATGGAGCTGGAGATTGTTTTGACTGCGCCAGCTCACCAAAGCACTGACTGACCTCCTTCCTGCAAAGAGACCGAGTGCTAATATTTTTATATTAGCACTGCCAGGATGTAATCTCCTGCAAACATGGTTCACTTCACAGAACTAGTAATAGATGCACAGTCATTAGTAAAGAAGGAGCACAGACATAGTGACAGATCACAACCCTAGGGGGAACCCGTATTTAAAATCAGTGGATGTTAGAGAATCAGAAACACGTTGATTGATTTATACCCTTGTCAGTTAGTTTATGCAAAAGCCTCTGGGGTACACTTGTATTAATGGCCAAGCTGTAATCTGCCAACAAGACTCATGAGTACAGCATATACTAGGGGCCTCTAAGTTCTATAAGATGTACTGGATGCACTCAGAGACCTCATCCTTAACAGACATCTTTGCCTTGTATGCCAATTGGTATATGTCTAACCTGGATGTTGAACAGATATTTTCAGACTAACTAATGGCTGATGGAGAGGCTGTGGTCTGAAATCATTTAGGCATGTTATGATTGTTTTCCTTGGCACTAGGATAACAACAGCAGACTTAAAACACACTGGAAAACTTAGACTGCTGCAGTGACACATTAAAGACATTATTTAACATGGGTGCCAGCTGATCTGCACATGATTTCAAAGTAGCAACTGAAACATGATCTCTGCCCAGAGCTTTCCTCCCATTGTGTTTGCAAAGGAGATGTCTAACCTCATGTTCTCAGATGATGAAGGGAGGAGAAGAGGGTTCCAGAGGTACGTTAACTATTTGTTGTACCTGAAAGCTTATCATAGAACTTCTGGGGGAGTTCTGGGTCATTATCAAGGGCTACTTCAATTTGCCTTTCAGCACACCTCTGTCTTGGCCCTTTGTTTTCCACACTGCCCACTCAAACTCATATTTGGTTGCTTTGTACAAAATTCTATCTATACATTTAAATGTGTCAAATTTCTTTTTACAAAGTTTTAAAGTCTTTGAATCGTGGTTTGTTGTTATAAACAGCCACTGTCCTAGAGGGGATACACACACCTTCACAGAAGCTGATAAATGACCTTATAGTATCTGCCAGCTCATCAAGATTGCAGAGTCTTTGAAGTCATTCCAGACTGCGGAATGTCAAAACAGTCTCTTAGCATGTCCTCTAATTGTGGTGAATGTTCACACAATTTTAATGCTAGTGTAGCGGAGCTCGTGTGGTGACGTCAGCGCCCTCACTGCGCATAGCAGGGTCCCCAGCTGCCTGGGCTGGGGGAGGTCTCCTTAAGCTCACGCAGTTGGTGCCCTGTTGCATCACGCTGGAGACCCGGGTTTGCGCCCCAGGTGTGGGGGCTGGAACGGGTAGCGGGGGGCACGACCTTGCGTGGAACCGTGACTGTGACACTAGGCGTGACTGTTTTCAACCTCTGTCTGTATTTGGGGACAAAGAAGATCAAATTATGGTCTGAGTGTCCAAGGGGAGCACATGCAATGGCATGGTATAGCACTGGTCTAAAGCGTTTCCCCCCTAGTAGTAATTTTAATTTGTTGTTTATATCCAGGAGGAACTCTCCAAAGAGAGTGATTCACATTCACATTTAATCACTCAAAATAAAAAGTCCAAGTCTGCGCAGTATTTTCCTTCTTTGTGATCTGTGTGGCAAGGAACTTGGCAGCTACTGCAGAGGACACATCCACCAAGGCAGAAGTATATACTGTAGGCGTGCTGTAAAGCCCAACTGGCTGCACGATATTAGATTTTGGAGAGACAATATTTCAGTAGCACACACAGATATACAGTAATGTCAATCAAAATGTCTTTATTAAGCAATCAGTATAGCAATTTTAACAGTGATTCTTGTGCAATATCCTCCAGGAAACATCTGTAACTGGAATATAATGTTAACCAGCAGAATTGAATTCTAAGAAATTACTTCTCCCTGACCTGGCAGAATGGCTCTTACAGAAATAGGTTTAAGGTTAAATATGGACATTTCGTTTATCCCACATCAAAAGACAAAAAAAAAGACATATTTTAATTTTTGTAGAGTACACAGGCTCAAAATAATATTTTTGCATATTATTTCTTTTTATATCTCTCTAGAAAAAAAGAAACCATCCACAACAGGTGCCTTTGTATTTCATCAGTTATCTTTAATAATATGCTGTCGCACCACAGTATTATACAATTCATATCTGATTTCCAATAAAACCCTGTCTGCTGGTGAAGAATCTCTTGCCTAGATGAGGTCTGGAGAAACCATACTGTCCAAATCGTGTGTCTCCACACGTCTCAGTGATAATTGCACTGCAGTATAAGTAGCACTTTGCAGATGATATTAAAATAGGAGAACTGAAAACTGAATATTTTCCTTCTTTGTTTTTCCCTCTCTGTTTTTGTTTCTCCTGCGGTCATTGAGTAGTGCTCTTCCTCTCTGTTGGCAATAAAGCACATTAACAAAGTCACAGTATGGAACCCTTTCCTGAGATGAAATACAAAAATAAATTATAGCTTGTCTGTGGTGATCAGAGGCTATGATATATCACAGAATTATTATACAGATGAATATACTGTACTGTATTCAATGTAACTTATAGCAATAAAAATGTGAGTATATAATGGAAATAATGCAGAATAAATTATTAGTTTTTGGTTACAAATGAGGCTCTGAGATGGTGTGACAATTTATAATAACAAGAGATAAGGTAACAAGAGATAAGGTAGTTATTTTGCATTGTTTAAGAGTGTGATCGCAGTAGGGATGAAAGATTTCTTGAGTTTGTTGGTTTTACACCTGGGGGTAGAGAGGTGTCTCCCAGATGGGAGAAGTGTGAATTCACAATGGAGAGGGTGAGACACACATTCCATAATGCTTTTGGCTTTCTTAGTCACCTTCTGTTTGTAAAGGATACTTAAATGTATTTGATTATTCCAGATTATTTTGCCACTTATATTTACTAATTTACCCTCAGTTTCAACAATGACCCATTGTGCAACGAGAATCATTTCCATGAAATACTGCTCAAAGCTTTAAATGTGGTTTATAAGCCCATTGGCCAAATCCCAATTTGGAAATTAATCTAAGTGAGACGAAACCCACCTTCTTAGGCAGGTTAGAAATTTGGGCTAGAGCTAAATTGTTACTGCCCTTATTCATCTTGGGATATTGCATGAGTGTCCATAACATAAAAATAAAATGAGCACAATAGACAAGTGGGCCCACTTTGAAATATTTTAATATTTCACAAGACACAAGACTCTGGAGGGTGTCTATCCCCCTCTGGCTGGATGAGGCCTGTCACACTGTTCAGGAATAAATTCACAGAGAGGAGCTGAGGTCTGCGCTGAAAATTTTACAACAATGTGAATCATCAGCTGTGTGCAGAGAAGACAAAACGAATATGGAAGTACCCTAAATTGATTTACCAGGCCACGTGCACACCTTCCATAATTATCCAGCTGTCCTTATACAGAAAAGGCTTCTTTACACTTTGGCTTTATTGTCCAGGGCTCATTAAAATGGAGGAAATGGTGCTGCACATACTGTATGCAGAAGGCCAGATTCCATCGCAGAAACTCCATTTCTTCGACCAACCGGGCCAGAGATTAATCTGAAGGTGAGGATGGTACACAAGGTTTTACTGGGATTGGGTGCTTCAGTTCTCCAGCCTGGAGACAGGTGTCCTCTCCGCACAAGAGGTGTGTCCTTGCAGCCACAGTCTCAAACATTCGAACCCAACGCACAGCTTCCCACTTACTCACAGGTGCGAGGACGTTCTGAGGATTGCAGGTTTGGATGGCAGTGTTTCATCATGATGGAAGCCCAGTAGCATGAAAATCAAAATGGAACAAGAGGGGTTTGTGGCCTGAGGAGTCTCTTGCTACCCAGCTATTTGCAAATTCTTTCATTTTCACTGCATGCATTTTTTTCTCTGCATAGATCATATCTACCTGAGTAGAGTACAGCTGTCTTTGGCATTGCTAGCTGTGAACTTGCTGTTATAGGTCCTATATATTGTGTTAAAGCAACTGAAGGACTAAAATTCATTTTTTAGATTAAACACTAATGTCTAAATGTAGCACAGAAGCATTTTTTGTTGTGTACTAATTAAAATGATTAGGAAAAATAAAAACAGCCACTGTACAATAATACTTTAAAGATAAATGACAAAATAAGAGTTATAACAGTATTGTATATTCTAATATTGGCATTATATTTGGGGTACAGTTGAAGCAATAAAAAGCTCTCATTGAAACCAAGAGGCTGATATGCGTCTCGAAACCCATACAGTATTTAGCTTGAATTAAGCAAAACAGCCGTTGGTGAGGTGTCCTCTATTAGAGAAAGTTCTTGAGATTCACAGCTGTTGTCCTTTTCATCACTGGAGGCTGCTGTGGTAGAAAAAGAATGTGTGGTAACTTTGAAAAGATCATTCGATTATTTCAGCGTAAAATTATAGCAATTGTGAATCATTATGTACAAATTACTCTGAATGACTTCAATGAGCTCAGTTTCTGAATGCATTGTGTTTCTGCATCACTGTGTTTTGTATACTGTATGTACAGTTTTTCATTTAAACAGGACACTTTGCTTCAGTGCCTTTATGTTCATGGAACTGGAAATTGTTCAGTTCTAATGTACATATCTGAATGGACTGCGAGTCCAGTCCCCTGTACACTCTAGAAATATAGTGTATTTTGTATGTGAAGCATTATGTCTGTGTTCAACTTTTACACAGTAACATCTCTTTCATCTTTTACATCTTACAGTACATCTATGCTTATATGAGAAACATTCCTAAAATGCATACAATAGGATGTAGCATGAAGGACGTTGTGACAGTTTTGGATTGTTATACACAGTTTCCCCTTAAAAACTAACCTAGCACTGTTATCATTGCACTTACTTTAGTTTGATGTTCATCTTAGGATGGCTAAGAAATCTTTGCATTTCAAAGAATGAGGCAACTGCACCCCAAAAACTCCTAAACTGTCATTAAAGGACCCACATTTACCTCGTCGTCGTGCCCTGAGCTCTGTGAAAACGACAGCCCCGATAATCGCCCCGATCACAATCAGACCAATCACAATAAATGCTGTGTAGGTTTTAGTGGAGACGCAATTATTGTATGGAGCACCTGTATGGAGAAAAACAATATCAGTGAGCTAAAAACATTAATTAGATGGCGCAAGGACACACAAAAAACTAGATACTTCCCAAAAGGCACTGTATATTTGATCTATGACTGCTAATTTTATTTTTGCTGCGCTACTGCTGATTCTGTCACCACTGTTACTACTGTTGCTGCGTCTTTCTTATTCTTTTCTCCTTGGCTTAGTTTCCATTGCATGCAAAGCCAGAGGGACAGGGGTGTATATCAGCGTTAGTGCAATGCTAATGCGGTCTCCTCTCTCACTTCCTGAGGGTCAGCATTTTAGGAGCCACTGTTGAATGTCTTAACTGCAATAAGATAAAAGGTTACACGATTGAAGGACAATGACTCACACATGGTGATGAGGGTTTACCTTGAACGCTGAAAGATTTTGTCTCGCTGAACATAGCTGAGCCAAGTTGTCCAGATTCTGATATGTCATGCACACAGGTAAAGGACACTGGAGGAGCTTCATTGATAATGAACACGGATATGTTTTCTGCTTCATGGAAAGCATGCACAGTGTAGTTATTGTGGCCCACGACATTTAAATAAACAGTACTTCCTCTGATGTGCACATTGAAAGAACAGATCACAATGTATTTGCTACTGGCTTGAGGTTGTACAAAAACTTCAATGCCTGGACTCACAAGACCTGAAAAGAATAGTGACAAGAGGATATAAAAAAAATGTAAGTCTTAAGAAAATAAAGTGTACATAAAATGGCAATTAATCAAAGAAAATACAGGTGTAGATTTAGGATTGTTTTGCAGAAATTCAAATGATGAAACAAATGGCTTCTATTATTGTACAGACTAGTGACATGCAAGTGTAAAAAGACTCATTTGTTTCTAAACAGCCAGCAAATGTATTTAAACAGCTGCAAATAAATTTCTTAATTATTTTAGCTTTTTAATTGGTTCAGACCTTTCTCCTAACACATATCAGTCTCACAACCTGTGCTTGTAATTTCATAAAAGTCATGAAAGTTCTTTTGGACTGATGTCTTGGGATTGTCATGGCCAATCAGGAACTTGAGCTACATACTTCTGAATATGTTGAAGACTCCATGGTATTACTCTTAGGAGTGAGAAAGCCAACCAAACCACCTTTCTAGACAACATTTCTGTACAAAATGATTGTGTTCTCTTACTGATAGTGGAAAATAAGATAGGGATTTTAACTTTGGTAATTAGTAATGTATTACACCACTTTTTCCGTCTACATTTTTTACCAAACCAAATGTTGTTTGCACATAACCACATCTAAAAAATAGTGTCATTGATTCGATTGAGCACACTGACCACAGGGGAGACCTCTCTTTTTTTCTTTCGTAACAGATTATTCCTTTCCCATCTTTCTGGTCCTGTATGGAAATCAAGACCTTGGCCAATAGCAAAACTGTTTGTCAATACCGGGAAGCTAATGCATTGTTTTCCATTGGAAGACTGCAACTTGAAAATGTGCATATTTTCTCATGGAAGCCATGGTTGTGTCAAGCCTTAGTGTTAAAATAGAATTATGTAAACAGCAATAATTGGTCTTACCTGAGCAATCGACAGCTGCATCCTCGGAGTGATAGCAGCCTTGATATTCCATGTATTGTATTCCACAGCTCTGCAGCAAGGACTCGTTCCCACTACAGTGATTCAGTAGCATAATGGGTCCACTTCCCTCTCCAAAGTGTGCACTGTGTATGGCGATGGCTGACCCACCCACTCCACAGCCCATCTGTCTGCACACCACCTCAGCAGCAGCCTTATCCCAATTGTCATCACACACTGTCCCCCACTTGTTGCTGAGAAACACCTCCAAACGTCCAGAGCAGTTGTTGTGTCCATTCACCAGTCTGATAGGCATGTTCTCTATGCCTTCGCACAAGATTAGAGTAGATAATGATAAAGAACAAAAAAACATGCTAGACGAGCCAAATGTCTTTCTCTCCTTTGTACCTGTTCTTAGATAATGAACCATAAACCAAGAATGCTTTACAGGATCTACACGTTAAGTCCAAGCTTCACTTCATTAGCTAGATGTTAAGATTTAACCTACAGCTTTGGGGTGTCTTCACAGAACTATTACTTTTCTTGCACAGTCTTTAAAAATGTGAAAATTAGAACTCTGTAGAATTTAACACTGGCATTTAAAACCTGCTGTTTGCGAACTTTTGGCAACAAAGCCGAAATCGCAATTCCTTTTGCTTACAGCCCCCTTAATAAGGCCCCCTTAATAATTTTGTAGTCCAACCAGAAGGTAGCACAGCTTCAAAACGCTTTGAAGAATTGGAAATGGTTCTTACCCACACAATCAACTCCTGCGTCTTCCGTGTGACCGCAGCTAGAATATCCCCTGTCTCGCAGTCCACAGCTCAGCAAAGACGGCTCATCCCCATTGCAGTGGCCATGCACATAGCTCGTTCCAGTTCCTTCTCCAAAGTGTGCGTTGTGCACGGCCACTGCAGACACGCGATCCCCACACCCCACCTCTCTGCACACCACTCGAGCAGCTTCGCTGTTCCAGTTACGGTCACACACAGTCCCCCACTGGCCCTTGTGGAAGACCTCCACTCTCCCAGAGCAGTTGTTGTGTCCATTGACCAGTTTGACTCTTATGTTCTCTGTGCCTGCATTCAACAGAAAGTAGTTAATGAAATTATTGAAACAAATTATTGTTTGCTTATCATGATTTCAGCTCATCTAATCCCGTAGTTAATCTCATTGCACTTACAGTGCCTTGCAAACTATCAAGCCTTCATCCTGTATATTTATATTAAAGTCCATTTTAGTTTTGGATTTATTTTTGCTGAGAGGTGACTTCTTAAAAATGTTCAAGTGAAGAATTCAAACTTTGATTAAAAACATTAAAAATACCTATACATAATTTGTACTGTAATTCAGCAAAATGGGACATAATTGGAAGGGGGTGACTAGTTTTGCAAGGTACATTCTGTACCATAAATATATACATTTCATATTATGTGCAGGAATATTTTTTGAAAAACGTTAACATTAACATTTTTTTCACATTAACAAAATGAGAACATGAGCACAGTTACAAACGAGAGGAGGTCAGTCAAGCCATCGGTTCAGTTTTGGTAGCTAGTAATTACTGTTATTAATCCAAGGATCTTGTCCAGCTGTTTCCTGAAAGACACCAGAGTATCAACTGAGCAACATGACTGGGTAGCATCTTCCAGACTCCCATAGCCTTTTGGGTAAGGAAGTACAGTAACTCCTGTTCTTCTGGTTCCCATGTCTTTCATTGTTCATGCCTTTGAAGATTGTCAATACTTGTACCAGATCCCCTTGCTATCTTCTCTGCTCCAGACTAAAAAGGGTCAGTTTGTTCAGCCTGTCATCATATGACATTCCTTTAAGCCCCACAATTTCTTCTGGATTCTCTTCTCTGGACTGATTCTTCACTTGTCTACATAAAACAGCATCTGCCAGGTGTTCACCCAATCTTGAATTTTAATCTATAGTATTTTTTTAAAATCTCATTTGCTGCTTTTGTAATATTTGCTAATCCTCCTACTTTGAGGTTGTCTGCAAACCTGTCTAGTCTGCTAATTATACAAAAATCTAGTTCACTGATATATATTAGGAAGAAGCCCTAGTACAGAAACATTTTAAGGCACTTTTATTTTGATTTGTTTTATTCAATGCAATATTGATGTGCTCAATAACAAATATATATAGAAATATATATTTCTGTCATCTTTATGTCTAAAGTAAGAAGGCCCAGAACCAAAATGTAATTGTCCCTGAGCAACTTACATCGACTGGTTCCACTTTCTTCTGTCCTCAGCACAGAAATGTATTGTGATATCCTTCTATAGTTTGAAATGCATTAGAATTTTAGAAATGAACATTTTAAACTACAGAGTGGCTTACTATTCAGAGGACTTTTCCCCCTCGATTTTCCAGCAGAAAATCTGTAGATAACATTGTCAAAGTCAACAGATCCAGCTTCCTGTGAGCCTACTGAAAGAAGAGCCAAGGTATCCGGTCTTTCCTGCGTCCTTCCTGAAGCCCTCAGCACAGGAAGAATGAACTGTGGGTGCAGTGCTGTGGCAGGGTTTGAGATTGCCGGGCACACTGATCGGGAAACTGCTGGTTCTCCAAAGGTTTCCACCTTAGTCAGGTTCTGAGCTAATGAAACTCCTCAGTAATATCTATCAGCAATCCATAACTGGGTTTCTTCTTTTCTGGTTGAATTGGTACTGTTTTAAGAAAAGACCTGAAGAAACACCTGCTTAGGCACACTCTTGGGAAGGAAGTTAAGCTGTATATCAATTGTTTCGTTGTAAAAAAAAGCCTTGGCTAATTTTGGTCTGAGAATTCTTTATTTTTTCATGCACTCTGTAACTGGGGTACTGCTGGGATTTCTAGAAGTTTAGAAACAATGCACCTTCAGTTTCAGACTTTGTAAATTGGAGTCAGAGGGCAAGTGCTCCTGCAAATCTATAATCACAGATTAACCACAGAAATGGTGGATTTTTGGATTATAAAAAGCAATGCAATCTCAGTTGTTTTCAGAAATCAGAGTTTTCCTCGGCAGCCCACTAAGGGAGACCAGTTGTTAAGTTAGGGTTGGGGACAGTGAAGATTTTTTTGACACAAATCAATAATAATTACAAAAACCAATCAGGAAAAATACTGACAAAGTTAAATGGGACCTTTTTCTACGTAACTGTCTAAAAGAAATGAAAACTGAAGATAATTTACCAATAGTATTTCTGCATTGTAAAAGTAATCCACAGTAAAAAAAAAAAAGGTCCTACCTGAGCAATCAACTGACGCATCATCTGAGTGATCACAGCCAAAGTACCTCACAGTCCGCAGTCCACATTGCAGCAGAGAGGTTTCGTCTCCGGTGCAGTGACCTTGTACAAAGACCGGGCCACTTCCTTCTCCATAGTAGGCTCCGTGCAGAGGGATAAGATTCTCCGCCTCCCCACAGCCCACCTCCCTGCACAACACCTGGGCTCCATTGGTATCCCAGCTATGACCACATACTGTCCCCCACTGGTTGCCATGGAACACCTCCACCCTCCCAGAGCAGTTATTGGATCCGTTGACCAGCCTGACTTTTAAGGTATCGATGCCTTGAAAGGAGAGAACGTAGACAACGTTCTGCTTAGTTTCACTTCTTCCTCAGAGATACTTCAGCAAGTGAAACAATAACTCTGACCACCAGCATGTTTGCATTAAAAGACCTCAGTGTTTTCTCTGGACAATGCCTTTGTGTATCATTTTCTGATCTTATCCTAAGGATTTGTCCTTGGATAGTCTATCTGATTTGATTTTCTTATTTTTGCAGGAAGGGGGGAATACCACAGACAAATGCTTCTGGCAAATCTAGATTTGCCAAAATTCGCACATTTTCCTTTCCCTCTATTATTTAATTGATGAGATTGTTTAAATACATTAAACCTTAGCTAGAAGCTTGAGTTTTAATTGCATCAATTCAACTGAGGGGCCTGTAAGTGTTTGCTGTATTTACAATTCATTAGTAGTACCGTACATATATTATTTTTAAGGTAAATCTGCAGACGAAAACATGAGGTTAGCTGATAAGACTCAGACTACACTAATCAAATGTATCATGGACAGTAATTGCTTCCTTTATTTTGGTTACCAATAATCAAATGTCCAAGGTGACTACATGATAACAGTACAAAATAGCATTAATGACCTTGCGGGGTTCATTAATCATTGCTGTCCACCCATACCAGTGTGTTGAAAAACAAAAGATATTCTTTAAGCAACACAGCACAATTGAAGAGATGTCACGCAGCAACTTAATATATTTTCTTGAGTGGAAAGAGGCAAGTTTTGTAATAAAGACTATTGAAGAAATATTCTAGAATTGGGAAAATGGGATCAAAACTCATTTTAAGAAAGTCATTTCATACCCGAGCAGAAGACTCCTGCGTCCTCCGTATGTTGACACCCGTAGTGTCCCATTCCATGAAGTCCACACTCGTACAAGGAGGACTCGTCCCCACTGCAGAACTCAGTCATAATAATGGGGCCACTTCCTTGGCCGAAGTGTGCTCCATATACTGCAACGGCAGAGCCGTTTCCCGCACAGCCTGCTTCCCTGCATGCTACCTGAGCAGTTGTTGAGCCCCAGGAATGGTCACACAAAGTCCCCCACTGGCCTCTGTGGAAGATCTCCACTCTCCCAGAGCAGTTATTCGATCCGTTGACCAGCCTGACTTTGATGGTCTCTAAGCCTTCACACAAGAGCAAATGTACAATGAAAGAGCACTTTCGATGAGTGTTTTGTACTGGTTGGTCTTAAGACCCATAATTTTGACGTTGCTTATATTCAAGTATTGGCTGTAACATCAATGCAATTTGAATCCTGAGCACTTAAAAGCCTAACAAAAAGTACAGTTGCACAGAAGCAACACATAACAGAAAAAAAGAAAGGAAAAGTAGGAAAGAAAAGTGCAGCAAACTGACAAAGATCAAGAGTAAATCTAAATCATAGATGAAAAGCTTTAGTGTAGCACTAGATTATTAAGCAAGTTTTCATTATTTGATAATGATTTATTTTCTTAGGATTATTTGTTACACAATGATTCTGATTTGATTGCACCGCATATTATTAATGTATACCTTATTATACATTATTTAATTACATTATGTATAAATGTAATTAATGTATACATTATTCATTTTTTAAATATTTCTAATGTCGTTATGTTGTTAAATGTACGGCAGAAATGTTAAATTAAAGCTACACAGAGAGTAATAATATATACTCTCTGACTACCTAGAAAGAATAATCTAATTTAACACCGCCTCCTTCCAGATTTGCAAGTCACGACTGAAATAACTCACTATGAAGACTCTTTATCAAACAAATGAACAACAGCTTGAGAGAACGCTTTAGATCACTGAGAAATACATACTGTACCTGGCGCCCACCTTGAACTAAAGCAAAACCTAAAGCTGAAGCCTCAGGTCTGGACAGTTGCTGGAGTCTTGTGGTCATGAGGTAAGATAAGGCCTGAATGTGTTGTTTACATCTCTCCAGCTTGATTCCATTGTACATGTTAACTCCTTTTGTTTTAAAGAGGTGACACAGTGGCAGGGACGTCAACTCTGCTGCCTCACAGATCATGGGTTCTGGGCTTGATTCTAGTCTGCTGCACCTACTGTATTGTGTGCTCTCCCCATTCTTGTGTGAGTTTCCTGTGGGTGCTGATGTGCTAGTTAAGATAATTGGTGTCTCTATATTGTCCCTCTATGCTTGTGCTTGTGTGGGTATGTGTGTGCATTGCAGTGCACTGATGGATTGAGGTTCCATCATGTGTAGTCCTGTCTTGCTTCCTATACAGTACATCCAGGACAGGATGTGGGTTGCCAGTACAAGTATTAAGTGGCCTTTTTATGATGGATGAATGGTGTGCTTATACACACTGCGAAAGATACAAGGATCCAATTAATTTCCAAAACATTCCAATAATTGTTACCGGCAAAGCAAGATGAAAGAGGCCTCACGTTACATATTTCCAAATTCATACTACCTGTTTGGAGCAAACTATGGACTCAGTTGGTGAGTCACTTTGAAATCCTATGCCACCCAGTAGATATATTTGTAATCAGCTGTAGTCCATCCATCCAGTTCTAGCAAATCTCGCTCTCCTTTTCATGATGCGGAGACTCCAAGCTGTGTCTTCTGAAGCTGGAGCTATAATTTTCTAAACATTTTATCCAAGGGTCATGTGGGAGCCGGAGCCTATCCCAAGCAAGCAATAGGCGCAAGGCAGGAAACACCCTGGATGGTCCATTGCAGGGCACACACACACTCAGATATGCACGCACACAGCAGAGCCAATTTTGCCAAAAGCCATTTCACCTACCAGTATGTCTTTGGACTATGGAAAGAAAACAAAGCACCTGGATGAAACCCATGTGAACATGCAGACAGCACCCCAGGGCTCCAGCACTGAGAGGCAATAACACTACCCACTGTGTCTACGAATATCAATAGAATAACAACCAAGTTTGTATATCTAGCTATTTCAATGAAAAGCGGAGCAGTCCTACCTATACAATCGACTCCTACGTCCTCTGAGTGGTCACAGTGAAAACGTCTCATTGCCCCACAGCTGAGTAGCGAGGACTCGTTCCCACTGCAGCCTCCATACATGTGAATGACACCGCTCCCTTTTCCATAGTAGGAGCCATGTACTGCGACAGAAGACCCGTTGCCTTCACAGCCCACCTCTCTGCAGACGACTTCGGCATCAGCCTTTCCCCAGTGATCATCACACACTGTCCCCCACTGGCCCCTTTGATAGACCTCCACCCTCCCAGAGCAGTTATTGTTTCCATTGACCAGCCTGATTCTGGGGATCTCTGGGCCTGCAGGCGAGAGGGAGAAATGAATGAAGCCTCGGGCGTGTTCGTATTTATCGGCTTACCACCCAGTTCAACGTCATGAAAATGAAAAACGAATGGATTTTGGCAGGTACGAAAACAGAGGAAAACTTGAAGAAACTGAATGTTCCAATATTGTGCCATTAAAATTTTAGCTCCATTACACGATACTATATTATGTACTGCAGAGAAAATGAAATACAACAAATGAAAAAAAATACTTCTTTGGTTTTACAAAGAAGTGAGCACCATAGGTTTGGAAGTGTGTAATGCTCACTAACACTGTGCTCTCCTTCACATATATAAACTGTGGCTAAGGATCTGCACCTTTGGCTGGAAGGTTGTCGGTCCATAATCCGCAGCAGAGGAATCCTACTCCGTTTGGCCCCTGAGCAAGGCCCTTAACCCTAACTGCTCCAGGGGCACCGTAAAAATGGCCGACCCTGCGCTCTGACCCCAAGCTTCTCTCTCCCTGTCTGTGTGTCTCATGGAGAGCAAGCTGGGGTCTGCAAAAAGACAAATTCTTAATACAAGGAATTGTATATGGGTAATAAAGTGATGTTATGTTATACTGTAAGTGCTCCTTTAGATTCTTTTCCAAAAAGAGGATTTGATGATTACCTAATGTAACGATATCCTTCTGTTGTTAAAGTCAATGCAACTTTGCATATTATTGTATATGTAATGCAAGATATTAATATAGTAGGAAATATCATTAGCAAATTAACTACTGTGTTGAAACGCAATATTATCTCACGTTGACAATATTTGTTTTCTCTGTGGCGCTACTTAGCTCCTGTAGCATTGACTGAGCAGTACCAGGGTACTCTGAAAACAAGCTCGTATCATCCCATTACCTCATTCATGTTTGAACCTGGACTTTTTGCTATCTTCTACTGTTTTCTTCCAAGGATATTAGTGCTTTTGTGCTACTAATTTGTATACATCTGACTTAAATTTTAAGGAATCGTGAGGGTCTTGAGCTGTTTTGACGTAAGGTGAAATTTTCAATTTCTTGTGTTTGTGTACAGTACATTTTAATTTCTTCTTGGGGTTCTTTGTTTTCAACCTTAGAGTGTCCCCATGTCTAGGTATTAGTGAATTGTTTGTGAATGTCTTAACCACCTTCTCTCAATAATTATCTGGGGATTATTTGCAAATCAATTGGTTATAATTATTAATATTTCAGTAAGTCTGTTGATTACCCAAACACTTTTGTCAAAGTATGATAGTATGTTAGCTTTTACTTGTTCCATTGACCCATTAAGTATGATAACACAAATCTTCTATCTCGCAAAAAAATAATGATCTTAATATCAAATACAAACAATTCAGTAGTTTGGCCACATCTTAAAAAAATGAGCCATTGAGATGAAATGTGTTATTGGACTGTGTGGGACAATGCCTTGCTGAGGGAACGGCAGCCTTATCGCAAGGATGGGGCTGACCGAACCCCCCCTCACTCTCACAAGGAATGAACCAGGGGGCTGCTGCAAGGGTGAAGATGGGAATAGTGCGAGATGTGCAAAGGGAAACTCTTAAGTCGAGACAAATATACATAGGAGAGCAGAAGTGGACAAGATGAGGTTCTGACCTTTCTCCTGTTAGTCTGTTAAAAAAAAACCCTTATGTATTGGCACCTTTTTCACAAAACTAAACTAACATATCCACTATGGATATTTCAATTTCAGTATATGTGATATTTTAAGGAATTTTAAGTATTTTAAGGAATAAGACAGGAAAAAGGAATTTATTGAGATTAGGCATAAGATAAGGAAATGAATGTAGGACCCCCATACAAAGGGAGGAGCTAACCAAGGGGTAACTGCACAGATGGTGATGGGGTGGAGGGAATAATAAAGCAAGGAAGGGAGATGTTCACAGTGTCATTGTTCACAGGAAGGCTATGAATTAGTGTAGCAGAAGTAAAAGAGAATTTGGCTGTCATCTATCCTCCCAAACGTTTGTTGAAAACTCTGTATAATGATTATTTTGGAATGATTACACTTCTTAAGTACTTAAACAGCCTTAGGAAGCTAGATGCCAGAGGTAGTAATGACTTCTAGTGTGATGCAACTGGATTTATGAAGCACTCTATAACAAAGGAAATGGCCACAGTGCAGGGTCAAAGAAATCATGCCACTGAGAGATAACCAAGAAGTGCACATTCAGCTGAAAAGCTTGAAACAAGTACAGTAGGTGCAAAAATAACAATATGGTAAGGGTAAGCAGGATGTTTGCTTAAGCCATTAAATCCATCCACGATCTAACTGAGGACTTAAGAGATTATTAAAAATCAATGGGTTTAACAGCTGAACATTTGTAAGCATACAGTATACAGTAGTTCTCACTGTGAAACTTATCATCTAATGGCATAACCTTTTAGCTGTCGGTCAGTCAAAGATTTGTATTTCACAGTCAGTCATGATTCCTGCTGACAATGTTGCTGTTGTAGATGTCACTCAATTTTGGACATTTATTAATTTATTACACTAAATCTATACCTCAATAATAACGATCATTTAGATTTTACACTATTCACCATGAGTGAATATCATACAGTATATAGCAGATACTGTAGTTCCCAAACATAGTTATTCATGTAGTTTATACTGTATCTAGGCTTAAATTAATTCTTATTTGTGTTTTGTATATCTTGAATATAGCAGTACCTGGATTTAAATTCTGTTGTTCAATTACATACATGTTCTATTTCAGAATTCACAGCACAGCCAAAAATGAAAATATAAAAAAATCTGTGCTGGTAGACAATTATTTTAATTAGAAATTCACAGGTGAATGATGGAAGCAGAAAAAAAACACTGCTCTTTCTGTAGGACAGCCATTTGACTTATTCTTTCATATAAGAGTGTACAGAACAACCTATTAAAAGTATGTGCCACGGTGCTGTTGTGTGATTAGAAGTCTATATTACTAGTCCACAGTAATTACAAGAGTGTTCTATATATAGTGTCTGAGAGTCCTTCTCTTTTTTGTAACTTTATTGAGACTACTCTCTCAGTTTTCATTGGAAACTGTTTATTTTCATGAAACAATGGAGTAAGTTGAGATTTCCTGTTCAGATTTCAGCGTGATTTTCAATCACCCCCCTGAACATGACTGCTAATACGAGTGTTTGTGAAATGTCTCAGGCAAACAGTGGAAGTACTGGCTGCCAGGAAACTACAATTTTGTGCTGAGAGATCAAAACTTACACTTGAAGAGGAAACTCATAGAAAATTACTTCATGTTGAGTGGAACTGTAGCTTGTGTAATTATCATGCACATTTCCGTTCATATGTTTAACCTAGCAAAAGCTGAGAGAGTTCATCCCATGTTTTACAGAAAGTGCTTTGTGCAGCTCTCACAAAATTGATCCAAGAATAGCTAACATTCTGGGAAGGGAAAAGAAGATAAGGCGACTTATAACTGGTTTATTCTTTAGATGGTATTAAAGAAGGCTTAAAATTTAAAGTTTTTGAAGTGACATCAGTCACTAATTTACATTTGAAAATATACGTCTGCATACTTTAGAAGTCACTCTCTAGAGTTAATAACTATGGACGATTAGTGAGGCTTCATTCAAAAGCACAGCGTTTACATAATGATTTGTAATGACCTACTCTGCAGTCCTGTTTTCTTTTCTATCACTATAGGCATTGCCACATGAGTTTCTCAACTCTCTTGTCTCAGTTTTTAAACTGGCTGCACTGAAGCACATGGAACAAAAAGTTGTGTTTTCTGGAACCCATGCTGGTCTTTTCCATAAGCAAACAGTCTTGTTCAGGCTTTCGTCTCCTGTTAGAATTCCAGTGAGCCCCAGATTTTATCCAACCGTGTCTGTGAGTTTGCAAAGCTGGCCATCTAACGGGGCAGTTGCAACTGTTTGTCGCATGTACAGTATATGGACTTGCCACGTTGTCAGAAGAAAAACAAGGAATACAAATGGTCCTACCTGAACAATCGACCCCTGCATCCTCCGAGTGATCACATTTTTGATTTTTTGTTTCACCAGTCTTGCAGTTCAGCAGTGAGGACTCAGTCCCAGTGCATTTGACATCATCCAGGATAACAGGGCCATGTCCTTCTCCATAGTAGGCGCCATGTAGGGGAACAATTAGTGAATGCTGTCCACAGCCCACCTCTCTGCACAGTACCTGGGCCGCATTGATGTCCCAGTTGTCATCACACACTGTCCCCCACTGACCATTGCGGAAGACCTCCACCCTCCCAGAGCAGTTATTGTGTCCATTGACCAGTCGGACATTGATGGCTTCTGGATGAAGACAAAAGAAAGGTCATTAAAACAAGCCTGTGCAGTGATGTAGTGAGACTATGACGCACATTCCATGCAAGTCTGACCTGAACCAAGCTGTCGAGATTTTCCTTCTGTTGACTTGCCTTTTATTTGTTTATTTTTAAGAAACATTATTAAGTTCGTTTAACATTTTAACATTTATTGAGCACATACAACAGACAGTATTGTGCTACCCAGTGGAATACCCAAGTAAAATGGCAATTTGTACAGGTACAGTACGTTAAATCCAAAAGGTTTCAACTTGTGCTGGGGAGATATCCCTCACTAACTGTTTTACTGGAGAATTCTTTGTGATTGAATAAATTCTATCTCGACAATTTACCATTTGATGGAGAAATTGTGTTAATAACCTAATAGCGTTTTTGATCATCTTTTTTCAACTCGGAAGATATAATAGAGTGCAAGATTTATAACTGACAATACCAGGATAAAATAATTATATTTTTTATAACTATCATTATAAAAGATAATATTAGGTATTAGGTTAATGATGGGGCAGGATTGCACACAAAAGTAAACGTGGAAGCACGGTCAGTCCAAGTCCGCATAATAACCTGATCACACGCTGCTCATTTCCTGAGCTCCTGTACTTTGTGTTCCTTTATAAAGTTGCACTGACCCGTTTATGACACCGCTGGGAAATACATTCTTTGTTCAACAAAAACAAAACGAATCTTCAACCCCTCCGTAGAAGACTTAACATTTCCATGTGCAGTAATGTCAGATATAATTAAAAAAAAACTGGAGAGAACTCAAGATATTTGGATGCAGAGGCACAATAGATTTTTAGACGCAATCGTTTTCGCTTTTGTTTAATTGATTTCAATTTTCCCGATTTCACAGACAACCGATTACGACGGGGAATGCTACGTGTTTTTAACGCAGCAATGAACGTTTTACCTCAAAATTAAGCCTCTGTTTTATCCTGTTGATAATTCAAAACATCAATGGTCGGGTAAACCAGGACTTGTAATGTTAAGGATGGACAGTCTTTTGAATGTTTCTACTAGATGCTTTTAAAAAAACGAAGCACAATTCGTTTTACCACCGATTACATGATACAATTCTGTTAACTGAATCACAGATTTTGGAATACATTTATTTCCTTCGTCTTTTCAATTAGGTTGTCCATCACGGTTAACTGCAATTATAAGTGAAAATAGTTTTGGAAAAATGGAATTGACCCAAACTATAGATGTATTATACCCAAACTATGGTCTACTGCTAGTTCCTGCAATGGGATTAATGTTTTGTTTTGTTTTTTCTTTTTATGCAGACAGGCAAAAGAGGATGAGAGAAAAGAGGCAGAAATTGAGTGCAATTGTTGGTAAGAAAACGGTTTCATATTATATAGTGCTTGGCACCCCCAAAGGATTCCAAAGCATTTCACAATTTGTGGAATGCCTAGCAGTTTACTCTAGTAATAAGAAGTTTACTCCCCACTTTATTTTAACAGATGAATCTAAGTGGAAATTCCCTGGAACCTAAAAGAGGAGATATTGGGAAGACTACATACTGTATGGAAAAATCAAGCCCTGTTACTATCTGAGGAAGATGAAACAGGAAATCATACCTGCAGCTGAAGTAAATGATGAAGGAAATGATGTACTGTAATTCAGAGCACCAGAATTGTATCCAGACACTTTAGTTTTTGTTTTGCTTTAATTTCGCAATAGTTTTGATATTCATTTTCCATTGGTGGTTTGTTTTATGCAACATACATTCTGATTTTTTCAGAAAACAATGAGATTAGACAAGGTAGGTGACTTTTTATTAAAGTTTAACCCATTGATTTTTGGCATTTTTGCCATTTAAATTAAAAGTTGTACTGCTTTGAGTAGTAGGAAGTACATTGATGAATATATTTCTGAATTAATTTAATGAATTAATCAGTCTTTGTTTTGTGTAACTTTGTTACAGTGAACAATGTTTGGAAGATCCAATTGTATACCAAAGGAATTAATCTAATAATTCTAAAAAAAACATGTTCATTGTGGTCAACTAATGTAATGTAATTTTTAATTTAAAAGTCTTTTTGCACTTACTGTATTGATGTCAATATTGTATGAAACTTTCTAATAATAGAATAGAAATCATTTAGGTCTTGATATGATACACAGTCTTTTAATTATAAGTGATTTAAACCCTTCTCAGGATAATGTGTGTGTGTTGACACTGTGTGTCTGTGAGTGTGTGTGTGTGTTGAGCCTCTTAGTTATTTACTTCTCTCAGTCTGCTCTGTATACACTATATGCTCTACTGTTTTTATTTAATGTTTCATCTACTGTTAGTGCTGACTGTTTTAAGAAACATTTTGTAATGTAATCTTAATGTATTCTGATATGCATTTCAAGATAATTTGCAAAAAACATGCAATACCAGTGATTTCTTCAATCTTCTCTTTTAAAGCAAATATAAGTCAGTTTTTGGAAGTGAATAAGTATACTGTCAGACTAAAAGCAAACTATAAACAGATCTGACATATTAAAGCATCTGTCCTTAATTAAGCAAATTTTAGATGAGTGGAAAGTTGTACATTCTCTCGTGTATCAAAATACAAAGCAACAAACTATGATTAAAATGATTATGCAGCTTGTTATCAAAAAGCAATAATGTTTAAACAATTAAATTAGATACCATTTATGTTATGTTGGTCTAATGTTTTTTGTACTTTATCTGCAATCAGTTTCATTTTGTCTGTGCATGTAAGCCTGTTTATTTTTAAAGTTCATTTCTAAAGTTCACTAAAGGTTCACTAAAACACCATACTGTATGTGCTATGTGCTAAACTGTATATGATTTTTGAATGCGTGTGATATAATAAATCTGCTGTCACAGAATTATTTAAATAAAATAACAAGACTTCTGGAGTATAAGAGTATAATATTACTCATAAAATGTATCTTACATTATATTATACCTAGTATTTTAAAATATATTTTGTATATGTTGGAAAATATATTGCAATATATAAAAATTTAATTTACATATTTAAAATATATCTTAGCATACTTTTGGATATTATAATATATTTATCCTTAAAGTATATTATAACATTTTAAAATCTATTCATATTAGTAGTAATATATTTAACAAATATATATTTTACATATATTTCAGTTCCGTAAGGGTTGTTAAACCCGTGGCTTGGTACTTGCTTAGAAATGCAGAGAATTAAAGGTGCAATACTCACCTCCATGTGGAAGAAGGTACAGAACCCCCAAAATCAGCAGCAAACTCATTCTTTTTAAATTTCTAGCATACAATTCCTCTTTCCCATGAAACTGTTGAATTTGTGAAGTGAAATACTGCATTGTTTTAGAACAACAAAATCAAGATAGAAGTATCCAATATAATCATATAGCTTGCTGGGTTCTTCTGCGAAAAACAAGTGTATTTGACAAGCGATTATCTGATGTGCTTCAAGTGCTTGTGCTTTCACAAAAGAAGATGTGTGATGATTGCTGCCTTCCTTTTAAATAAACAGGAAAAAAAGTAGTAGAAATATCCTGTTAGTATTAACCATTCCATGCATGAATCATCATCCTCGGATATTAACTGGAGGAGCCTTTTTCACATTTGTATTAGTCATGAAGCACACGACTTCAGCAATCTATGGCAAACACACCGTCTCTGTTCTTTGGAAACTGTTGGAGTGTGTCTCAATGAGGCGACAAGATTCCCCTTTGCAATGCATGTGTTTGTACCCCCTCTCCACGGATTTAGCCACCTGAAATGAAAACATCACCATTCCATGTAGCCTTCGAACGCACACAGCCGTCCGCCTCAAAGTAACAGCTGCACATTCAGAAGTCTGTGTCAAGGTCCTGCAGCCAAGACCTGTCTACCTGCTGCACTGCGTTAATGGCTGCAGAACATGGACAGGTGTCTCTTCAAGGACATGAGGAGATGTGTATTGTTACAGTAGGTGCCAGGCCAGGTGTTGTCAGGTGTGCCATGGCATAAACACAGGGAGCGGCTGATAGTGTGTGCCCAGCAGCCCGTCTTCATGGCTACATGTCAAATATTTCTTGGCTGCTGAGGTTGTCTCCCTTAAATTATACTGTACTGTCAATGCCAAACATTCTCATCTGTGGACATTGAGATCTCTGATTGTTTTAAAAGTCCATCCGGATGTTAATAGAACAAATAGTACCAAATCCTTCCTTTTAGGACTAAACTACAGGACCATCTTTATGGCAAAAAGATTCTAAGGGATTCTAAGTGATAGTCAGAAATGCTTTAGAGAAATATATATTTCCAAAGAAATAACATGATCTCTCAAGTGCCATAGATTGCCTGGTACTATATATTTATATAAATGAAATAAAGATCAAACAATGTAACTCACACTTTGTGCCCTTTTGTGTAATGACTATCTTGGATTATGTGTAGTTTCTTTTCTATAACATTTTCATTATACCTCATGAAAGAACATATCCTTCATGCACTGTTAATCGTATCGTTGCACTCTGAACATTACTTAACCAAAATTGTGGGGCAGCACGGTGACTCACATGTACTTTATAAAAGGAATGTAAAGTTCCCTGTAAGCATTTTAAAAAATGATTAAAAACAGCATCAATGTAAGGAAATGGAGTATAATTAATTGCAAGGGATGTTAAAGTGATTATAAGAGAGATAATAATAATAATAATAATAATAATAATAATAATTGCTTACACTTATATAGCACTTTTCTGGACATTCCACTCAAAGCGCTTACAGGTAATGGGGACTCCCGTCCACCACCACCAATGTGCAGCATCCACCTGGATGATGCAACGGCAGCCATAGTGCGCCAGAACGCTCACCACACATCAGCTATCAGTGAGAAGGAGAGCAGAGTGATGAAGCGAATTTCTTGATGGGGAGTATTAGGAGGCCATGACTGGTAAGGGCCAATGGGAAACTTGGCCAGGACACCGGGGTTACACCCCTACTCTTTTCGAGAAACGCCCTGGGATTTTTAATGACCACAGAGAGTCAGGACCTCGGTTTTACATCTCTTCCGTAGGACAGCACCTGTTTACAGTTTAGTGTCCCCGTCACTATACTGGGGCGCCATGGACCGCAGGGTGAGCACCCCCTGCTGGCCCCACTAACACCTCTTCCGGCAGCAACCTTAGTTTTTCCCAGGAGGTCTCCAATCCAGGTACTGACCAGGCTCACACCTGCTTAGCTTCAGTGGGTTGCCAGTTGTGAGTTGCAGAGTGATATGGCTGCTGGGTATGGAAAGGAATACTTGACTTGTTAAAAGAATTGCTAGCTTATTAAGAATAATTTGAACTAACAACAGCAGTTATGGGTATAAACTGTACAAATGAAATGCTATGTTTAGATTTTCAAATTACTTCAACATCTCCACTTAATAGAAAAATCTTTTTTAAACCATATGTATCAAAGGTAATGTTGTCACGCTCTCTACAGCCAGAGGGCGCTCCCACTCTGTCCTGTCCCTAGTTTCCTGAAAAACCTTTATTCTGTTCTCTCCTGGGTTCATGCTTCTGCTAATACTAATGTGAAGACTAAGATATAAAATATTATAATAAAGTACAAAAAAAATGAAACACGATAACATTTAGAATTCATAACAAAATCCATAAAGTATTTTGTAATGTTTTTGTTTGAGTCATACTTGCCAGACTTAAGTTGTGCTTCTGCTTTTCTGGGTTGTTTGGAAACTTCCTGCTCTGTTAATCTAGCAATGAAGAAATCACAATGATACTAGCATGAATCTGAGCTGATAGCCACACACACTGCCATCTTGTTAAACTTGTGACCTTTGTCTTTTATCACATATCGGGGTATGCAGTGGCTGAGGGTGAGGGAATGTTCATAACCCTTGTATTCGTGCCGACCTGTCATTCATAATTTTTTATTTAGCCATACTGACTAAAACCACAACTGCTGTTAGAAAGCTGTAGGACTATCGTTGACTATTCTGTTGCTGGCCACCAGATCATTTTCACTGCACTGATTACTTGTAGATGTTTTCTCTTGTCTCTAGGTGTTTGTGCAGGGACACGAGACACAATTCCTGGTGTTTAGTTTTGAGACATCTCCTGCTGGTGAGTGAAATCTGTTCCAGAGCTGGGAGAGAAATGAAAAGACATAGACATGACCAGTGAAAGTGAGAGCTGTAGCCTAAAGGTAATAGAAAAACTAAGCCATATTAAAGGGAAGTGGGAGTTTAACCAGCCTTGAGTCATTGGTGAAAAGGGCTAGCCCACTGGTTGTTTGGATAGTTTGTTTATTTTTTTCTTCCCTCATTCTGGAGCTAAAGAGTGAACTGTAAATGTAGAAATAAAACTCTGTTCTAAACCAGTTTTAAATAATTACTGCGAGACCAGCTCATAAATGTTCCACAACTTGTCTTTTCCTTCCTCTAAGAAAACAAGAAGAAATCATATTGAAACTAACACCCTCAAAATATTTTCATATTTTGGGAGAAAAAAATATGTTTTTTTAATGAAATTGATATGTTTTTCAATTGATATGTCAAGGGCTGGTTCCACCAGATACGACCCCCTACAATAATGTTCACTCCCTAGTCCTGGAGGGAGCGCTGTTTCTTCTGCTTTTCATTCCAACATTCCAACCAGACTGTTAAAGAGTTTATTTGACTCATCTGTTCATGTACGTACAGTACTGGTTACCAGGTCTTTACTCATTGAGCATTATGTAACGTGGTGGACTAGGGCCCTTGAGGACCCCCAGGAGTGAATACCATTGATCTCAATGGCAGATGTATTAAAAATGTATTCAACTGTACTGTTTTTTACTGTATATCAACTTGTGAGATACAATGGAAGACGTAGAGGTTAATTTCATGCTGAAAAGCAAGAAAGAACATGAGAACACGAGGTTGAAGATCTCTTTCTTACTCCCCTCACTCCTCTGCTCTCTTCTGCACACACCTGAAGAGGCTCCACCGACAGCCAAAGCATGGTTCACTAGGAAAAACAACATCCAAGAATTGAATGCTTTGTGAATGTTTGGAATATATGTTTGAAAGTGTGGCTTTACCCCTTTGGTGAATGGGTAGCCTCTTGGGCACAGGACAAGGTGGCCCAAACCCCATTCAAACTGAATGAACCAAGCGGAAGCTGCAAGGTTGTGGTGGGTGGAGGATAGACGATTGAGATGAATGCGAAGGGAGGCCAGTATATCTAGGGAGTTCATAATGGTGGTGATTAGGTACAGCTGTGTAACTTGCCATTGTTATCCCTCTCAAACTTCAATTAATAAGTACTGTACGTTTATGTTTTCTTCTGTTTACTTTTCAGTGTGGAATTCACCTCCATTTACTCCTTAGGGTACAGATTGGTCACACAACGTATGTGGACTTTTCAGCACAGATACAAGACCTTTCACAGTCAAATAAAAATCACACCATCAGATTCCAACAGACAGTGCACTATGATATTACTTTCTGGGCCCAGAGAAAATCACTGCCACTTTATGATAAAATCGAATACATACCAAAGGATGGCTATACTGTTGTTGTTGTCAAACAGTGAGGTGCACAGAGTGATGTGTGATACAAAGACCATGACACTAGCAGAACAGATGTTTGACATCCAGGCCGCTCCTTTAAGGATGGCACTGTAAAGAAAGTCTAAGCAGAAGTAAAAGAATAAAATGAAAGCAAGCTTTAAAACAGATTTTATTGATATATATATAAAACTGCACTGCCTGTTCCAGCTATATTCTAATAGGATATATTTGCAGCAGTAATTCTCAGGTACATTAGAACTACCTGACAGACCTGGATTCAATCTAAAACAATCCATCCATTATTGGAAAGCCACTTTTCCTGATGAGGGTGATAAAGCTGGAGCCTTTATCCTAGAAGCCTAAGGAATAGACTGGGACTGAGAGCAAACACCTGTTAGCTAGCAGGATGGGACACTAGTCCATCACAGGGCTACAGAGAAGGAGACAATTTAGAACAGTCAATAAAATTACCCAGCACGTCTTTCATACATGTAAGGAAACCAAATCACCTGGCAGTTAGGTTCCACTGCCAACAGCTGCATATGTATGAACATTTTCTTTTAGTAACTCAGTAGTCACTGCTTTTTTGTTTTCTCTTTCATGGCTGCATACCAGCTAGTGTTGTATGATGATCCAGATATATTTGCAATTTTTGCCCAGCAGGTGGTTTCATATTCTGATCTCTTTCTGTAAAGAACGTGACACTTGTTTGTAGTTCTAATACGACTCTTCCTCACAGATTTTTCAATTGTAAGAGCTCAGTGCACTGGCTCACAATAAGTCATTTTGAAAGGGCTTGGTTGTGTCAAAAGCTCAATGGAGGACAAAGGTGGATTTCTTGGTAAAATTCTCAGGACTGCCCCTGATATGTTAGAGAGGGACTTTAAGGAAAATGCCATTGTATTTTTAAGAGCAGTGCTACTCAACACATGGCCCTTTAAATCTAGAATGCTGTCTCAACCAGCAACATAATTGTTAGACTTAATTGTGTCACGATCGCTAATCCTCCTCTTTAGGGTGCTCCAGCCCTTTCTTGTTCTGCCCCATTACCTGCACCTGTTTCTTATTCCCGTTCCACCTTAAAAGCCAGACGCAGACGTAACTCCTGGTTCCTCATTGAATCCCGTTTCTTGAGAACCCAGGGGTCCTGCTGTATCTGGCTCCGTTATGGTTTTAACCCTTTGTTCCTGATTCCCCCCGCCGGTCCCGACCCGGCTCCTGGTTTTTAATTCCTTCGGATGGATCGTCTGGCGTTGGACTACTCTTCTGTTTCGAATTCCCCGTTTTGGATTTCGTCTTTGATTGTTCGCCCCGGACTCGCTTCCCCTGGACACCTGCTCACCTTGGACACGCCCCCCTGTCTCCATACCCTTCTCCTGCATGATTTTCTCCCTACTGTGTCCTCCACAACCGGATCGTGTCATCTGCATAGGGCCCGGAAAGAACTGTTTGTGACAAATTGTTGATTATCAATTCAATAATGGCAGAACTGGTTGGAGCAGCACTGCAAACACCTAGGACTACAAGGGCTGCAAGTGACCTGGAAAGATCTTCATCTATCCCTGGTCTAGACGGACTTCTGTAAATATGCTGTGAATCATAGGAAACCTCTTCTTTACTTGGTAAAATATTAAGTACTGTACAGTATAACAGACTGAAACAACAATACACCTCTAAAAATATCAATGGATATTTACTGGATGGAGAACTCGTTCACCACATCCCAATTGACATTTTCTTTGAGATTCCTGGACATACTGTATACTTTCTGCTTTTGTTTTACTGTAACACCTTAGGTGTGACTGACAGACTCATAGACAAAAACCCACCTGCCGTACACTCAGACACACAGAAGCTGCTCACCTCATCAGCCAGTCACCACCACTTGGCTTGTAAAGAGATGTCTTTTTAGAGGGCAGGAGTGCAGCTCTCCTCCGTTAAATGATTTGATAGCAGGTTCCCTAGAAAAGACCACTAGGTACATGGAAGGGGAAGAGACTGAGCAGTGGATTGATTGTAAATAGCTGGACGGTGGGACAGGCAGACCTTTCCTTGTTATAGCAATTTTCATTCTCCTTCAGAAGCTCTTTACCGGTCAGGAGGGGCTCACAAACATTCTACACCAGCAGCTCCATGATGCAAAGCAAATGTAAAAGCCTGACTTTGAATTTACTCATATTTAGTGCCTGGATACCAGGGTTAGGACTTCTACTTGAGCAGCAATGTGGGACCATTTATGACCGCACGTTGCCCCTCATTTTCAAGGTCTCATCTATTTAAATCTATTTTATCAATTTAAAACATTTATTTAAACCTACTTTATATTTAATTCATAAAAATTAAGCAGAAAATGCCTAGCACTTCTAGAAATTCATGTACCTATACTGCAGAAAACCAAATGGACAAGTATAGTTTGACTACCACAAGCCCAGAATTGTATTTTAAATAATGCAAACACTCTCTAGTGTAGAATGTTTTGCATGTCTTCAAAATCTTGGCATTTCCATTCTAATTCACATATTTCAATTTGGGTATAACTTCAGTTGGTTGCATTTACATCTTTATTTTAATATTACTTTTTGTTTTAAATAAGGTCTGCACTGCTTCAAAGCCGGTACAAAATGAGAAGTGCCACACAATTCAGAGAGGAAGTCAATTTGCAAGTTGCAGTTATTCAAGAAAAGTTTTGAATTGACAATTCCAGATTTGATGGCTGTGCAGTAAAAACACAACAGTATACATTTTCCTCACAGAAAAATGTTTTTTTGTGAAAAGGGGGCAAACATACAAATTCCACACAGATAGTACCCCAGCTCCAGAACTGAACCTAGGGCCCCAGAGCTGTGAGACAGCAATGCTAGCCCCTGCATCAGTGTGTGATCACAGTTTCCAAGAAGCTGCAAAGGAGCGATTATGGGAATCACACTAAAAGGAAGTGAAACAATCGAGCAAACAAAATAATTCATATATATCATCAGATCAGTCCGCTTCTGAAGAAAATGACAAATTTTCTATTGTGGATACACATCTTCCTTTTTCTAAGCTCTCAATTGTCCTAATCTTACCTGAATAACCAAGGAACGTACCCGTGTTATGACTACTGTCCCACGGCAGGCATCTCACGTCTCTGCCTTGGGAAACCGTTACATTCTAACGAGGACTCATGATATTCCAGGGCTTGCTGCATTGCCCAGACCCCCTTCTGGTAATTCTTCCTAATGAGGAATTATGATTTCAATTATTCAGTTGTTCTGTTTCCTTATTCAATGCCCAGGCACTGCTTTGGCACTTTGGCGATGCTTCATCATCGTTTCTTTTTCTGACTCTGCTGTTCTCCTCGGGTGCAGTACTGTCTTCACTCTCTCTATTATTCTCCAGTTTGGTGGGCTCAAACTTCAGAGGCTTTTCATGGGCACTCATCTTTCCCTGCAATGCCAGACCTGTGACCCAATCTTTTCCTTAGAGCTTGGCAGCAGGAGTCTGCTCCAAAACCAAGAGGCCACCACCCTGAAAGCCAAGGCTCTCTGATTTCAGTCGACGGACTGAGTGTCCGGGCTCCTTAACTCCAGGGCTTGTTGGCAACTAGCCTTGCCTTTCTCCCCGAAGCAGCCTGCACTGCAGCTCCAGTTCCTGGTCATCTCGGTGCTTTGCACTCCAGTCTGCCCCGTGGCTCCTGGCCTTCGCCCCTGGATCCCTGGACTCTGTCCTCCTGGCCTCCTCTTCCCCGTCAATCGTCCGACTCACTGCAGGGGGACAGCCTGTGTCATCCAGGACCCCAGGCTCTCTCTGGGACTCATCGTCCCTGAGGCTAGCAGCTCCATTCCTGTCCTGTAGAGGCCATCTCTTCGACTGCCCTCATCCCTGCCACAGTTCTGGCTTCCCTTCCGGGCGGCCTTTCTCCGGTCCTTCAGGGCTCTTTCCTTTTTCTCACCCTCTTTTCTCAGGCTTCTTTGCTTTTTGTCTTCTTTCCCTTCCTAGCCACCTTCCAGCACCACTGTGGAGTCTTCCTTTTTCCTTCCCAGGAGCCAGGCATTAGGAATGTGCCCTGAAGCCTAATGAGCAAAACCCCGAGGATTCCTGCGTTCTTGGGCTCTGACTGAGAATATCCCCAGCACCTGTGATGATCTGGGGCTCCAGAAGATGAGAGGGGACTAAAGGACAGGTTTCACCTGCCCCTAGCAGATGTCTCTCCTGGTTTGATCCAAAGGGCACCTGGATATCTAATGCTGATTGCATGAGGGCGCTTCCATCAGAGTGAGGAGCCTGGGAGACCAAGCTGACAGTGCACATCTGGCTTGGTCTGGGAAGAGACCTCGCTAAGGGCATCCATCTTCAATCACAGGCTCCTGGGTCCTCCAACTAGACCACAGAGGATTTTAGGTGGCTCCTTTTTTCTTTAGAGCATTAATCTCTCCCTCTACCATTGTGCTTCACCCACTCTTTTTTTTTTGCTGAACCTGCGGGGCATTCCTTACTCTGCAGACCAGGATTTCTTATTTTTTCCCTTGGAATTTCCCTCCGCAACAGTCTGTTAGTCCATCTGCCTGGACCCAGACTAGGGAGGCTGTTTGGTCTCCTCTTTCTGGGAGCTCGGCAGCTAGAATCCACTCCGAAGCCAAGATAGCAACACCATGAGGGCTGATCTGCCACTCTCCGGTCCCTTGCACTTGGGTTCTGACCAATCACCATCCACTTTCCATTGTAACAACCTGGAATTAGACACATGTGGACACACCTGCCCGCTCTTAATCTGGCTCATTACTGAAAGAGGGAAAAAGCCCACATAATTAAATCAGAAAATACATTACGTAACTGAGAAAGAATAAAATCTGCAGATTTGAAAGCGTTTTATTCAGAAAGAAATAAAACAATTGGCAAGAAAATGTGGACATTTAAGTAAAGAATGCTTCCATTTAACTACTTGCAATGAAGACACTCTTCACTCTTAGTTGTGAATAACAGAGTCCTCCATTACATATTGTTGCTAATTTCTTTTGATTGGCTCAATTTCTGAGCTGAAAATTAAATATAGCCTTTTTGACACATTTTAGAAAACCAGATTTAACCAGAGAACCAGAAAAAAAACGATTTTGTAATTTTGAATTGATTGAGTTCACAGCTCATTTTGTTTTAAAGGCAGCTGGTGTCAGAAGAAAGCCCTTCAGCCCTGCAGTAACACTGCACACAAGAGAGACTGCCCTACACTTTGTGGTCACTGATGATGTGTGTAGTGCTTGAGCGCCATCTAGTGCTGATTCCAAACAGTCAGTCAACAGAGTCTGAAGTGCTGAACACAGGAGGCAATTACAAAGCTGAGTCTTTACCTTTAAGAAGAATAAGGCAGATGGAGCCGTGCACGCGTGAGAAAATGCAATTACATTTTAAAACTTGTTTTAATAATATGTTTATTTTCTGTATTAAGGTGCAACATTTACATACATTTACATAAACAGCACCATCCAGTGAAACACCAGAAAGAAATGTGACACACACAGGCTGAAAGCACTGAGATCCAGGACAGAGTGGAGAGGGTGAGGGAAATGGGTTCTCTGTTGCCTGTGTCACAGGCTGGGTCCATATTTGGACAACAAATAGATTAGGAATACATACTATATAAATAATGTTATTCATTGCCTAATAATTTAAAATTTAAATGCTGCTCCCACGGCAGATTTAGCACTGATGAATGGGACAGTGGGCAGAGTTATATACTGTATCATCTTTGTGAACTTTACTGAGCTGAAACATTCCATTCCTGAGTTAAATGAAGGCCAAAAGCAAATTTAGATGGCTGCAGACAAATCTAAAAACTCTTTAAATGAAATAGTAAGTGTGCTGGTACAGCTAAAAGTTGGTTCACAAGACAGGGGTTCTGGTACTGTGTGGAATCCTTTGTGATTACAGGGTGGGAGAGAACATGCTCTGGCTTAAAATTTTATACGTTCATACTGTAAAAAAATAAGAACAAAAACATAATCTAACACAATCAGAGCTTTATGGCATTTAGACATTTTTAGATCTCATTCTTTTTTCTCCTCCTGTGTCAACTATTTCTAGGTCTATCCCTGTTTCTGTTGTACCGAACACAGGATAGACTTTCTCAGTGAAGGTCGCATTGAAAGTGTAGATGTGACTTCTTCTCTCCACATTGTAAAAGGAGAGCTGCCCTTCCTCAATGTCCAGGTAGACTCCAAGCCTGGAGGGAACCAGTTTCACTGAGAGGATGGTGGCCGGCAAAGTGAGGGCTCTGAAGTGACTATTCTGCAGCCGCAGGGTCCAGTAACCTGTCCTTGTGTTCAGGTCAACGAACCCATTGCGTGGGGCAGACTCTCTGATCACTCCTACCCTCCAGTCCTGCTTCCCTGACAGCTGTACCTCCCAGTAGTGTCTCCCTGAGGTGAAGCCCTCCTTCCCCACGACACACCACCACCCATCATATTTTTGAGAAGTTAAAACAGGGTAGTTTGAGCTGGTACTTTCAATTATAACACCCATTTGCACACGTTTTCCATCTTCGGACAGCTTGAGGCCTGGGTTGGCTGTTTTGGGATCCAGCTGTACATCATCTGGATAGAAGTGAAAAGGGGATGGAGAATGATTGTCTTGAAGTGGTTCCTACGCCTCTGTGTTCATCTGTATCTCTGTGGATAATGTTACAGGCCTGCTTCTATGGCATTTGAATACAAGCTGGTTCACATTGAGGAGTATCATACAGGAAGCTGTCTTCTGTTTGAAAGTCTGGATTACTTTGTGAAAAGACCTGTATGAACTGTCAGTGAGGAGAGGCTGAAACAGCTAGAAGGAGTTGTCCTCGTCTACAGATAATGACGTCATGACAAACAACTTTGGAGTGAGTTTACTTCAAAAACTTTCAAATACTAAATAGGAGTTACATTAAAGATGGCTACATACCTGACATGTTATTAATCCATTTCCAGACTGAAAATAAAAAAGACATTAATTTAGTTTAAGGTAATTCTTACCCAAGAACTTGGATTCAAAGGTCTGTAGACAGGCATACTATCTACTATTGTACATTCCATATCGAGTTAAGAAACTTACCTGAGTCAGGGATGTGTTGCACTGCATCTGTGAATACAATAATAAATAATACCAATAACAGAACAGCTCCACCTGTCGCATTCCTGAATTATCTGACTTCAAGTAGGCCTCTAAAGAAATCCAAAGTGATAAACGCTGGGATTGTGTTCAACTGATACTCCTCTTTCTGCAATGATTTTTCTCAAAATTCAGTATGCTTGGCTTAGCGTGTTTGGTTTGCTTATCTTACAGAGAGGAATTCTAAATTAAAACCTATTAACAGGAAAATGGGATAAAACCCACAGGTATTCTCGTGGGAACCATGGCTTCTTCTAGTAGTCCTGAGGGCTGACAACAGTGCTTACTGAGCTCCAGTCAGCTTCTGAGAGACCTGGCCTACAAGGATTCAAATCGCAGAATTTGGATTTTGAGACGGGCATATTGTCTCTATGCACTAGAGAGCCAAGACAATTAGTTGGATGAACATACTAAAATATCAAGGTGATCCGGCCATTACAAAATAAACTCTGTTACAAAAAAGAAGGTGAAATGTGGTTGTGGAGATTTTTGGTACTAGCAAAAGGTCAGATGAAGCTAGAGGCCTCAAGCTAAGACTTTGGTCAGCATGAATCCTGTCTCTCTGGTTAGACCTCTGACACAGAAGTGAATCACAGCTGGACAGTTTCAGGCAGGTCTCTCAGTACACTGTGTCAAGGGCAGGGACTCTGCACTCACCTGCACACCTGAACCTCTGCTTGGTGGACAGCCACAGGTGGGGAATGGTGCCCTGGGGGAAACAAAACCATTTCTCTCAGACACGGGAGGAGGTGACAGGAGCGGAGGTGTACAACATACAGAAAGGCAGGGCTCTGACTCTTCAGCCAAAGTCCCATCCACTTCAAATTCACAGTAACTGCACAATTCAGTGGAAGAATCTGGGTGACTGGTATGTATATCTTGACATTTTTTTAAGTTTGTTTTGTTTAATATTGAAGATCTGTGCTGTGGTTTGCTCCTAATGGGTTTTATCTATGTGGTGTTGAAAGAGCTCAGAGGAGCCTCACTCACTTCCTCAGGTCTGTCTCTGATCACACTCCACATGATGAACTCCAGGATGGGGAGGATGTTGGGCAGAAGACCTCTCTTCCACTGGCTGCCCAGCTCTTCCAGTACCTGGGTCACATCCTGTCCTGCGGACACAGAGCCCTGCAGAAAGACATTGTGTGTGTGTGAGAAAATGTAGTACAACAAGATGAAAGAAAATGAGTGTGAAAGAGAAGAGGAACATTGCTATAAGTCATAGAATACAGAAAAACAAATATAAAGGGACGACTCTCTAGAACATTTTCTGTACATCAGATATTGAGCTGCTTCATCACTACAGTGGGCTCATGACATATTTGTGTCCTGTACTGTACAGTAGTACAGTATGTCCTGTTTGACAGCAGTGATATTGGGCTGGTAAGAGCTGAGTTACTAAGCTGAGTAAGTTGAGTGATAGTCCAGAATTGTGGATTTTTGAGAACCTCTCTGACCTCAGGAAGTGACCTCAAGCTCTTGGCCCACTCAGACAGGATGTGCTGGCTGTCCTTCATCTTCAGCTCCTGGGCTGGACTCTGGGGCTCAGTGGGCTCTGACTGGCTCTGTTCCTCAGCACCACGGACCTCTGATGACCTTTCGCTTGGAGGCACACCTACAATTTTCTGCTGAACACAGAAGTTAATTTTATAATTTATTATTTTATTATTTATAGTCATGCAGTACCCTCAGGCAGGCAAACCGATTGATTAAACATAACAATTAAAAAAAAACCCTCAGATTTAATGTGTTTACCCTTCCACCTGATCCTGAATCCACAGGGAAAAGAAGAGACCAGCCAGCAAAAACATGCTGTGCCTCTCAGCCCTGTGTCTCTGTGTTGTGTGTGATCTTGTCTCTCAGTCCTGTGTGTCTGTGCTGTGTGTGACTGTGTCTTACAACCCTGTGTGTCTGTGCAGTGTGTGACTGTGTCTCTCAGTCTTGTCTCGGTGCTGTGTGTGCAATCGTGTCTCTTAGCCCTTTGTATCTGTTCTGTGTGTGTAACTGTGTCTCTCAGCCCTGTGTCTCTGTGCTGTGTGTGTGACTGTCTCTCAGCCCTGTGTGCCTGTGCTGTGTGTGCGACTGTCTCTCAGCCCTGTGTGTCTGTGCTGTGTTCCTCTGTTTCTCGGCCCTGTGTACCTGTAATGTGGGTTTCAGTTCCTCAGCCCACTCCAGGATAAACTTTTTGCATTCCTTTGGGTTGCCGGTGTCATCGTTCTTGCAGGCTCTTGACAAAACCTCGCTGTTCTGATGCAGTCACAGCATAGGAGGAAGGTACAAATATAAAACGTATTTTTATCTTATGAATATTTTGCTGAAAACTTCAATTCCTTCTTTTCTTTTTTGATTTTTCTTTTCTCATTCAGCTGTATGTTTCTACCTCACCCAGTGAACCCCACACCCTCCTGCTTTTGTGCTACAAATCTTCCCTCCCAGCTGCCCACACCTTCCCCCTCCTCATACCTGGGAGACCCTGTACAGCTCAGCAGCCAATTCTTGGATGACGCGTTTACTCTCCTCCAGGCTCTGGATGTCTTTCTTGGTGTACTTACAGCATCCCTGGTGGAGGAAGCATAGGTGATATGGAGAGCCTCTTAGTGAGGATAAGGACAGACCTCATTTATTATCCTGGTTGCTGGTCACCAATTAACTGTGTCGCACAATTTCTTTCTCACTGCTAACCAAGCCTTTTGTTACCTGCTCAAAATAAAACAATCCTGCAAGTATCCTGCAAATGACTGCTTTGGTAAACCCAAATGCTTCCTGTGGATCTTATTTCATATTGAGTACAGTAAGGCTTTAAGTCTCAGAATCCTGAAGGATTTTTCTTTGTTGTGTGTGGGTATTATACAGTATTATCAATGAAATGATTCATGTATTGATGACAAAAAGTACCAATTATCCAGCCCATCGACTCCTCTCCCTCTCCCAGATTCACCCCCCGTTTCTTTGTTTATTCACCTTTAATTTTTCCACCACTGCCTTTGTGCCCCTGAAGACATCCATCACCTTGTGCACCGTGACCTGTGGAGAAACCGCCAGTTCAACACAGGTTTGCTATCAGTGAATATCGATGATAAGGCCTCAGGGGGCTAACTGGACCACTTAAGTTGATTCTACACAAAAACGTCTCCCTTCCTAGGACTAACAGCTTAAAATCTTAAAATCTCTATCTGAGTATAGGCTTTATTAAAGCCATTTTAAACATAATTTTCCCTGTCTTCCACTAAATCACAGCATTAAGATCAAATGAGCTTTGCTGAAAGACTGAAGCTGTAACCAAGTGAATGGCCCAATGACCTCCTCTCATTTATAACCTTTCTTTTGTTCTTATTATTCCACCTTTATTTTCATGGCTATATTATTCAAACTTCTTCTTAACAAATGTTAGAAATTTGCTTTGTGATAATTGAGCAAAAACATCACCAAGTTATATATTTAGGTAAGTTCATATTTGCTCATTACTGCTATGTTGGGAATCCTCACAGCAATCCCAATATTCAGGTTTCACAGAATTCTCTGGGATTTAATTGATTTCATTTCAACACACAAGAATCTAAAATACGAGGAACTTCTTTCTGTTTCTTCTTTCGAGTGTCTTTCAACCAAACCTCTGCCTAGACTGCAGGATGTTCCAAATGGTCATGCGAGGAGATAAACCGAGTCAGCTGTGGGCTGCAGCTACACGATACAGAGTTGACGTCAGCTGAGAAATAACTCCCATATCTGGCCCTCCTATCTCAGGTTAAGTGCCTGTGGTTTTCTTGACGATACCTGTCACTTCCTTGTTTTAACAAAGCAAATCTCACATTTTACATGAAATCTTTCTGTCCCACATCCGAGAGACAAAGGGCTCTATCCCGTTCACTCTTATTTTGAGAGGTCACTGTACAGTATATGAGTACTGATTCTTTCATGAGATTGGTTTTATTGTTCATGTTTTGCAGTGCAGCAGTTGTCTGTGCTAAGCCTCTCCTGTCCACACCCTTTTCATCTCTCAGCCACTCAGTCAGGATCTGTATCAACTTACCTCAGCCAGGTTTGGCTTATCAAACTCATATGACATACAATTGCGTGCTTTGGTGTCTTCTTTGGCACGTTTATCACCACTGCTGCCACAACTACGACTCTCTGCAGAGCCTCTTTGAGCTGGAACAACAGGCAGAAGAACAGTCAGGCTGTCATGAAGCAGCCAGCGTAAACTGAATCTTATCACTTACTTCCCACCCCTTCTGTTACAATGTTACAAACTGCCACCAGTTGTATTGATTTGTTATTAAATGTATGAGGCTGAACTCAAAAGCAGCTCATACATTTGGAAACATTTTTTTTTATGGTTTCATCTCATGAAAAGAATGTTTATGTCACCATTGCTTCTGATGATTTTCAGCCTTGGCATCTTCAGGTTGTGTCGCTCCAGAACCAAACTGGAGTTAAAAGAAAAACAGAGATAGAGGGAGATTATTAGGGCTGATTCAGCCTCCATTTATCATCCTTTGTCCACAGTCTCAGCCAGTCTGTGGAGGTCCATAGTGGTCTCAGTCTGCGACTTAAGAGCTATTCATCCAGTCTGATCCACCTAAACAGACATTTGAGTACAGTATATTACTGGACTAGGATATTGTATAAGCCAAATTGTCTTAGTCTTGTTTACGTATGTTTTCCCAAGGATGATCTGACATAGACTTTGCCTAGTATTAATAATTTTGATATGTTCGTTTATACTCAGACGAGTGGCAAGTTTCTGAGAAAAGGATGTGAACAGAAATCTCAGACATCTACAGAGAAACTAGAGGCTGAGGATTAGCAGGGAATGAGGAGGCTATTTCACTAGCATCACAGGCTCGTTGGCTGGAGAACCACATAATCTGCTTCATGATTGGTTGAATTCTGCAACTACCTGTTACAAAGCACTCAAGTTAAAGGGAATAAGGAGCTGTCACATTGAGAAAAGCACGAATGGTTCATTATAAAAAATAATCTTGCTCAAATGTAATGTGGTTTGAGTATAAACTAAAAATGCAGCATATTTTTTTCTGTATTGATAAAAGGTCATTCATTTGTGCTGTTTGCTGGTATATGAATTTCCCCTTTAAATGTGACCAATATGTCACTGTTAAAATATGCAATTTAATGTAATGATTTAATGATTGCAAATTTACCATAGAAGGGTGAAGAATCAGATAAAATAACCTATATCACAAACATTTTTGTAATAAATACATTCAGACAGGATTTAAAATATAAGCATATACCACAAGAATAAATAATTACAAATCATATTATTTAAATTCAGAATACAGTGTAGATTATATAAATTCTGAAATTATATATCCTTTTGAATTGTGATTATGCATTTCTATTTAAAGAACAGCCAGTGAAAGCTGAGTTTAATGCGCATATATAGTGTCTTCAGAGAGTATTCACTCCCTGAACTTTGCAAATACTGTTGTTTTACAACCAGACTTTTTAATACATTGAAATGAATTTTCCCTTGATTTACATAACATACACAGCAATTTAAAAACTCTTTTAAATTTTTTTTTTGGAACAAAAAATGAGTACATACATGTGCTGAACTGCACAGAAACATTGCTACCATACCTGCTCACAGGCTGTCTACCAGGTAACAGGTGATACTTGACTGGCATCTCTCTGTTAGATACACCCAACACTGCCTCTTTTGACAATGGCATTAAGTTTTCGTTTTGAAATTCAAGTAAAAATTTCAATTGATTTAAAAAACTGTACATAGAAAAATATGTACATCATTCAGATGACAGAGAAACAATTTTGTTTGTTAAAATGCACTTGAGCAGTGTCTGAAAAGTAAAACAAATGACTTACTTCTCTGCAGCGTTGCTACAGTAGCTGTTGCCACTTGTGTCAAATGGCTACTTTTAATAGAGAAAGTAGAACTAAATGCCATACAAACAAGTAATTCAGGTTCCTATTGTCCTTATGTTATGATCTGGGGTGATGATTATATGGAGGGAGAATGCAGACAAAACTGAAAGGCGAAATGTGTCTGTCTTCAAATGGCAATTGAATATACAGTAAAAGAAAGGTTACAAACAAGAGGAGGCTGGTCAGCCCATCTACTGTAGCTGTTGTGTTGACAGCTAGTTACAGTATGTCAACACAAGCAGCACAGACTCTTTTCTGAGTCTTTTTAGAAAAAGTCTTTCTCCTGCCACAGTTATGGAGAGAATTACACACTGTAGTTTCTATATTTATCTTTAAAAGTGTATTCTTAAGTCTATTAAATGATGTTAACTACTTTTTTACTTCTCACTGAATTTAGAATACTTATACAGGCTGAACTCCAACACAGGATATACTCAGTGTTTTTTAGGTAGCAGTTGTCAAGGACTCTAGTACCTTAGCACATGATTTTCCTGGCAGTGTTTTTGGCTACTCGTTAGTATTTTAACACTAGCACCTTCTGTATGTTTTTTTGTACAATAATAGGTTTGAAATCCAAAGCATTGACTATTTTACAGTCTCGATCAAATGCACTGAATCAGATTGGCTTCTACTGTAGATCTAAAATAGTTTGTAAGTTTGAATTTACAAGCAATTCATTGTCAAAAGCAACACATTTGAGATGATGAGGAAAGCATGCTGTAAAACTATGTTCTGCTCAGTTTAAAAGAAAATTCAAGTAGTTGACATGCAGTGGAATGAAACAGGAAAAAGAACCTTTAACTGTACATACTGTACATTTCCGAATATTTAACAGCAAGTTGCCTGTTCTTGCATTGTTTACATTACATTTAAAACATGGTATTAATTTAATTGGGAAACCAGTTATTGTAACTCTAACAGTCCATGAAGTAAAAACAATAATAAGCAAGATTTTTATATACATAGTTCTTGGTTGTGATTTTATTTGTTTGGCTATTTAAGTAGTAATCCAGAAATAAAGGGGATAGCAATATGTGGAATTTCATCGTTTTAAAATGTTGCTACCGAATCAACACTATACAATAAAGTAATAGTAATCCTTACACTTACATAGTACTTTTCTGGACACTCCAGTCAAAGTGCTTTACAGGTAATGGGGACTCCCCTCCACCACCAATGTGAAACACCCACCTGGATAACTTCTTTCAGTTCAAATTAAAACCCTGTCCTAACGTCTTAAGTTCTAACTTCACTTTAATAAACATCTTATGCAGAATGAATTAGGTCTGATTCCAAAAAAGCTGTACAGTGTAAAAACCAAGTATATACACTTGACTTATCTATTTTTTTTAGGATACTTATATTTTTCTCAGTTCACTCATTTTTCACTCCATAATTGTCTTTGCTTTTCCCAATAAACACAGACCCACTCTTTTCAACAGGGTGTACTGTATATACAGTAGCAGCTACGAGTAATTATCCCTGCCTACAGCAACTCATTTGCTTGGATGTTGGTCTCCATTTTGGCTCAGTGGCCTTCCTTGTTTCCAAGAAGAGCCAAAATGGCTATTTCCAATGGATGCTTCATCCTCTAGTCCACACTGTAATGTCGACTCCCTCACAGTAACGTTTTTCAATATGACAACTAAGGTGAAGGATCTATCAGGTTTAACTGTCATTTTTGCGTGCCGATTGTATTATTATTATAATCATTATCATTGATATGATACATTTAAATGAGAAATAACTTTATCCAGCAGACTAGGAAGATATGCGTTTTCTCGGACAATGGGGGTTCCCACAGAAAGAAGCCTTTCACCTTCAAGAGCAAAAAAGTCCAACAGTCTGTACAATCAGTACCCTCACACAATGGCTTTCCTGCCCTCTGTTCTGTTTTTACTGTTTAATTATTCATTGTGTCGTTTTTATAATGCCTCAGTCTTGTTCTGTGCTGTTTTTGCTTCAGTTACTGTTGACTGTGCTTAATGTAAAACTAGAAACCCTTTAGGGGGGCGTCTGCTGAGAAAGTAGTTCTTCCAGAGCCTTGTTCCTGACTAACTCAGACACTGGATTGCTTTTCGTAATCACACTGTGTAATATTGTCTATGTCCCATGCACTATCTGTTTGGAAATACAGTATTTTGCACAAAAAATACAAAAGTAGTTATTCGGTCTTGTCTAAGCATCTTTCATACTTTCTGTTGAACTTCATATTTGATCATTTCTGATTGCATTTGATGTGTTTTAAATTATATCCTTATTGCTGTCTCTTGATGCTCATATGTTGTTTTGGTTTGTACTATTGTAATATTAGCTGACTGATGTGTATTCTATTTAACTTTTATTATTGTATTATTACACTTAAATTGTTCTTCTATATACTGTAAGCACCGCCAATGCAATAACAACACTTTTAAATGTATATTCTTAATTTAGGGTCCTTATTTAAGTGGAGTTCTCAATCATAACTGCATTGTTAGGAGAGACTATTTTAATATTTTAGGATTTTCGAAAATGATAAATTACGGTCCTGATAAAGTTTTGTATTAGATCTTTAACGCAATTTAAGTTCTGTCCAACAAGCTAGTTTTCTCGCTTAGACAGAATCTACTTTATCCTATCCAGACTTTATAATGCAGAAAAACACATTTTAGGAAACAGAGAGACAAATTTCTGTTCGTTTGAATATCCAAGGAAGGTTCAGTTGTTTGAAATGTCTTTTTTGTGTATCGATTCTGTTCAGGCACAGCCAGGGACTGCCTGGTACAGCAGAAGGGGTCCTAAGGAGTCTTCAGCTAAGTGTCGCACGTGGGTTTGACTCGGGGAGTTTCATCAGACAGCACTGCCGGTTTTCAGTTTCAGTTATTGGCATTGGATTAGAAAATTATTCAAAGTCTGTTTAAGATCCGTTTTAAAAAGGGGGTGAGTTTTATTGTCGTTGCTCCAAAAACAGGGATTCAATTTAGATTTGATCATGCCGATCAATCTGTAATGAGTAGAAGTTATGTTGCTAAAATGTGTGGAAGTTTGTGCTGTCTTTGAAGAAGAAGAGTAGAAATGTTATGGACTCTTAAATTTGCACATTTAATATATCATTAGTTTTTTATCCTGGTATTAAATACTTTAAAATGTAGATTTTTCTCCTTATGTATGTCAGAGACCTGCAGGTGAATTGTAGGCGGGGAGGTCTGGTGTACCATCTGAAGGATAGATCTGCTAAACGCAGTTGCAATAATTACAGTAGCACAGTGTGATTATTTTATCTCTGATTGTGTGGCATGAATGAAAATCGGGAAGATGACTAGTCGAATCGCTAGTCATATAAGGCGTAGAATTGATCACCCTGAATATAATGCGAATTCAGATCCCTCTTTTTGTTCCCGGATATCTATCATATCTGCAACTCACTAGCATAGTTATACAAAGAAGAAATAAAGCTGCAAAATAAGTTAAGATGGAAGGCGAATTGATCCTTCTATAGAAACCTTTATGGTGTGGCATCCCAGGGTGTTATAAATGTTTTTAAAAGCAAATACATATCTATTTAACACTTTTAAAAATAAACGTTTTCAGATTTCTTTAAAAGTCTTTCTGGTACAGATTCTAACAAGAGGTTAAGAAAAATAGGGAATAACAGCTAATGGGTCTAAATTGACTGATATTATCTGAAGCTGATGTCTAGAAACAAACAGGAAGTCTGCATCTGTTTAAATCAAATGACAGCTCAACAAAGACTTCTAACATAAATGGAGAGAGTGGACCAAATGTGACATTAAATGGATGCATTATACTTTTACTGTTATGAATGTATTTGCAGGTGTGTGCATGGAAATATGTAGAGTGCAAGGCCGATAGCCGCCAGAGAGCAATTCAGTTTTCAAACAGGAAAATGAGTCTGTTGTGATGGTCTAGCTCAGCTGAATCATGAGCTTACAGAAGCCAGGGCTGCTCTGTAGCGAGGTGCTCAGCCAGCAGGAAACCTGCCTAAGACCTGAGTGTCTTGACTGCTTGTTCTGTTTTGGAGGCTTCCTGAAAGCTCTGTTTCTGGGCTGGTGAGGCCAGCATTTTTTCTGTAGAGGTTTTGGTGTTTCTAAATATAATATTTTTAAAAAAAAACTTTCATCTATGCTTCATGACCAATTGTAACTTTATATATATATTTTCCTAGAGCCCCTATCAACTCAACAAAACATACTTTTAGGGCATTCCGTGTGAATTTAACAAGACAGTGTCATATTGTGAAAAAGCACAATATTAATAAAAGCAATTTTATAGAAAATATGAAATGCAAGCAGTAATAATCCTAATAGTCCCTGGAATTTGGCTGTTTATATACATGGAGTGGGGGCAGAACACCTGAAAACACACCCAAATGAATTAAAAAGCTAACAGTGTTTGCAATGATATGATATAGCGAATTAACATCTATTGGATTCAGTAGGTCTCTGTTTTTTTCTTTTCTTTCCTTTCTGCCACACTATTTAACGAAACTGCTCGTCTTGCATTTCTTTTTTTTTATCTGCAGCATGGCAACTCTGTACGTATCTGGGCACCCAGATGATTTCCGTTGCCAGCTTGCCCTTGTGGCAGCGGAGTTCTCTCCCTCGAAGCCGGCTGTCAGCGTGGTTACAGCGCCCCCCGGTGGCCAGGCCTTGCCATGTCTGGTGACGAGCGACGGCCTGGTCCTGTCTGGGGCCCCGGCTGTGAGCTATTTCCTGTGTCCGGACCAGATGTGTGGGACTGGGCTGCGGGACTCCGCTCTGGTCCATCAGTGGCTGAGCTTTGCCAACATTGAGTTGACCCCGGTGGCTTGTGCTGTGGCTTTTCCCCTGCTGGGGGCGCTGAAGGCCAACGATCAGGTGAGAGCGGTTCAGTGTGCACAAGAGGTGAGACAATTTGTCTCGGTACCTTCCCAGTTTGGCTCAGTGCCTCCCTATTTCTAATGGGCTAATGATATGATCCAGGCTTACATTGCAGCCGTGGCCCATGGTGAGCAAGACCTTTACAAGATGATCAACTTGCGAGCCGTGAGATGTGCTTTTGCATTACTCCTTTGGCCTGTGTGATTCTGCAGGCCGTGGAGCGTGCCCGGGCAGAGCTGCAGAAGATCCTAGGGGTGCTCGATGCCCACCTGAGACTGAGGACCTACCTGGTGGGGGAGGCGGTGACGCTGGCTGACATCACCATGGCGACCACTCTGCTGCTGCCCTTCAAATACGTGAGCCATTTTCTGCTTTTCCTCCTGAGATCCTGCCGCCCCATCGTCTTACTGTGGGCCTTCGCATTTGGAGAGCTCGTGACAGGGATGGGGCAGAGAGCAGAGCCCTTGACGTCTCAAGAAGACTAGTACATTAATACTTGTCTCGCACCAGAAGAAGGCTCCACAGCCAAAAGGTTGTGTTTCCTTTCTTCTCTTTTCAGCATGGAATAAACCTATTACTTGTTCCTTTGCAGCCTACACATGCTGACGCAGCTACCCACCTGAACTAGTACATTAATAGTGTAAATACCAGCAGTAATAGGCAGAGGAAACGACAACAGTAATGCTTCTGGTTCTGATTTTAATAGTAGTTCAATTTTATAAGACAGTTTTTAAGCACTCTGACTACCAGTGTTGATCATGTAGACCTTGGAGAGGAGAGGATGTTCCTCTGCTGCAGGCTGTGTTTAGTCTACTTCAGAGCTGATGAGTCAGGAGCTGTAGATGGGGTCTCACTGGGGATTCGGTTTTGTTTGCCAAGCTGACACTGATGTCCTTTTCAAATACCATCCCATCTCGCAAGAAACGGGAGCGGTTTTGGGTAAACGGGGTTCTGTTGATGCAGGTGCTGGAACCTGGGCTCCGGAAACCCATCATCAACGTGACCCGTTGGTTTGTGACCTGTTTAAACCAGCCCCGGATCAAGAAGGTGCTGGGAGACGTTGTGCTGTGTGAAAAGGCTGTGCCAGTCAAGGCCTTGCCAGCGGCTGTTAACGGAGTGCCCACGCCCAGCAGTAAGTGAGAGGGGAAGGAGGCCACAACCAGATCTGTGTGGAAATCTGTGTGAGACATTCAGGATAAAGAACGAAAGGGACAATTGTGTAGCCAGTCAGCCCTAACCTGCCTCACAAGGACGTGGTGAGAACATGCAAACTCCACAAAGACAGGCATGCCAAATTGGTATTGAGTTTGATACCCTGGAGCTGGGAGACTGGGCTGTACCAGATGTCTGTTATCTGTGAATTGTTGCACTGTGCTGGGTTTACATGTTTTATGAGTTTATGGTTACAGTACTTTGGGTTTCTTTTTTAAACAGTACATAGTTTCTTCTTAAATAATACACTTCACAAATAGTGTATTATTTAAGGATTATGTAGACATGGAATTCATTACCAGGGTATATTCTTTGTTCAGAACCTTCAATGTAAAACAGTTTCTCTAGACTGGGCAAGAGAGAGTTCACGTCCTGTCTTCAGTGAGCACTTCTCTCCCTTTGACCTTATGTCCGACTGACATAGTGGTTTCACAGAGCTATAAAACCGGATGGAGAATCATTGCACCAGGAATTCTTGAATTCCCTGTCACTGCAGGCCTGCAGCCGCCTGCCGGCTCCCAGCCCAAGACCGAAGCCCAGCTGAAGAAGGAGGCGAAGAAGAGGGAGAAGCTGGAGAAGTTCCAGCAGAAGAAGGAGATGGAGCAGAAGAAGAAGGAGCAGCAGACTGAGGTGCCTGATACCACCTGTTGTTCAGTCTCAGGCCACATACCCTTACTGCAGTCTTTAATTGGGGTGGGCTTCAAAACTAGATGGAAAAATTAAAAATCAGTCAAAATCTGAAATATGTCCCTTTATTCTTTGAGTCAAAGAATACATAATGAAATGTATGTGCTAATATAGCATCTTTTCCTTAAGTACTGGTGGTAAACTAATTTAAAAAGCAGGTTTGATTCTTTTCACTGTCAGCCTCACAGCTGTCACCAGAGACAACTGAGAGTTTGATTGTAGTCAGGTAAGGATTTTCCATTAAAATGAAGCCAAGCTGGTAACTGTATGGCCTGACAAAAAAGAAAAGCCAATGAAAAGGGACTTTCCTAACTGACTTTACTCTGTGTTCCTACTGGGATCATGATCAAGACTTCTCCTATTCAGACATTCCCTTTAAGACGTTTTATTTTTGCCACAGAAAAAGCCTAAACTGGAAAAGAAGGAACTGGGAGTCATCAGCTACAACCTCCCAACACCTCCAGGAGAGAAGAAAGGTCAGTGCCTGATTTTCAAAAGGAGCCAGACAAGCTCCCAGTGACTGAACTGTTATTGTGTTAATGAGCCCAGAACAACAGTGTCAGAGTTTCAATTGTGTTTTTAGCCAAAGCAAAGCACCTTCCTTGCAATTAGGAAGATGGTTCCAACAAGAAAAGTTACAGCTGACCTTTTATACACTTACTTGATAAGGAATACAAGTAACTTCACTCTTAATTAATTTCTGTTGGTTAAGCAAACTTCTGCTTTAATCGGAAGATGTCTACGTAACTAAGCTATATCGGTGTTTTCTTCAAGCAGGTAGTTATAATTGGCCTTCCACACAAAATAATTATTTGGGATTCTTAAAACAAGCATTCTTTGTGGCTGCAGGCCCTTAGTCTTATTGGCAGCAGATACTGAAATGTTGCAGCTGGCATTTTGCTGAAACAGATAAAGAATTTTGAACCCTTCAGTATTAACCCCTGTCTCTCTCTGTAGATGTGAAGTGCCCAATGCCTGATTCCTACAGCCCCCAGTATGTGGAGGCAGCCTGGTATCCTTGGTGGGAAAAAAACGGCTTCTTCAAACCAGAATATGGGGTGAGGGGAAAAAACTAAGGCTCTGAGCCCCACTTCCGGATTCGTATTTTAAATAGAATATCAGATACAGCAAAAGCACTTCATTTACCTTTAATTAAGAATTGTTGGAGATGCATATTTATGAAACTCTGCTTTCTTTCTCTCTTTTGAAATCCAGCGGAAGGATATATCAGAGCCCAACCCCAAAGGTGTGTTCATGATGTGTATCCCTCCGCCTAATGTGACTGGATCTCTCCACCTTGGCCACGCTCTCACCAACTCCATCCAGGACTCGCTGACCCGCTGGTGAGTGCGGGTTTGTGTGTGTCTTTAGAGCTCGTGCCTGCCTGTCTCCATCTCTGGAAGTGTGTTTGCGTGTCCATGTGTGCCGATGTGAGTTGTGTTGCTGTAAATGCTGTTCACTTACCCATCCGTCGGCCCCTGTCTGTGTGCAGCCCCAGCGATGCCAGCCTGTCTCTGTGTCTCACTCAGGCACAGGATGCGCGGCGAGACCACGCTGTGGAACCCGGGCTGCGACCACGCTGGTATCGCCACCCAGGTGGTGGTGGAGAAGAAGCTGTGGCGGGAGCAGGGCAAGACGCGGCACGACCTCGGCCGAGACGCCTTTATCGCCGAGGTGTGGAAGTGGAAGAACGAGTAAGTAGAGTAAATGGTTCAAATGGCTACAAGTTCTTTATAGACGTTTATCCCTCCTGTGTCTTTATAGATCTCAGTCATGAGGTCTTCACTCCTGTCAGCTGGGACGGTCAGCCAGCCGAGCAGAGGAATCACTTTCAGATCTGTGCAGTTTAATGCAAAGTCCACACAGATCACAAGCGCTTTGAGAAGCCACATTTAAAGGCGCTATATGAAATAGTTTATTATTATTTTTACACTGATAGATCAGTGCTGCTTAATCCTTGCATTGTTTAGTAATAGTGTTGTTGTATACCTTGTATACTGTAAAAGCACAGTAAACCTTAATAAATCTCAGTGAAATCATGGTACAGAGTAGTGAGGTGACCTAAAGTAAAACACAAATCCAGGATACCTGGTGTAAACTCAGCAAAAGCGTGCTCAGAAGCTACAAAACCGCCCTGCAGGTATATTTCAGGTATAAGACTGATGTTTCATTTTCCTACCAGGAAAGGTGATCGTATCTACCACCAGCTAAGGAAGTTAGGTTCATCTCTGGACTGGGACCGGGCCTGTTTCACCATGGACTCCGTGAGTACGAGATGACTTTCTAATGGGTTCTTGAAGCTACAGTGCAGAGGTCACAGACGAAGGGGGCAGTACCACACAATTAATTTACTGTAACTTCACCATTTCTGAAGAAAACTGGTGAGCATTTTGAATTTACAAGGAAAACAGACATTTATTATATATGTAATGTAAATTATACAGTTACCCCCCTTGGAAACAGTTCCTTTCCCAGAGCAGGCAGTGGAGACATAATCGTCTTGTAGCCGGCTCTTCTGTACATAGCCAGTAGCCAACAGCCATATCACCCTACAGCTCACAACTGGCAGTCCACAGAAGCTAAGCAGGTGTGAGCCTGGTCAGTACCTGGATGGGAGATCCCCTGGGAAAAACTAAGATTGATATTGGAACAGGTATTAGAGGGGCCAGTAGGGGGCACTCACCCTGCAGTCTTTGTGGGCCTTAATGCCCCAGTATAGTGATGGGAGACTATTCTGTAAAAAAGTACCGTCCTTCAGATGAGACGTAAAACCGAGGTCCTGACTCTCTGTAGTCATTGAAAATCCCAGGGCATTTCTCGAAAAGAGTAGGGGTATAACCCTGGCGTCCTGGCCAAACATCTTATTGGCCTTTACCAATCATGGCCTCCTAATAATCCCTGTCTATGAATTGGCTTCATTACTCTGTTCTCCTCCCCACTGATAGCTGATGTGTGGTGAGTGTTCTGGCGCAACAATGGCTGCTGTCGCAGCGTTCAGGTGGGGCTGCACATTGGTGGTGGTGGAGGGGAGTCCCCATTACCTGTAAAGTGCTTTGAGTGTCCAGAAAAGCGCTATACAAGTGTAAGGAATTATTATTATTAATTAGTAGTTTATTCTTAAAGTGGAGAGTGAGGGATGGTAACAGAAGGACCTGCAGTCACTCAGGACCTCAGTTTCTCCACTGGAAGGACAAAGCACATGCAGGTTCAGCGGTTCAGTTAGGGAGGACACAGTGGGCTTGGAAAATTTACACACATCCTCTGCCCCCCCTTTCCATTAACCCAGAGCCTCTTTCCTGTTTGTGCTCCAGAAACTTTCATATGCTGTGCAAGAAGCATTCGTACAAATGCACGAGGAAGGAGTGATCTACCGCAGCAAGCGGCTGGTGAACTGGTCCTGCACCCTAAACTCTGCCATCTCCGACATTGAGGTGGGTTTGATGACAGATAATTTATGTGGTTTCAGTCATCCGCGAACATATTGGTCTGCTTTTAAGTCTAGCTTTGAAACTGTTCCGTTTAAACCTTACCAATGATCCAGTCCATTTGAACAGATTTATTTATGTATTTGTGTTATGTTTATTCTTGAGATTCAAGCTATATACCATGTTGTTTGAGCCCGTGCGGTTTACTGTCAGACAGCGCCCAGTCATTCCGGTCAGTAATGTCAGACTTTGTCTTTGTGCAGGTGGATAAAAAGGAGCTGAGTGGGCGGACTCTGCTGCCTGTCCCGGGGTACAAGGACAAGGTCGAGTTCGGGGTACTGGTGTCCTTTGCCTACAAGATCGAGGGCTCTGGTGAGCGATCAAAAACCACACATCTCCCTTTCCATCATCCCTAAAACCACATAGGCACATCACTGTCCAGGGTGTGGTGTCACCATGGAAATTTGATAAACACAGTGTACCTAATAATATTTTAAAAGTTTATGAAAAGTACTCTTGAGTCCATAATACGTTACTAGGAAACAGACCTTTTTTGTACTAACTTTAAAACAGCATTAATTATTTCCTCCTTCACGCCTTGTGATGGGAAAGACCTACTGTAGAGCACTGAACGTTGGAGCTTTTCCCATCCGGAAAGCAGTGTCAGTTTTATTTTGGTGGTTTCTCACTCTCTCAGGCCTACTGCAGTCTCTTTGAGCCTCTACTCTCGGTTTCAGATGAAGAGGTTGTCGTGGCGACCACCCGTATCGAGACCATGCTGGGTGATACCGCCGTGGCTGTGCACCCCCAGGACCCCCGCTACCAGGTCAGCGCTCTTCCGTCGCGCACTTCGTTTTTAAACACTCTCCGAGGAGGGTTTCTTTAGCCTCTGACCGAAACCTGACTTGTGCCTCCCTTGCAGCATCTGAGAGGCAAGACCGCTACTCACCCCTTCTGCGATCGGAAGATGCCCGTGGTGTTTGACGAGTTTGTGGACATGAGCTTTGGGACAGGTGAGGGGCAGAGTCTGTGCGGGAGCTGTGTTACAGCTGTGTAAGGATGATGGACAGTTGCAGTGCTGAGGTATAAGTCTTCTCGACAGAGAGGTTGAGCTACTCCCGGCCTGGGCTGGGGACAGGCAGTCATGGCCTCCTGTTTCTCCTGTGCAGGAGCGGTTAAGATCACACCGGCCCACGACCACAATGACTACGAGGTGGGGCTGCGCCAGGGCCTGGACTTCATTAACATCCTGGATGACAACGGCTTCCTCATCAATGTGCCGGAACCATTCCTGGTAAATCTCTTGCTTCTGAGCCTTTTCCCAGTTCAGTCCAGTGGGATGTGGGTTCAGAGCAGGTATTCCAGTCTGTATATCTGTATTGTAGCTCAGCAGGGTTATAGTTAGTGTTCATTCAGTCTGTGGGTGTGTAATAACCCCAATCACTCAGTGCAGTGTTAATGGACTATAGTGTCCAGTGTGTTTGTATTAACCCGTCTCTCTTAAAGCAGTGTTAATGTACTGTAGTGTCCAGTCAGTCAATGTGTCTGTATTAACCCCCCTCTCTCTCAGTGCAGTGTTAATGTACTGTAGTGTCCAGTCAGTCAGTGTGTCTGTATTAACCCCTCTCTTTCTCAGTGCAGTGTTAATGGACTGTAGTGTCCAGTCAGTCAGTGTGTCTATATTAACCCCTCTCTCTCAGTGCAGTGTTTATGTCCTGTAGTGCCCAGTCAGTCAGTGTGTCTGTATTAACCCCCCTCTCTCTCAGTGCAGTGTTAATGTCCTGTAGTGCCCAGTCAGTCAGTGTGTCTGTATTAACCCCCCTCTCTCTCAGTGCAGTGTTAATGTACTGTAGTGTCCAGTCAGTCAGTGTGTCTGTATTAACCCCCCTCTCTCTCAGTGTAGTGTTAATGTCCTGTAGTGCCCAGTCAGTCAGTGTGTCTGTATTAACCCCCCTCTCTCTCAGTGTAGTGTTAATGTCCTGTAGTGCCCAGTCAGTCAGTGTGTCTGTATTAACCCCCCTCTCTCTCAGTGTAGTGTTAATGTACTGTAGTGCCCAGTCAGTCAGTGTGTCTGTATTAACCCCCCTCTGTCTCAGTGCAGTGTTAATGTCCTGTAGTGCCCAGTCAGTCAGTGTGTCTGTATTAACCCCTTTCTCAGGGAATGAAGAGGTTTGATGCCAGGAAGGCAGTTCTCCAGGCTCTGAAGGATAGAGGCCTATTCAGGGAGGTGAAGGACAACCCTATGGTCGTTCCTGTCTGCAGGTGAGCATCACATCCACCTTCCCATCCTTAGAAAAGTAGTGTGAACGTTTTCTTGGGTGAATGTGTCTGAATTCTCACGCTGCCGTCTGTGCAGCCGCTCGAAGGATGTGGTGGAGCCGCTGATGAAGCCGCAGTGGTACGTGAACTGTGCGGAGATGGGTCGACAGGCCGCTGAGGCCGTCCGCTCAGGAGAGCTGAGGATCGTCCCGGAATCCCACACCAAGACCTGGTTCAACTGGATGGACAACATCAGGTGAAGTAACACAGTGCAAGCTAAGCCTCATCACAGGACTAGGATATAAGGAGAGAAGAGGAGCCTAATTTTGGCAAAGGTGCTGAATGCTGTGTGTTTTTGCCCTGCAGGGACTGGTGCATCTCTCGGCAGCTGTGGTGGGGTCACCGGATCCCGGCCTACTTTGTGACTGTCGATGATCCCTCAGTCCCAGCTGGGGAGGTAAGGCTTCTTGTTCTGTCCGTAATTTTTTGCCATTCAGTCTACACTGGAGATAGTGACGGGTATATAGTCTTTGCTTAACGGTGTTTCTATAGCATCTCATTGGAGTAAGATAGGGGTGTTAATCATGTTGTACTAAATACATTGCACTCTTGTATGATCTGGCCTTCCCACAGTTCATAGTTTTTTATTGTTCAAGTGTAAAAGTGTAAAAGTGACTCCTTTAGCCTGTTTGCTTTCATGTGATACACATGATGGGAAACGTTTGTCACAATAGTAGACAAACACAATCTGCTTAAACTAATAATACACAAATAATTGTACTTCCTCTTGTCAGTACTGAACACATCGTTTACACATTCACAGTCCAGGCTGGAAAAAGTATGTGAACCTCTAAGCTAATGACTTCTCCAAAAGCTAACTGGAGTCAGGTGATGGAATCAATGAGATGAGATTGGAGGTGCCCTGCCCTATAAAAAAGGCACACAAAGGTTGGTTACTGACAGTCTGCTCTTAACAAAGAGCTGTTCATGTGAACCATGCCCTGATCAAAAGAAATATCAGAGGACCTTAGAAGAAGAATTGTAGAGATGCTTAAAGCTGGAAAAGGCTACAAAAGCATTTCTAAAGGCCTGGTTGTTCATCAATCCACAGTAAGACAAATTGTCTACAAATGGAGGAAATTCAGTACTGTTGCCTGCCTCCCTAAGAGTGGGTGTCCTGCAAAGATCATGGCAAAAGCGCAGGTTGCAATGCTAAAGGAGGTGAAAAGAACCCTAGGGCAACAGCAAAGGACCTGCAGAAAACTCTTGATCTTGCCAAAGTCTCTGTTCATGTGTCCACTATAAGAAAAATACTGAACAAGAATGGTGTTAATGGAAGGACACCACAGAGGAAACCACTGCTCTCCAAAAAAACAAAACATTGAGGCACGTCTCAAGTTTGCAAAAGACCACCTGGATGTTCCACAATGCTTCTGGGACAGTGTTCTGTGGGTGGATGAGACAAAAGTTGAACTCTTTGGCAGAAACGTGCAACGCTGTGTTTGGAGGAATAAAAGCACTGCACACCAACACCAAAAACCTCATCCCAACCGTGAAGCATAGTGGAGGGAGCATCGTGGTTTGGGGCTGCTTTGCTGCCTCAGGGCCTGGACAGTTTGCTATCATAGAGGGAACAATGAATTCCAAATTGTATCAAGCAATTTTACAGTAGAATGTCAGGGTAGTGGTCCGTCACCTGAAGTTTAATAGAAGTTGGGTGACGCAACAAGACAATGACCCAAAACACAGGAGTAAATCAACAACAGAATGCCTTAAACGGAAGAACATTTGTGTTCTGGAATGGCCAAGTCAGAGTCCAGACCTCAACCCAATTGAGATGCTGTGGCATGACCTGAAGAGAGCTGTTCAAGCAAGGAATCCCAGAAATATCAAGGAACTGAAACAGTTTTATAAGGAGGAATGGTCTAAAATTCCTACTAACTGTTGTGCACGGTTCTACCAGTTACTAAATACAAGGGTTCACATACTTTTTCCAGCCTGGACTGTGAATGTTTAAACAATGTGTTTAATATTGACAAGAAGAAGTACAATTGTGACTAAGTTGAAGATCAGACCACATTTTTATGAGTAATTAATGCAGAAATCCAGGTAATTCCAAAGGGTCCAAAAACATTTTCTTGCAACTGTAGCTGACAAGCAAAACTAGGAAGCTTCATAGATCCCATTAACACAGGGGCACACTGGGACAACTGCAGTGAAGAAAAGTTAGGCAGGAAGGGATTAATCCTTTAGGAAATGCTTTATTAATCTGACCTTATTTGTGTTTAGGACATGGATGGGAAGTATTGGGTCAGTGGCCGCACTGAAGATGAGGCCCGACAGAAGGCAGCTAAGATGTTTGGAGTCACAGCTGACAAGATCTCCCTCCGGCAGGGTGAGTTATGGTCTTTAACCACCGGAGCAGCGGGCAACTTTTAAACCCTGTATGCTAAAGACTGGAACAGCTGACCTGGTATAACAAGCCCTGCAGCTTAACCACTGGACCATCTTGTAACTTTTTAAAAAATACGGATCATAAACCACAGCACATACTGTAGATCCAGTTCCAGTGCAAATTAGCCGAGTTCTGTTTTGAAAACGAAACAGTCATGTTTCTACCTTGTACCGTTGTGATCTCATTAGATCTCCCCTAGCCTTTCTTAGCTTGTTAATGGTCAGTTATGGGTTAGAAGAACGATAAGAAAATCAGGTTCCCGCTGTATGTGGTGTTGATGATCCAGTAGATGGCACTCTTCCTTCTGGACAAGTTTGCCATTAATATTAAGACATACTGTTCGTGCAAAATTAAAAAATGGAATCTAAACTCACGCTCCACTTACACTGCTTACACTGTACATATGTGTAGGAAAGGCCTCAGGCTTTTGTGGTATAGTGTTACCAACCGTGGAGAGAGCACATACGGCAAGATGAAATTATTTTTGTTCGGTTTTATCTGTCTCATAGATGAGGACGTGCTGGACACCTGGTTCTCCTCTGGGATCTTCCCCTTCTCCATTTTCGGCTGGCCCAACGAGGTAACGATTAGAACCCTGCTTTCTCTGAGGGTGGTGTGTTTGTCTTCCATCCTCCTGATCCCTTTGTTACTTGTGTTTTTTATTGAACATGTTATAGCTCTTAGTGTGCTAGAGGTGCTCTTTCCAGCATCTGGTTAAGTCACACAGCTCATCTGGGATAAAATGCAAGGCTTGGGAAAACCATCTGTAAGGCCTCTCACTGCTGGGATTACATTGATAACATTGAACCCAAGGTCTTACAATGTTATCTGTTGGAGCCACGTCACTGAAGCCTTGCCTCTGCTGGTGGTAAGGTGGTAAGGCTGGTGGCTCTAGTCCTTCAGAGATGTTAAACTGTAGACTGTAGCACCTCCTCCTGGAGAATGCTTTCACTGCAGAGGCTGGTCATACCCTGCCCTGCCAGACGGTAACAATCCAATCAATTTCAAATGGCAAATTACCCTTATTTCTTCACTCTTAAAATTTCAAGCTTGTTCTTAATATTGTTTATTTGATTGCCCCAAGGGAACCTTTTTTCTTTCCTCTTTGTTTTTGTTCTCTTTTATTTCTGACTTCTGCACAAAGTATAGGAATCGCATATATTGTGATGATGTTAACATAAAGGAACATTATAGCTGAAAAATGTGTTGACAAACTCATAATCCTTCCCTCTCCCTGTCTCCAGTCCAAGGACTTGCAGGTTTTCTATCCTGGAACTCTTCTTGAGACGGGACATGACATTCTGTTCTTCTGGGTGGCCCGCATGGTCATGATGGGGTTGAAACTGACCGGCAAACTGCCCTTCAAGGAGGTAAGAGTGCGGAGGGGGGAATAGGGACACCGGAGCTAGTTCAAAAGTTTGATCTGTCTGTTATCACTGTGTTCGTTTTGATTTTAACTGATTTTTTAAAAAAATATTCGGCTTTATGAATTCATACGTTTAGGTAAGTTGACAACAAGCAGAGATTAGTATGGCTATTGTGTAAGAATTTGTGAGTGAGCATTGTGTTGTATGACAGGTAAACATGTAATGTCTGAAATGTGATATGATATGTGATATGAAACTGCAATGTAAAGTGTAAAGTATGATTACTTTAGTTTTTGTTGCTTTAATCTCAGCATTGACTGATCTGTTTCCCAGTTAAGGAGCTGCTTTTCAATGATCAATTCAGGTGTAAAGGTTTTTGTGTCGTTAGTCCCTCATGATAGCTTTATACAGTAGGTGAGAGTTATATTGCATGTTTCCCCCCACAGGACTTTCCTAATCTCTGAGCCCATTAAACTCACATTCTAGCCCTGTTTTCTTTTCAGTAGAGCACAGTATAAATTTAAAATGGTTAATAATGACAAAAAACATCCTGTACTCTAAGGGGAGGTGTATTGGATTGTGTTGAATGTGTAATACAGATGTTTGAAGCCATGACAGAACCAGTGTGTGGTAAAAGCCCGTTCTGACAAGGGCAGCTGTGTCCCCGGTATTTACAGCAGCTCTCTGTTTCAGGTGTACCTGCATGCGGTGGTGAGAGACGCCCACGGTAGGAAGATGAGCAAGTCGCTGGGCAACGTCATCGACCCGCTGGATGTGGTGACCGGGATCTCGCTGGAAGTGAGAACAATAACATAACGATGTTGGGTGTGCGGGCAGGGGGTATCTTCAAAACGCCTGTATTCATACCCCCTTACATTACAAAAGAACTCCCCCTCCACTCTCAGCCCCTTGCCCTGCTGTAGTCCTTGTCACAGAGGGGCGATGTGTTGGCAGGTCTTCTAGGTGTCTTTAAAGCAGCGGCACCTGAAGTGCCCAGAGAAGAGAACAGTTAAACTATTAAGCCATCAATGGGCTGAGGTCGTTAAGAGCCTGAATGGACTGAAACCTTGTCCATGCCTTCTGGACTGGGGATGATGGGCCTGCGAAGTTGAGACCAGGTGGCTGCCTAACTTAATCAGGAATGGAACTTTACCTCAGTTGGTGGGTTTAGAATTTTTACTGAAGTGGAGAGAAGTAGTGACAAGACAGGAGAGAGTGATTTAAAGCTTTATAACCCATAACTTCATGTCTGAATTCCTCCTGGATAAATGGATGGACTGTCAGATAGTGGACATGAAAGGGACTTAGACCAGAGCTGTGGCAAGTAACTGTATTTTCTTTTGTGGAACTGATTAGATGCAGTCAGGCTCAAAGAAGGATTGTTGTATGTGATTTGTGTCTACTCCTGAGTGCTTTTATGTGGTCAGTGTTAGGGATCTAGTATTGAACGTTTTAGGCTCTAAGACAAATTTGTTTTTTAGTTTTTACATTTCATGGTTTTAAAACTATTTGACTTTTAAGCTATATCCTGTTAATAACTCCACTTCCAATTAATTATTGGTGAATTAAAGAAGCCTGACCAGTGGAGGTCTGTAATTACAATTATAGCCACACTTGCTAGTATTGTTACAGTATATAATTTCTGTAAATTAGTTGTATTCAAACTAGTGTCAGGAGTAAATTAAGTATTTGATGACATTACATTTCATAACACCCTCAGCGTTGCACCTAGCTGAATCTGCTCTCTCTTCACCCCCAGGGCCTCCACGACCAATTGGCCGACAGCAACCTGGACCCCGTGGAGATTGAACGAGCCAAACAGGGGCAGGTGTGTCTTCCTTTGAGAAAATCTTTCCTTTTTACCTGCATCCTTTTCTGCAGGAAGTGATTATTTTCAGGACTCTAACATGTCTTTACCCTTTGTCGAGGGGAAGCCTAGGTTTTCAGAAACACTTCTGTCTCTTCTGGACTTAGTCTGGGGCCGTTTTGTAATGATGTTGTGAATTTTCTGTTTCAGAAAGCTGACTATCCCAATGGGATTCCAGAGTGTGGGACAGACGCCCTGCGCTTCGCTCTGTGTGCTTACACCAGCCAGGGTAATAATATTCCACTCTCAGTGTTCTTAAACCAGCCGGGGTAATAATATTCTACTCTCTGTGTGCTTACACCAGCCGGGGTAATAATATTCCACTCTCTGTGTGCTCACACCAGCCGGGGTAATAATATTCCACTCTCTGTGTGTTCACACTGGCCAGAGGAACTTTCTCTGCACTCCCTGTGTGCTCACTGCAGCTGGAGTAATTCCATCAATCTCTTAGGTTTTTTTCCCCCTCTTCCCCTTCTGTTTGTGACAGGCCGTGACATCAACCTGGATGTGAACCGCATCCTGGGGTACAGGCACTTCTGTAACAAGCTGTGGAACGCCACCAAATTCGCCATCCGGGGACTCGGAGACAACTTCTCACCGAAGGGAGCAGCGCAGGTGAGCTGCAAGAGAGAGGGTGGAGGTGAAATGTAGCTTCAAAGAGAGATTATTGTGTCTTTAGCTCAATAATGAATTAAAACTACATTCCTCTGATCTAGCTTCCCTGTCAGTCTTTGTTTGGTAGTGTAACAGGATAAAAAATGACAATGCTTCTACAATCTGGTTTCAGCCTTGTTATTGGTCTTATTTTACTATTTCATTTCTCTCTCTAGTAATGCTATCCTGTACATGTAAAGGCTGTTACACAATTTCAATACAGTAACACTCTCCTGTACACTAGAGGATCATTGCGTGTTCTCAGCTCTGTCTGCCATGTGCCATGCTTGACTGACATCTCTCTCGATTCTTTTCTCCTAGCTGGGTGGACAGGAGTCCCTGGTCGATCGCTGGATTCTGTCTCGGCTCTCTCACGCCGTGGAGCTCTGTGACTCTGGGTTCAAGAGCTATGATTTCCCAGGCATTACTACAGCGGTCTACAACTTCTGGTTGTATGAGCTGTGTGACGTCTATCTGGTATTGGCATTCTCCTTTTTTAAATATGGTGCCGACATGCTCCTCTGTAAAGCTTTATCTGTACAATATTTATTTTGCCTTCTTGACTCTCTCTTTGTACAGAAGGGCCTCCTGCGTTTTGTGCTGAATGCCTCTGCTTTTATTTTCTTGTGGTGACGCCAGGTCCTCTACTTACTGATTATCCTGCAGCACAGCCCCTTGGGTCTCTTGGTGGAATCCTTTTTTAGGAGATTCAATTTCAATTCAATTTTAGCTTCAGATTCAAAAGATTTAGAAATCTTTTTTAGAAGATTTTTAGCACTTAGAACATGAGAAATGTTCTAAATAAGAGGGGCTAAGAAGCCTAGTAGTAGCTTAATGATTGACACAAACATTCAGTCTGTATAAATCATTAAGACAATGGTAGCTTATTGATTTGAGAATCTCATCCATATACATTTTGGAAGAAACCAGAGTATATCAGCTTCAACAACATGACAGAGTAGCTTGTTCCTGTCCCCCACAACCCTTTGTATAAAACAGTGCCTCCCATTCTCAGTTTAAAGTTTACCGTGTCCCCTGGCTTGTATTTGACTTTTGATCCTGAAGATGTTTATAAGATTCAGTTTGTCAGTGCCATGTCAAAGTAGGGTATTCCTTTAAACCTGTGGATATATTTGGTTGTTCTTATCTGTACTGATTCCCAAGCAGCAGTTTCCTCAATTGAACACACAATATTGGATGTGACCCTGCAGGTGCCTTCTGTTGCTTTAATCATACATACTGTAAGACAAGAGTCTATGGTCAAGAGTTTCTTATGCTACACTTCTTTTGCAGGAATGCCTAAAGCCCGTGTTCACAGGAAGTGATGTCACTGCTGTGGCCATCTCCAGGGAGACATTGTACACCTGCCTGGAGGTGGGGCTGCGGCTCCTGAGCCCTCTGATGCCATTTGTCACCGAGGAGCTCTTCCAGCGGTTGCCGAAGCGCTCCGCCCAGGCCCCACCCAGTATCTGCGTCTCGCCTTACCCAGAGACATCAGAGGTAAACGATGACCAGAGAAAGTGTCCCACTGCTCTCACTTGGAAATTTTAATTGTTAGGAATTCTGAAAGGATTTGTTGTCTCAGACATTGCTATAACGTTCCTTTTTTTCCATCTTTTCTCAGTTCTGCTGGAGAAGCGAAGAGGCTGACAGGAATATGGAGTTCATCATGACAGTTGTCAGGACCATCCGCTCTCTCAGGGCTGACTACAACCTCACCAAGACCAAGGCTGACTGTGAGTTGAACTTCATTTTTCTAGGTTTGAATCAATAAATGATAAATGATGTGTGCGTTCAGACATTTAAGATATTTTTGTAGATGTTTAGCATTTATGTGCTATTTCTTTTAGTCCCCTTTAAACAGAACAGGGCTCACTGTAGAACTGACTTGCTTGTGCAGAGCAGAGGTGGCATGAGATATTTTGTAATCTGGAATTACCAGCTAAAACATTGGAATTATTACACTCAGTACAGACAGTAACCATTTACACAAATCAACTGTTCAGTTCCTCTTTAGCATTGCTTCCGTGAGACGGTTTTGGTGTGTTTCCTCCCTTCTGGCTGGTGATTTCTCAGACAGGGAGCATTGTTCTGGAAGTTTCTCTGGATTTTGATATTTCTCATTTCCCTCCTCCCTGTGTTCCAGGTTACCTGCAGTGTCTGGACGCAGAGACAGACAGCCTGGTGCAGCAGTATAGTCCTTACATCCAGACTCTGTCCTCCTCCAAGTCTGTGGTGGCGCTGCAGGCCAAGACACCTCCTGAGGGCTGTGCTGTGGCCATCGCATCCGACAAGTGCACTGTCCACCTGCTGCTGAAGGTGAAGCCCGGCCAAGGCTGCGATATTTAACAGTACTCACTAGGACTGCTGTCAAAGAGCAGGCTGAGCCCTGCGGTCCAAACTGTTGCTGCAGGTCTGAGTGTGGGATGCCTCACCGGGTCATCATAGGTGGGGACAGAATTGGCCGAGCATTGGTCTTGTTAGGTGCGCTGCTTCTGGCTGGGGTTTTCTCAGATTTCAATACACTAAAAAGATACTTGCACAGGTCTCACCTCATACTGTGGCATTAATAGCAAATGTGCAGTCGTTTTAACAGCATGACGACATGATCTGCAGTGCAAGAATTCATTAAGTAAAGTCTAAGTTAACAGGTATAGACAGCCTCATTATTAAGGCACGTGATTGTGGCTTAACTAACACCAGTGTAATAGACATTTCATTTTTCTTAGAATAATCCTTTTGGGAAAATAATTTGCCATTTTTTGATGGGGGGGCTGCTGACTTTAATTTTATACGGTATATGAGAAAGGAAGAATTAAAAGTCGTAAAACACGGTTCTGTCTTCCTTGCATAATTATACAGAGAGTGATTTATGCAATATTCTTCCCCATAATTAGCAACTGCATGTTCTAAATGCACACCAATAGCCTGAAAGGTGTTTCACGCATGTCTGTGTGGTCATATATTATACACCTAAATCCCCTAATAAGTAGAGGAGGCTTTTTACTGATGCGAGAAGATGCCTGCTGTCTGGTGACCGTCTGCTTGTTGTCCGAAGGGCCTGATTGACGCAGAGAAGGAGATCGCCAAGCTGACGGCGAAAGAGGCCGAGCTGCGCAGGCAGCTGGAGAAGCTGCAGGAGCGAATGGGCAAAGCCGACTATCGGGAGAAGGTGCCGGCGAAGGTGCAGGACAGCGACGCTGAGAAGGTGAGGCCTGGGCCAGCAAGCACCTTTATCCGGAACAGTCTGTAGCATTAGGTTACATGTTAAGTAACTTAAGACACAGAGCATGTTTGTTTGTGGTGCTGTCATTTGTTTTACTTATAATTCTACTCCCTGTATCCCATATCACAGTTGCAGCAGAGCCTGACAGAGCTCCAGAAGGTAGAGGAGGCCGTGGCCAATTTCAGGCGCATGCTCTGATCCCAGGATGCTGTAGGGGTCCCCTATCCCTGCGGCTTCTTGTGTGGACAGGAAGGTAGTGGAGACCGATGGAACCCGTCCCTTCGTGGTTTCTGCCGGGAATGTGAAAACATGAGGATCTTGGGAAAACTGACTATTGGGGGATTTTGTCTGTCTTGTCCAATTTGCTAGCACTGTATCTGAAAATAATTGACTTTCAATGTGAATGAGAAAATAAAGTTAATTCCAATAAATGTCAGTAACAGACTTTTATGAACAGGTGTGATGACTGTGGGTCTTCAGTGACAGAATCAGTACCTTTTTCTTTCTTAAAATTTCTGTTCTGGGAAAACATGTTGATTTCAAATGTTAAATAGCAAAGGCTTGATAAACCACTCTGGGCATTGTTGTCAGACAGGGGTAGGGAGCAGCTGTTGTTCACAAACACCACTCTTTAGGGTATTACAAAATATTGAGTCTCAGAAAGGGGGTTAAAAACAGGAAAGTAAAGAACAGGAATCATTGATCCAGGGTTGATCTGTTGATTCTAAAATAACTCTAATAGGGTGTTTTGCAATGGCTGTTAGCCTCTTGAAGTAAATGAGTGGTGAAAAATACACTATTGAGCACTGAAATTCAGTTCACATACAAAATACTTTGGACTCCACAGTGCACTGATATTCATTGTCCAGGTGTTCCAATAGGCCAATTTTAAAATCCCATACGTGGCAATAAGTCTGGCCACTAGGCAAAATGACAGTTCTGCATCATCCAGTTGCTGGGGTATCTGCACTTACAGTATATTTACTGTTAAATTATCTTAAAGGGGAACTGCAATGCTACTTTTATATTTCAGGGTTAGAAATAATTGGCATGAATGAGTGCATTTCAAACCACAATAAAAGTAAAATGTACACAGTAACGTGTAAAACCTCAATATTCCATCACAAAATAGACTAAATATTCAGGTATGCGCAGCGCCTTGTTCTGCAATTCAGAACAAGGCAACAAAACTTCAGTGACGTGTGTGGCCCTGTTACGTTGTAAACAAGCAGACTTGTGAATACATCTCTTTAAATCTAACAGAGATGTTGCTTTCAATTTCAATGCAGTTTTGCTGTCAAATGGATCATTTCTGTGGTAACATTTCTGCTGCACAACCTGTTTTTGTCTGCTTGTACATCACATGACATTAGTCATCACAGAGACTAGTAAGCAGGAAGGGCTGGATCATGTGGCAATTCATGGGAACTCGAATGTGAGTTTGCTACAGCAATTTTGTGCTTAATTCACAATTTGTACTTTTTTCCTATAAAGTCAATGAATTTATTTTGTTACTGAGATTTAATAACCGGGGCTGCAGTTTCCCTTTAAAACTACTCAGTAACACTTGACATCCATATTTCAGGACAAGGGGATGACTGAGATGACTTGTCTGCAGCCTCACGGGACTGATTAGTACAAGACTCAGTATATCAGTGCAAGGTACTGCCTTTTCACATTCCACACAGAAAGGGAACCAACATTTCTCCCATTTCCTCACAAAAGAACATAAGAAGTTGACAATGGTGAAACTTTTGAAAGTTTTTCACTGTCACGTGAGCACACAAGTCCTAGTGTTCCCTGGGTTCAGCTGTGTGGTAGTCCTGCTTATATTTAAAAGGCAAATAGTGTACCTTTGCATGGTGAATGGTCTGCTGGAACTGTAACAGCTGTAAGTCCTGTTACTGTACAACTCCGGGTCTGTGTTGGGAGAATGAGAACAACAGTCTCTTTACATTTCTCATATGTTTAGACAATCTCATATATTAATAAGCCTTACTTGGGATGAACATGAAAAAATTGCAACATTGTTAGTACTGAAGGGAAAGGAGCATGAAAATTTCAGCTTACGTTTGGCAGGGATTTGGTTTCTTATTCAAAACTGGGTAGACTCCATTTTTATTTTGCATTTTTTCATGCAAATGATTATGCATTTGCAATTATTATAAAGGAAGGGGATCTATTAAGTCTCAACATCAGAAAAAGATGTTCTGAATAAAACTGGTTTCTGTGAAAATTCAGCAGCTCAAAAGCCATGTACAGTGTGTTCTTTTAAATGCTCTCATATACATTTTTAATGGAATTTATGTTGACTGTGTTCTGACCACCACCATGTTCTGTCTTCTCAACTAAAGGATTATTAGTCAAATTTCAAGAGGAGATACTAAACAACTCCACAACTGGACCTTCAGTGGAGCCACTACACAGGCAGTATACTTGTTTAACTATTGCAGACTATGACATAAACATTAAGTAATCATTAACATAATCAAATTAAGTTTCTATACGTTTTAACTTTGTTATATTTAAAAGTTTTGTTATATTTTGAGCAGATAAACCTAATGCAGACAGTCCACCATTTAGCCAACACAGGCTAGTTTTTTTTTTTTTATCAAGCATTGAACAATAGGAGCACACGTAAACAGAAAATAACCCATTTCTAAATTTGCTTTAAAATTGTCAGTGCCAAAGGCGATTTGTAATTGGTATCAGCTCTTTACCAATTCTGAGTTTCAGGACTGCCCTCATTCAGGTGTGCTGCCTGAATCTTAAGCAATTCTGTGAAACGTGCTGCTTGTAGGCATCTCTGCCATTCCCACCTGAGTCTCTTCATCATCAATTATTCAACTAGTAAGAGCGGTTTAGTTAAAAAATATCCAAATTGAGGAGATGCTGTGTAAATTTCTATATGCTGAAGTTGTTGAAATAGAGCATTTTGACACTGGGCTGACCAAGGAAAAGTTGATGGGAGTTAATGATTTTGAAGGTAAAAATATAATGTTTGCATCTCGTTCCTCACAATTGCACTGTGGAAATGCAGAAAATTAAGTTTATATACTCTTTAATTTTGTTCTTTTAAGCAGACATCAAGTGTGTTGCAAGCACAGTAAAAAAGATGATTACAGTATTTTCACGACTTGTATACGATTGAGATGCTGAAATATGCAAGAGCGAGCTAATACTATATGTCCTTTACGGAATTGTACTGCTTTGGGGAAGTAGATAATAACCGTGCTGTAAACAATCTACAAAAAATCACGAGGTAAAAATAATGTAATTGTGGAAATGCAGGTTTCGTTTAATACCTATAGCAACCCGTGAGTGTACAGCACACATTGAAAACGTTAGGTAGAAGTGAAAACGAATTATTATATTGTTCTGCATTTCCAAATTGCTGTTTTGAAGAATTTAAGGTTTCGCTTCTGAAGTTTACTCCATTTAGCAGCAGGGAGCAACCACTGATGATTCTTCTCGTACGAGGTCAGGTAGCAGTGCGAGTGTTTCGGTCCGGGAGATGTAATTTTACCGTGAAATACGCGAGATCTCGGTGTCTTTAAGTACAAATAAAGCGAAAAGTCCCGGCGACTCTACAAAACTACCCTTTCTGGGTCAAAACCGTGGCGGTTTCATTTTCGCTATCTGGGCCTATTGGGAGAAAAAGAGGCTCCTCGGAAAAGCCTGTGCCTTGAGCCCGGCCTTGGGGAGAGGGAGAGCGTACCGTAAAAACGGGAGGTAACGCCGCTATGCTAAGAATTAGGGACTTTAAATAAGACGACGAAACGTATAACTAAGGGCAGCAGTTACTGTGGATTCTGTACCGAGTCACACGTTTTGCGTATTTATTTGATAAAAATCCTTTATGATTGCATATTTGTAAATGAATATCCTCTGCAATGTCCACGGGCATTAGTGGTGTCATAAATGGAAAGAAAAGTATCCACTGAAATCGAGATCATAAAAGGTCGTCTGTTAAGAGTTCGTCGCGAATATCTCAGTTTCGTAATGATCATGTGCGTGAACAGTGTTCTGCAATAACAAGGACCTGTTTTTTCCAGCCATATTCATTATTATTTGCTTTGAGTGTGGGAAACTTAATTTTTCATTTGCTTACTTAGTATACAATACAAACTACTGCTAATATACACACTTGAGATTAAGCAATTAAAATGATTCTATAACTTGTACATAAAGAACTGATTTCTTGCCTTTCATGGGAGAAGGAATTCCACTAATGCTAGGGTGTGCACTGCACTTCCTTGTAGATAGTTTGTAACCTTTTCTACACATTTGCACTATGGAAATGCAAAAGGGTAAGAACTTACACAATGAGTGTAATAAACATGGTTAACTCTTTGGCAAAAGTACTCTGGCATTCATCAAGGCAAACTCTCATTGTTTTGTTACAGTATGTTATTGCTCACTTTCATGAGCAAGCCCTTCATTGTTGTCTTGGATGGGTTCTTTGTAGGATGCTGAGGACTGCTTTTCTTGGGTTTGTCTTCCTTTGGGCTGGTTTTGAACCAAGCTCTGCCAAGAGATGCTCCAGATTTTTCTGTTCAAGAAATGCCCATCTGAGCAGACCAGCTGGACCTGTCCCAGGGCAGCCTCTGTTTCTCACACCTTATCTGGAAGCGGGGAATATTGATGAAGGTAAGGGCTTTTAAAACTTCCGTGAGTTCGTTTAGGATATTCTCAGTTGACTTTTGGGTGTATGCTGATTCCAAGCTGTAAAATATAATTCAATGAACAAATCTGATGTTCCTTATACATTCCTATGTGGTTGTTTTTTTGCTTTTCTTAAGGTGTTTTACTGATGTTGATATAATGAAAACATCCCTTTCACTCAAGAAATGTAACCAGACGTTCCAAAAATGTATTGCAGAATTAATCCTTTCGGTCATGCTTATTTTGCATCCATTTTAGAACACCCCTGCCTCTAAACAGAAATCAAGGTGGAGCAGATTGTGATTGTGTTGTGAGAAGTATGATGAAAATCATCACTGTAACCTGTCAATAACTTTTTCTCATTACTACTTTAAGTGGGGTTCTGACCGTGTTAAGGTTATAACTTCATCACAACATTTGGGTAGCTGTAGAAAAACACAGCAAAACCAGTGTGGTCTGTGAGACAGGACTGAGGAAAGAGCACTTAGCTGTGCTTAATGAAGATTATATTATAAGATTCAAATAGGCCATTGGCAAAAATTGAGTTCCCTTGACCTTAATTAGTAACTTATTAATATCTCAGATATATGGAAAATGAGAATTTAGGATGACCCATAATTTTGACAGGATTGGAATTTTCAAAGGATAGGTCTAGTGGCTCCTGATCTAAGCTAAGAACACAACTGGTGTTGATAGGAAGAAGTGTGGTAAAGTTGTAACAAGAATGAAAGGCGTAACTAGGTTTGTTGAACACAAATACGGCAAAATTTGTGTGTTTTTTTTTAATCTATTTTGGAACAGTTTGTACAGTACCAGCATTCTTTGTGTACTGCCTTTTTTGGCGTTTCATGAGGGAATGTGAAATTTGTTTGGTGTCAATTCTGCTGTTTGCTCCTTTAGCCAGGACGTTGAGTTTAGTGGGCCCTCTCCCTGGAACAAATGTGAAAAGCTACTCTGGGTACCTCACAGTCAATAAAACCTACAACAGCAACCTCTTCTTTTGGTTTTTTCCTGCCAAGGTAAGGTTTCTTCCCCTCTAATTGGCATGTAATTATAATTTATAAAAACATGGTTTATCAAGACGTCACACTATCTGTCCAGGCAGTAGCAGAGAGCACTGGAGGTTTTGGTGAAAGTGTGATTAAGATTGAACACTAGAATTGATTTAATTACAAACACTTGTAACTCACTTTAGATTTTTTTAGAGATTGATGTTACACATCCATTTTTTCCACAGCTTCCTTTTAGTGCAGTCAGATTAACCACACGGTGGCACTATTTCTAAGAACATAAAACATCATTTTGCGTGTTATTTGCTTGTTGCTTTTTGTAGTCCCATCTAAAGTGTTTGTTCAAAGAAAAAATACTTTTACAGCTCCTGGTGTTGAAAGACCAGGCCAGCTAGCATCATCATACTGAGAAAGATGAGCCATTATATCTGTTACGAATATTTCAGGTTTACTGCAGCCAAGATTGTAGCCAGACCTTTACATCTGAAACCTCGTCAAAATGTTCTTATGAACCGCTGCTCAGACTGACTCCAAACTTTCAGACTTTGTTAATAACCAAACTTGTCATTTTGTGTCTGAAACTTCTATGTCCGCCATTGGTCAAACTTGAAACGCAAGCCCCATCACGTAAAGATCTCCTGCTTGAAATACATTTGGTCAATTAAGTCCTAATATGGTTACTATCTTCCTAGTGAGCACACTTTATTGTATGCTGCTGGTCCTCTGTTTTTACTCTCGCACATCAAGCTGTCTGTCTTCACAAGCACTACAGTAATTGAATCTCTTCAACAACTAAAGCTGGTACTGATTTGCACCTTGCAAGTTGCAGTGATAATTTTCCGGTCTTAAGCAGGTCACCAGCTGCAGGTTAAAAACAGACTTCTATGCAAACCGCTCAAGATCAAAAACTCCATGCCCATGTTAATTCCAAAGGTATCCATGATAGTGGAAATTAATAGAGATTGTAGAGAAGCTTTATTTTTTTCTTTTGTTGAAAGACTGGGCTGCCAGGCAGAAAGTATGAAGCTTCATGATAGACTGTCTCCATATGCCTGATAAACGGTTCAATTTATAAAAAAATGTGGGGTCTTGTCAACCAAAATGTCCATATGACACTCCTGAAAATTCTAATGAATAGTTGCACAATTTGCATTTAATCTGGCGGTTTACATCAACCAACAAAGCTTTTTGAAATTTGCACTTGAAAAATTGCTACATTAATTTTTACATGTGCATGGATCAGAAACTGTTCGAAAAAAACCTCCTTATCATGTAGGGGGCTCTGGTTAAAAAAGTATTTAGCCTGCAAACTCCATTTGCATTTATTAATTTGGCAGACCTATCCAAAGTGACTATCAATAGCACCTGTTCAAGGTGGTGCAGTCTGTTACAGTTTGCACTCAGGTTGGCTTATCTTTGAGCTTTGCTCTCTAGAAGACCTTTATTCATGGACTTGCAGTCTTTCCAAATAGTTTATGAATACGTTTCTGTTGGTTTGTACATAAACTAATATTTGCAAGACTTGAGTTTGCTTCCTGTTTATGTGGATGCGCTTGGAGCCTTGTCTTCCATTTATAAAAGTCCCTTAATTTCCCAACAATGTATTAATGAATATCCATTCATGTCATTGTGGGATACATCATAATTTAGTATTTCTTAGGGCTGCCAGCAGCCATATCACCCTGCAACTCGCAACTGGCAACCCACTGAAGCTAAGCAGTTGTGAGCCTCCTGGGCAAAATTAAGGCTGCTGCTGGAAGAGGTGTAAGTGGGGCCAGCAGGGGGAGCTCATCCCATGGTCTGTGTGGCTCCTAATGCCCCAGTATAGTGTGATGGGACAAAAAGGCATCACTGCAACCAAGGAAGTCTGCAGTTGTGACGACTACCTGTACCACTGGACCCAGGCTTCTGAGGTCAAGAAAGTGGGACTGCCCCAGTACAACGGCTTTCCCACTTTAAAAAATGCTCTCCTGCACAGGTTTCTCTGTGCAGCTCATCTTCCAAACAGATGAGCTGCACAAAGTTCAACTGTCATCATCGGACATAGCGGATGACCATCATTTCTCAGGGGCACCAATTTGCTAATATGTAAAAGTAAACTTTTAATCCAGTTTTTTATACTCCAGAGAAAATGGCTTAAAATGGCTTCTAAAAGCCTCTAACTGAAGCATTATTTTTTGCAGTGGATGTACTTTTAGTGGACTCTATGTCTTTGACATACAAATATTCACACAGGTCAACAAAGTACTAAGTTATTCAAGATCTGAAGGTGGTTATAAAGACTTTATATGAAAGTGTTTGGAACTGCAGATGGAAATGACCTTGTAGGTTTTTTTTGTGTTAACAGCTCTAGAATAACTGACTCATTACTTGAATAAGGTTAAACGCCATTCTAATTCCTTCCATATCGCTATGATAACGCATAAAAATAACGTCGTAAAACAAAGTTTAGCAAACTTACAGTACCAGAACCATTTATACTGAGCTGCAGCTACAGCAAGTCTTCGTCAGTTCTCAAGCCCTTTATGGTGTCTTGCATACATTTCTCCTGATTTCTGTCTCCTGCCCCGGAACATTAACTCAGTCATTTTCTGGATTACAAGTATTGTTGTACTCCTCCATGGAATGTTTTAGGAAAAAAATATTAGGGGTATGGTCATAATGTAAGTTTCCTTTGTTCTTCAGTGATTTTAAACAAATCTTGCATGTGCGAATGGATGCACACTTTTTTTTGTTTTGAATAAAACAATTCTGGCAATCCTTTCCATCCGCTATGTCCGATGATTGGAATAAGGGTAATCACTTTAGTGAATGCCTACACTGACGGACTAAAGGGATTGAACCTTTACTCGTGAACAGACAGGATTATGAGAGGACTTGATAACAAAATATTCAAAATCCTCCAGGGCACTAATAATCAACCTATAGGATCTCTTCAGAATGAGCAGTGAAACATGAGCCAGAGGAGACAAGCTATGTGGAAGTGCATTTAGAGAACAGGATACACTTTTTTTTTTTTGTCCTAAGGGTTAAAACATGGAAAAAGCTACCCAGCCAAATACTTGAAACTGATATTCTGGCTTCTTTCGAGAAACAGCTGGATGAAATCCTTGAATCATTTAGCTGTTAATTTCCAAATGGGCTGGATGGACTGAAGGGCCTTCTCATGTTTGTGACTGCTCTTTTCAATGGAAGAGCTGGGAGCCGCTGTATACTTCACTGTATGGGTACAAGGTGTGTAAAGGTACTGTATATTCTTTGCGTACAGTAGTTGAACTATGCCTGTGTCTTCTGTTTAGGTAAGCCCTGAGACTGCACCAGTGTTGTTATGGCTTCAGGGTGGTCCAGGAGGTACCTCAATGTTTGGGCTATTTGTTGAACATGGTCCTTATGTTGTATACAAAAACTTGACAGGTAAGTGTTAAGGATTATTAAAACTATTTGTAATAGACTTGTGTGTTTTACTTGCATGTACTCTACCAGGTAGGTAAGAAGTAAGAAATTGATTCACCAAATTAATGAAGGAGGACCTTGATGTTGGGCAGATGGTGCAAAGCCAGAGTGGAATTTAGCCAAGACAGGATTTTTAACTCCTACTCTGATGAACAATGCTATAAGAGTTTAAATAACCTAGTATTTTAGACCTGGGCTTAAAGTATCACCCAAAGATTGGCGTAAACTGTTGTCCCCTGTGAACATATTGATGTGTCAGACTGGGAATTCTGGTGCAGAAGGAAGTGTACCACTCACACCAGCACCTTGGTCTTCCATTCCAACAGTGACCAGGATCAGTCTTGTTAACCAGAAAGTGGTAACACTGCTATCACAGTGAAAATGTACATTAGGCATTTTATTATCTTGCAACTGGTTTTAAACCAACCTTTAAATACTTGAATATGTCAGCCTTTGAAAACTATCAAATATTGACTAGTTTTTTTTTCTGCTAAGCAAATATAGTAATGTACTGTAAGGATTGATACTGCATGCAATATTCAGGCCTTTACTGTATGATTAAAAAAATATAGCTCTTCTGGAAAAAGCAGTGTCATGGCACCGTATCATTTAAACTTTAGCTGTTTTTCTAGCAGTGACCCTTGAGCAGGCATCGCTAAAAGCTATGGGAATCGTTTCATGTTGGCATGATTGTGGTGCAATGTGCCAGTTGCTGTGCCATCTAATAGTTACTGCATTAGCTTAAAGCACTCGTTTCTCAAATATAGAATAATAAGCCTGTTAACAAAGTTCAGACAGTGTCTGACCCCATACTTTAATGAGACATCCTTCTTTAAAATGAGTTTGTAGATTCCCGTAAGAATGCAGGCTTTGACATGCTCTCTTTTCATTTTGTTTGGCTGTGAAACTGGGAAATTCTAGCGCTTAATGCCATCACTAGGTGTGACAACCTTTCTTGAATTGTAAGCAGGTTAAAGTTCATTAGTTGTCATGTCTGGAGTCTAGACTGCAGACATGGTCATCTACAGCAGGGAAACAATTGGATGAGGATTTGTGTGTGGCCTGTGCCAAGTAAAGCAACAGCAGCTCATGCCATGGGGAATCGGAGCCAAGGCTGTAGTCGTCCCTGTGCACAGTCTTATTTCCACGGTTTAGGAGGTTATTCTGCCTGCGTTGTGGACTGCCGGATGACAGGGAAAGTGAGTCTTGTTTAAACAAGGATGTAACCTTTGTTTTGGCCAATTCAAAGAGTGATGAGATTTCTCAAAAGTAAAAATGTAAATTCTCATCCGTAGGCAAACCCAATGCAACATTTCAACTTGCAGCTCTGCGAAGGCTCTTAAGCCTGAACACCTGTGAATGTGAATTAGCGTCATAGATTTGGCATGAGGTGTAGGAATGCCAGACTTTGAAGTGATGGCTCGTATTGAGTAATGTTTATCTTTCCTTTGTTCGTGCTTGAAATGTCACTAAAAATAACCTGATCGTATGTCTATTTGCAGTGGGTATAAGGAGCTTTCCATGGACCGACAAGTATTCGATGCTCTACATTGATAACCCAGTACGTTACTTTGTTTGTATGTAACACGTTGTAAGATTTGAATCCACACCACATGGTAAACATCCAGAGCTTTGTAACCAACCTGCTTCTAGCACTGCACTGAAATTAAATGGTATTGTTCTGAAAATTAATAAGCAGACTTCACAATACCCGTGTACTGTAGCTTCCGCGACCACAATCTGGCTTTCAGTGGGTACAGTATATTGAGTTCCCACTGTGTTTGTGGTCTTATGGTTTAAATCAGTGTTCACTTGCTAAGAAGTACTGTAACTGCTGGTTTTTGTATGGAATTCTTTTGTTTATTTGCAGCGAATGTAAAATTCTCCACTAATGGGTTATTTTATAAATTTTCAGTCTGCATTGTCTGTTATTGGTTAAAACTGTCATTTTCTAAACCTTTCCCAGCTGCTGCTTTTTGACCCTGTCTCTCTGCTCCTCTATGGAGGGCACGCTAATATGGGACTATAGGATTCTGTCAGACATCACATGTCAGTGTTCCATCTCAGTGGGAATATATATAGCTGACCTTTCACATCTGTTTGGAAGAACTTCCTTTAACCATTATCGCAAACACATGCCACATGTTTCTTGACATGCATGTGGCTGAACCCCCAGCAAAGCTGGAGTCTGTGTGGATGCACCCCGTTTCCCCTCTCGCGGTTTACCCGGAAAGCCAAGTGATAGTCAAAATAGGCTTTCAGCCATTTTTTTTTCATAACGAAATTTCTTAAGCAGTTTGAGGGCTGATCCTTTTTTAGCAAAAAAAAAAAGAATGCTTGTGGTATTAAATGGAGCTCAAAAACAGTTTTGCAGTGGCTTTTAGTAACTGCAAGATAATGCTACAAATTAGAATTGTCTGGGATGATCTCTCAGAGCTCCTGTATCTTGTAATTTTTAACATGAATTACTGCAAATCTAAAATGCAGGATGCAATCCATCTCTTACTATATGGCTTGCTTGTATAAGGAATATGTACTTAAGCTTCATAAAGTGTTGATTTCCATCAGAGTGTGGAGCTGGGTGACAAGGGGATTCAGTTATTGTATGCTTTTCTCTCTTCCCAAGGTTGGCACTGGGTTCAGCTTCACAGACGATGATAAAGGTTTTGCACGGAATCAGGACGACGTGGGGAGAGATTTATACAGGTTGGACGTGGAATTGTATTTAAACAAATTTGTTTTATTTATTTCTGTTGTTTCTCAGATGTGTAGAGGACTGGAGATAATGTTTTCTTTCTGGTTCTCTCACAGTGCTCTTACACAGTTCTTTCAGATATACTGGGAGTATCAGAAAAATGATTTCTATGCCACAGGAGAGGTAGGCCTGTTCTCCTTTGTCTTTTTTTTTTCTCACACTTGGTCATTCCCAAGGGAGAATTCAGTTGGGAGTCATATTTGTGGTTGTACAACAGTAAATATTGAGTAACATAACTCTTACGGTACATCAGTTTTAAGGTGTTTTTTATAAATACACCTATTGTATATAAATCTGAAAGCATGTGTTTAAAAAATATCTTAAGACTGTGACAAGGAGATTGTTAGTCCCTAAAACTGATATACAGTACTGCCATTTCTTTCTAAATGATAGTTGGAGCAGAAATTTACACAAAAAAAATCAAACATGGCATTTCTCCGTATCTAGTGCAATTGAACCAGTGTTCAGGCTTTTGCTTTTAACTTTAGATCTTTAACCTGGTAAGAGAAACTAATAACCATTACGAAGTATGATCTGAACAAGACTGTATTGCAATTAAAAGAAAGAGGCGATCTCTTTATTAAAAGAGAGAGGTTTATGAATACAGTTTGAGATTAATAGGCAGGCCTATTTGAAAGATCTATGGGAACAAATAAATACTGTTTGATAATTATCCAGGGAGTATGTCTTTGTTGATCGACAACAAAGTGCTTTGTGGTTTATGCAGTTGTGTGTCCATCTGTAGATGTGCACGGCAACAGGGAACTGATGAATTGTACACAATGCTTAATTAGAAATGCATTCGGTTCGTGATTTCTTTCATCTGCAGTTCATTACAGTTAAGTCTCATCTTCTGATGTTATGCTGGAAAGAGCAAACATTACTTCAGCAAGAATTGGTTTTCTTGTTGGTTAAGAAGCTGCCATTTAATGGGCACTGTCTGTTCAGTTACATACAAAGTACTGTATACCTTTTTCATCCCAAGTCCTGAAGAGCTGCAAAGATTTGTGTTGGCAGACCTTTTATTCTGTTCATGACTGCCTCCTTGATAGCTGAATGCCAATAGCTAATCGTGCATTGCAAAGCATTTAATTTCTAAGGTGAGGTCATGTTCAGATCACTCTAAAACAAAACTGGCCGATTCGACCCTAATAACCGATGCCGAATACAAACCACAGTACCTGATAGGGACTTTCTGTTGAGTAAAAGGAGAAGTCTCCAATAGGCAGACATGCCCTAGTTCTTAGTTGGTAAATTGTGACCGGTGATGAGTGTTGATTTAATCCAGTTTTTGGAAATGTGAGGTTAACTCCATCAGTTAAAACAAAGGAAGGGAAGTGATATTTTCTTATGCATTCCTAGGATTATTGTTGGTTAATCCGTTGACAGTTTTTAACATGTCTCGAATTACACCTTTCAAAAGAGTTCAACAGTTGAATTGAGTGAGACATACAGTATCATTGTAAGCAACAAATGTATCCTTTAAAGAGGAAACGGATCTTTCCATTGCATCCTGAAAAAATACTGTACAGATAACTGGGTGGAAATTATGAAGGTTCAGTCCAGGGGGATTCATAATAAACCTCATCTCAATTAATTTGATTTCAGACAGGCAGGTTCTTACAATTTGAACTGTAATTTTACTTCTAGCTGCATTTGCTGTGGTAACATGTGACTAACAAAGGTGCCTTAAATAAAGACCTTTTTCTCTCTGAATCTTTCTCATCAGGATTCTCCAAATAAAAGATCCTATCCCATTAAAAGACATTGAATGTTTCAGATTTTAAACTCCTTAGTTACAAAAAAGTCAACTGTTACAAGGTAAAATTGACATTCCTTAAGCTTTTTTTCCTAGTTACAGGTGCTGGGGAGCTAATCCTGATGTGTTTTTTATGGTGGTGATTGTACTGAGGTTTGTGTGTTTTTGTTTTGTTTTAGTCTTATGCAGGGAAATATGTCCCAGCTATTGGCTACTACATCCACACGCATAACCCCTCTGCTAAAGTCAAAATCAACTTTAAAGGAGTCATGATTGGAGATGGCCTCTGTGATCCTGAAACGGTGGGTAATTGTTTTGGGGGGGGGGGTGGGGGGTAATTAGATGGAGTGAGTTGTGTGTGTGTGTGTGGGGGGATTTTTCCGCAACAGGGCTTTCTATTGCTAATTCCTTCCACATGCTTTAGTCTTCTATAGGTTTGTAGAATCAAACTTTGGTGGTTTGCAGTCATTGTGAGAAGCAAGCTGATTGTTCTCTATTTTAGGAATAACCTATTTCCCTCCCCTCTCTCCCAATGTGCAATGGCCAGATGCTGGGTGGCTACGCTGAGTTCCTGTACCAGACTGGAATTGTGGATGAGATGCAGAAACAGTTTGTCCAGCAGCAAACTGACCTGGGGGTGTCCTACATCCAGCAGCAGAAGTGGGTGAAAGCCTTTGAAGTAAGCACCAGTGAACCATGCCTGCATCGAAACGATTTAAACCAGCTGAGCAGCAGGGAGTTTTAATGGGGGCCAGAAGTTTTAAGCCCTTTTAGAAACTTGCTGCATAGTCACAAGCACTGCATGTCATTGAGAGTATTAAAGGGGTGGGGGGAGAGATCCCATTGAATGAAGCTTCTCTAAGTTATTTCTCCAAGTTATCACGGGCGGAACGGTGGCTCTGTGGTTAAGGATCTGTGCCTGTGGCTGGAAGGTTGCCGGTTCAAATCCCACAGCCGGCAGGGGAATCCTACTCTGTTGGGCCTCTGAGCAAGGCCCTTAACCCCAGCTCCAGGGGCGCTGTACAATGGCAGACCCTGCCCTCTGACCCCAGGATTTCTTCCTATCTATGTGTCTCATGGAGAGCAAGCTGGGGTATGCGAAAAGACAAATTCCTAATGCAAGAAATTGTAAGGGGTTAATAAAGTGATGTTATTATATTTTATCATCAGTTTATAAGCTGGTATAATGCAATACAGGGTGAAGTTCTCTGTTCAGCTATTAGTTTTAACTGTCGTACTTGCCCTTCTGTTGTCATCTGTCCTCTATGATTTTGGCCAACAGGTTTTCACAGTTTAGGTGCAATGTATTGACGCAGTCGTCCTTTCCATTCCAGATCTCTCAGTGGGGAATCTTGATGGCCGAAATTTGGTGTGCAAACAGTATACAGACTACAGTGCATCTTCTTTGTGTTGTCTATTGAATCCGCTTATTCAAAGTCTGTCCAAGATATGGGTGATTGGGAGGGGGTATGCTGTAATTTCTTTTGCAGGAGCCGTGATGTAGTGGGTGGAAGCGAAATGCAAGGAGAAACACGGCAGCTGCAGAGCATAGCTCCATAGTTTCTAGGAGACTGCCGCATGTCTTTTGATGTGGGGCTAGTTATTGTCCATTCTAAATTACCACTCGGCAAATCTTAGCCACCTACAGTTCAGACTGTCTGGTGTATAATTAGCTCTTGGGGGGTGGAGTGGGGGGGTTACAGAGAATGACCTGGCACATGGCTTACAGATTAAAAAAACATGCAAAAGAGGAATTACCAGAGGGATGGATTTTTAGTTCTAAAATGGAACGGAAAAGCTCCTGTGGCAAAATTTACCTACACAATGATCATTGCGGATTGTTAATGGAACCATGAACTCCCAATTAATCATACTTCTAATCATATATTTTGGTAACTGCACTTACTGGATTTCTTTGTTACTATTAACCCTAATCTATTGATATTTTTAAGAGTTTTTGTGTAGGCTTTCTAGGTCCAAGTGCAGTGTAGCAGGGCTTCTTTTAAATGGTATTGCCAGTATTTGAAGTTCAGGTTTGCTGGTAACCATAAAGGAGTTTTTCTTTGTGCACTAATGACCTCCAAATGTGCAGGCACTTTCCTTTTAAGTTACCGGCTCAAGATGTGTCTATCTCTCTCATGTAATTGAGATCTAAAACTACCAGTAATGCATCCGTGAGTGCATTTATTGCTTGATTTGAAACATTCGCTTTAATGTTTTTTTGTAAATCCCAGATAATTAAGACCGTTTTGCAGAAAATTAAGGTGCTGAGTCCAGCTGTGGCTTAACTCACTGGGAAGTATGAGGTTGGAGATAGAAATCTATTTCTCATTTTGTTAAGAAGAGGTATGCATCAGGCATTGTGTTACCCGTTTTGTTTCTGTTTCTAACTGAAGACTCATTTTTCATGTAGAGAAGAGTGCTATTGTGATGGGGGGGAGACATGAAAATACCAACATGTGTTTTCAATTGTCTCTCTTCCATACTGCTGAGTGAAATACCACTGAGCAGATTTTCTCATCAACTTGAACCATTGTCAGAAGTGTTACACTCTCTTTATTTTAATCATCACATAATTGTTTCTTGGCTTATTTGTGTTTTTTTTTTCCCCAGGTTTTTGATATCTTGCTAAATGGAGACACTATCCCATACCCATCCTTTTATGAAAACGTTACAGGATGTAAAAACTATTTCAACTTCCTGCAGTGCCAGGTAAAGGTGATTTCCAGTGTCCGCACTGTCTGAAAACGAGAATGATTTTTAGAATCGTTATTAATTGGATTCTTACTATAATTTGACACTTGATGTATCCAATTGTGGGTAAAACATGCATAGAATAGTTACCATTCCCATGTACTTAAAGTTTTGTGAGGAAGCATTAGTAAAGTTTTTTTTTAATCTACTAGACATGATTTTTAAGTTAATTTAGTATGTAGAGATGTGTGAATTAATAAAGGCTGCTGATTAAGGTTTTCGAGTTTGTCTTTCGCAGACTTAAGGCCGTTTTTCATCTTTTTTTTTTAAATTTAATACAGAAAGATGAGACAAGTTGACATGTTTTAACTGTTTCCTGTAATTAAGTTCAAAGTTTGTTTATATATCAACTTTATAATTATGGGGCATTACATTTACTTTTAAAACAAATCTAACAGTTCCTTTCTTTTTCAATCCTCATACAGGAGCCTGAAGATCAGGGGTATTTTTCCCAGTTTTTATCATTGATAGAAGTAAGGACATCTATCCACGTGGGGAATCTGACCTTTCACGATGGCTCTGAAGTGGAAAAGCACTTGCTGCAAGATGTTATGAAGACCATAAAACCATGGTTGGCAGTACTGATGGATAACTACCGTGTGAGTTCTCATTGACACTTAAGATACTTGAAACAAAAGGTAACTTGCATTGCTGTAGTGTACAGTATGTGTGTATCTGGGTCTGGAATGTTTAAGGTCTATCTGGAGTATAACAAAGTTGTTGCCCTGTGTAATAGTGAGATCTAGCAAGGAAGCAGATGAAACAAATGCATGATCTTTGCACTAGGAATGAGCTACAGTAACATCTGGCAAATGCTTGTCGACAGAAAACTGATTCTTTTGTCACTGTGACTATCCCACTTGCTGGCTTCATTAAAAGGAAAGGAGCTCCTTTTTTAAAATGTGCCATAGTTCATTTAAAAGTGAATCTATATGTAATTAACTTTAGAAATTGGACCTTTTTGGAGGTGGTCTGTTTTCTTCTTCAATTTCTAATCTGTTATTCCAACGGTTGTACAGCTGTCCCTCAATGGAAACCTGTTTTAGTATCATTTAGATGCAAGGATGTGAAATTTTGGGATTTTTATTTTCTGACGGAGTTCTGTACATGTTTTGCTTCACCCCCTTTTTATTATTTCCCATGGACTGTAAATAGACAAAGACATTCTTGAGACTGCAAACTGAAGAATACCCACACGAACATACAGTGAACCATAAAGTGTAAAAGCTGTTCTGAGTTCTGCTGAAGTAGTGCCCTCATTCCCCCTTGTTAATTTGGAAAAAAAATAAAATAAGGACCATAGATCTTAACTACTGAGCATGCTAGTGTGCTGTAGATGGACACCAATAATGCTGTAAATAACCTTCAGTCAGATACTTTATAAAGTACATACATTATTCAAGCCAAGATGAGATTTTTCAAAGCATCAAGTGTTTTAAGGAAATTATCCCAAATGCCTTTCTTCCAATGGAGACCATTGTTTGGGTTTTTTTCCTGGTTAAACTTCTGCCCAGATGCAGAAAATTATTTGGTAAAGAATTCATGTAGGGTTTCGGAAACATCTAAAAAGGTCTGAATGCAAAAGCAGTTTTTTTGATATCTGCATAACTTCTTTTTTAAAGCCTTTGTGCGCTCATTCACAAATGTCGTTTTATTTCTGATGAAACCTCATGGATTTTTTTTTTCTAGAAAGGACAAACACTGTTTGCTTTGATTAACAAGTAGCAGAACAGGACTGTGCCCTGGAGCAAGAAGCTGTAAAAATGGCCTCCCCCCCCCCCCCTCCCCTTCTCACTACTCTGTTAGTATTTACAGCGTGACTTGAATTTCAAGTTTCAAAGCTCAGGGAATTTGCAAGCTCACAAAATGAATATCGAGGCAGGAGGTTGAGTGGAGTTTCAAGCTTTATTTGCTTGTGACAAGACAAAAAAGATTAACTACTGTGCCACTGTGACTCACTGCTTTCAACTACCTTTATTCTTGGAGTAAAAATTTAAAGTTCTCTGAATTTGTCCCCCAATCACTGACCACATCTGACATACACCAGGTAAAAAAAGAGAAGCAATTTTGGATTCCAACAAAGCCCAGTACAAGTTTAATGGTGATTCATGGCACTGAGTCACCGTTCATCAGAATGGCATTGTTTTTATGCAAGAACCCTTCTGTTGGTCAAGTCGCACGGCTTTTCTGATCTGTGAGATAGAATTACACATTTTGTAGTATCTTGAATGGGGTAAAAAGTGAAGATCTTTCGAATTAAATAAATCCATAAAAGAAGGAAAATTGAAAAGAGGCAAAATTGCCTTGGACATCCTGTAGCCTAAATCTCAAATGCTTTGCTTTAATGGCAATGTTACAGGCAACTTTTACAGAGCACCCCTCAGCTTTTGGATGTTTCGTACACCAATAGCAATATCTGGACTAGCTAACTAATGTGAATGAAAAATAAATCTATTTGGTATTCATAACATATGATGTTTCAGTATAATTATTTGTGAAGTAGTGTTTGCAGTAGCATTAATTGATCAAAATGTAGGGTCAAGAAGGCAAGACGTGCTAAGACATCCCTGTTTTACTAATGAAACGGTTTACAAAGGTCGCTGAGGAAAAGGTCAGGCAGCAAATACCTTGCTCTCTGCAGGGGTAAGTAACCCCATGTGGTTTGTGCTGGGAGAACTTTGACTCTTGGTAAGGTTAGGGTCATTGATTAATGTTAAACTGCAGGCTAATTAAATGGGGCTTCAAGAAGTCTAGACCAAATGGAATGAAACCTTTCACAATCATTCCTATTTCATAGCTAAAACCATAATATTATACTCATTGAAACTTCAGTTTCTTTACAAGCACATTTTCAACACAATGTTTTGCAAAATGATCCATCTCTTAGTGAGATAAGGACATTAGTTCTGAAGTCAAAACTTTATTGGACAGGGGATCTGCCTTTGATGTTGCTGCATATGACTGAGATGAATCTTGCATTAGAATGAGCTTTGCAATCATGATTGAACTTCGTTTCCAGCATAAAAATGAGTATTATGTTGAAACTGTTGGCAGTACCAGTGACATTCTGCTGCACCATTTATCAGTACTCCTTAAAACACTTTCTGAACACTGAAAGGATTTAATAATGGAATGTTATGGTCTTATGTCAAACCTCAGAAATACTCAAATGATCCTTCATTTGATTTGAAGACCCATTTCCCCTCTCACCTCCTGGAGTGCAGTACTTGGAACAGTCTAGAACTGTGGGCAGTTGCAGGTGTCAGCTGTTCAATAGTTTGAGAGCTGGGCTGTGCATTGAGCTCTTGTTGTTCCACCACCTTTTCAGTTTTTATATGGGTATGAGAGAGGATTTGGTAAATCCGAAAGGAAAACATTGGGAACAGCTGGTTAATCTGTTCTTAAAAATCACTTTTTAAACATGTTTCCTGTTCTCACCCACTAAACACTGAAAGGTAATTTTAATAGCTTTTTCTTAAAACTGCAAAGAAGTGGAAGAATGAAAATTTTCCTGTATGGTGCAGTAGAAAAAC